>NC_135181.1:31423562-31748562 GCF_041146795.1 Maylandia zebra | reverse complement strand
AAGGAGGAACTCAGATTTCCCATGTACTTTCTGCCCTTTGGACTCTGTCCTGGACCTTTCTACACTTGCCCCAGTGGCTCTAACCTCTAAAATGATGGTAATTAATTCAAGACATTGCAGGCTATGAATGAAATTTCATTTTCCTGTATATCTGTACACCACATTTATTATTGCAGTATAACTACTTGCTGTGTGTCATCTTGCTTCATGGATATATAAAGTTGATAAATTCTAAAAATACTACCTAAGGAGAGCATCTAGATAGAATTGGTCCCAGCACAGAACTCTGTGGAACTCCATAACATAACAACTTACTGTGTAAGGACGATCCCCCTTTTACGTGAAAAAAAAAATCATGGTTAAAATTGAAATTAAGCTCATGCGTAAGTTCACTAAAGAAGTTCTGTAGTCACACATCTGTCTGCTTCCCAGGTGTTTGTTGGCTAATCGAAGGTTTACATCAGGGGTGCCCAATCTCGGTCCTCGAGAGCTACCGTCCTGCAGCTTTTAGATGCATCCCTACTCCAACACAGCTGAATCAAATGGTTTGATTACCTCTTCAGCATGCCATCGTGTTTGGCAAAGGCCTGATAAAAAGCCATTCATTTGATTCAGCTGTGTTGGAGTAGGGATGCATCTAAAAGCTGCAGGACGGTAGCTCTCGAGGACCGGGATTGGGCACCCCTGGTTTACATTATTTCCACTTTCCCATGCTGTCAAGTTCATTGTGACATCACTGGTCTAGACCAATCATCTTTCTGCCGGCCTTCTAAGACCAATCAGCTTCCACTCCATGTACTTTAAATCTCACTGCTCATTTGTCATTCTCCCCCACCCACCTCCTTCCCATCTCTGCCTCTACCTTATTACTCAGGCTTCATTCAATCCTCCCTCTTCATCTACACCACCAGACTTCGGGGGCCCTGTCACCACTGGGATTCTGTAATGGTGATAGGGACTAGGACTAGGGCCTTCAGAGTCTAAACATAAAATACCTTAATTAAGTTCTGTATGTCAATAAATCATGTTAAATTCCTCTTAATGATCTCTCCTTGCTGAAACATTACTTAATGGTAGGATTGCTTTGACCAGTTACTTGCTTACTTACTGTAACTTTATTTATGAATCATGGTTAACTGGAGGTTACTTTAAAAAATGTTAAAAGATAAAAAATAAAAAAGGAGAAGAGATTTTTATGTCAGTTTGGTGTAAGGTTATACCACCTGTAGTTGCCAACTATAATAAACTAGAAATGATGATCAAATGTCTAAATCACTAACTTTATATAAATAAAAATGAGCATAGCCACAGTGGTGATAGCCATTGGTTAGAGAGGTCACAACTTTGTTTGAGGACCACAAATATTTAAGAGTCACAGAAACAAAATTCTGCGTTTGCACTATGTCACATCTGGGTGGTGGTTTATTCTGTCGTTTATTCTGTAAATGTCATTTTTGGACTGTTTTACAGTTTTGTAACAAGCTGTGAGTTGCATTTGTTAAAGTTAGAAAGATTTAGTCTGACTACTACAGAGGAATCGAAACTGAAAGAAATGGTCTGACTTTCAGAAGTTATATTACAGTACAAAACAATGTACCAAGTATTGGTATTAGCTGATTAGCTGTTGGTCTTGTTGACTGATTATGGCATAACTGGTACAAAAATGGGTCTGTGACACACAGTCTTTTATGTCACATTAATTTTGTGTGGGTGAATTTCAGGGGTGTTTTTTAGAATGGAGATCTCTTTGATGTAAAACAGATAAATGACAGCAGTGATGGAAGCAGCAACAAGAGCAATGTGGTGCGGAAAGTCAAGGCTTCGCACTATGCTGGCAAGGCAATGGTTAAAAACAGAGACTAAAACTTGAGAAGCTGGAGACTCGCCCAAGGACAGGAGACTGACAGGGACAAAGTGAGACAAAAACTTCATTAGGCTTTATTTTGCTTTTGTTACCAGATACATTCTTCAGTCCAGGAGAAAATTGTGCTTATTTTGCTCCAAGATATCATTTCTTAACAATGCCTGCTGGTGTCATTTTGTTCATCAGCGTGTCAGATGTTTAACTGATCTGCAATTGAATTGTGTTAAACTAGGTCTCCCCCCCCCCCCCTCTCCTTCCTCCTCCACTTCTTCACACATATTTTCTTTTTCAGCATGCTGCATAGGTGTTATGGAGAGGGCAGATATTTAAAGTAAAGAGATGAGGTTCTGAAGTGGCGCTCCGGAGAGATGTCTGCATAATTCCAAAAGTCAGATGAAGAGGATCTCTCACTCTGCAGTACTGTCAATCCGACAGCTTTGAAGTGTGCAAAGTTCACAAGAAATCCAAAACAAAGAAGGATATGGTGTTGGAATCCAGAAAAAACAAAAGTTGATGACTGTACTCTACATAGGAACATAATGCATTTTTTTCTTCCATCCGTTGCAGCAGGATCGTTATTTGTGGGCCTAATGAGGAGCAGGTGCAGAACTGGAGAATGAAAAATATTTGAAATAATTATTGTACTGCAACAAGACTTCCCTCACTTGGGTTTGCATATGGAGATTTTTAGATGGGTTTTTCAGTACAGAGACTCTTAACATCCACTAGGTTTGCCAGCAAACCACTCATGGTTAGTGTAAGAGGAAGGTTACATTTTAGCCACTTGCTGAACATAGTTTTAAAACTGTCACACTGAATATCTATTTTGTTTTTTGTACGGATTTGTTTTTACAATTCTTCTGTTTTATACACACACATATGCATGTACAAAAGTCTTGGGCTTCCCAAATTGCTCTATATTGTGTAAATAAAACAGGAAATAATACATGGGTGCAGCAATTTATTAAAATGTGCAAAAATATAAATACAGAATATAATGCAAAAACTGCAGTTCAGGCCTAAAGATGTAACCTTTGCCAAAACTGTTTCGGTACTGTGATGATATCTGAAATCTGACTGAAACTCTTCAAATAAACCATTCCTCTACAGATAATAAGTTAGTTGTCTTACAACTACTCTTTCAAGATTTTTTTTAGATGAAAGGAAGGTTGGATATTGCCCATAATGTCTAAGCCAGCTGGGTCAAGTGACAGCTTTTTAAGAAATTATTGGATTACTGCCACCTTAAAGACCTGTGGTACATAGCCCATTAATGAAGACAGACTCATCATATTAAAGATTGAAGCATTAATGGGAGGACTTCTTTATGCAGTCTTAAATGGGGCTAACAGACATGTTTATGGTTTGGAGGAAATCATTACTAAAGTTGACTCAAAACTCAGTCATACAGAAAGAGTCTAAATAAATATCAGAGAGAACAAAATATTTAGTACTATTTCACAGACATGGTAGTTGCGATGTTCTTATTGTTTTGTCAGCCAAGCTACAGTGCTGAAAAGAAAGGTGTTATTCGTATTCTCTTCAATAATTGATGAGTACTAAGATGTCCTAGCTTTTCGGAGGGCTTTTTCATAGAGCAGCAAACTCTTTTTCCAGACTAAATCATGATCTTCTAAATTAGTGAGATTCCATTTCCTCTCCTCTCAAGCTTACGTGTTATCTGCTTTAAGGTGTAAATTTGAAAGTTACACCAGGGAGACAAGTAGTTCTGATTTGAGGCTTTCTCTAACAGAGAAGACAGAGTATTCATAGTCATACATAATATGGTTTTAACATTATTAACAAGATAATTGACTTCTGTGGGTGTAGAGATTAGGTAGCTGCTCTGTGCTGTGTTGGTACATAGGATTGAAGAAGTTAACAGTGTATGAATTATATCACAAAATTTAGTCACATCACTTTCAGAAAGACATGTATTATAATGAAACATATTCGCCACCACTGTGATCTCCATTATTTTAAATTTAAATGATAGACGATCAGACAAAAGAGTTTTTTCAGGGAGCACTATTAAATTTTCAGTTTCTATGTCATATGTCAAAACAAGCTCAAGAGTGTGATTAAAGTGGTGGGTGGACTCTTTTACATTTTGAGCAAAGTCAATTGAGTCTAATGATAGATTAAATGTATTGTTGAGGAGTTTCTGCATCTCCATGGATGTTAAAATCTCTGAGCTGTGCACTAAATCACATAAATAGTCTGAGAACTCAGATAACAATAAATAAAACTGTTTTTTGAATTGTCAAATTAGGGTGGACAAGCCTCAGAGTTAGGCTTTCAAATGAATTAAAATTCAGTCTGGGTCTATAGTTGATTAATTAGATGAGTGGAATATTTTTGCCACCCCCCTCTCCTCGGCCTGTGGTTCGAGGTTTCGGTTAGTCAGTATGACTTGGGTGCATTGATTCATTTACCAGGTTTCTGTATGGCAGAGTAAATCACTATGTTGATCAATTATGAAATAATTTACTGACCAGGACTTCAAAGATGGACATCTAATGTTTAATTCTTATTTAACTATTTTACTGTTTGGTGGAGATGAGGATACTATATTGTTCTTTCTTTCTTGTTTTTTTATGTTTAAGTATTATAGACAATTTCTACCAAAACATCACTCAAACCAACCAGCTGATCTATACCACAGCAACAGCAACCCTCAACATGCTTGGCTATAAGATGAACAACAGCCACAAGGAGCAGTACCCTCCATGAAGAAGGAGACTGGGGGCCAAGATCAAGGCAGCACAATAGGAAGTTAGCCAACTATTGCAACTGTAGAAAGTTGTGATGAAGAAAGGGGTGCCTAAGAAGTACAACAAGCTGTCCATACCTTGCATTTCAATCCATTATCACGGCAAATGCCGGTCCAGCGTGTCCTTTTCATGCTTTGCCTTTGCTATCAAGCCTGAGATAAGTTTCCATATTGTGGAGAGGCAGGTAATTGTTCAGTAGTTTGATAGTCTTGCTCTCTTATGGAGATCCGTGATGATCAGGATTGTTCTACTCTCTGTTATCCAGTCTGGATGTGTGCCTGCTTTTCTCAACCCACCAGCATTCATGGTGTTCTATTAACCTCCTTAGAAAGTAAGCATTGATCATGTCAGGTCTTAACGTTGTCCAACTCTTCATTCTGGGGAGTTGATGTTAGACATCTGCTTTGATTAACAACCTCTTGTTGTTCTAGGAGGTTGTTATGGTCTGCTCTTTGGTCTTTGGTCCAGCAGCCAGTTGGCCTTGGTGATATGTGACAACTCTTTCTCCAAGATGTTCTTCCAGTATTGCAGTTTCAGCGTTGGGTGGGTCTGCCCTATTATTATTATTATTCCCTTGTAGTTGAGAGTACACTCTGGACGGCTCTTTGGAGAACAGCCAATTATTCTTTTGGCCTCTGCTTCTCTGGTATATCTCTTCAGCCTCGTGGACAGAGCAGTGTACACTAGAGCATTACCGCTAGTGTAGTGACACTACACTGCTGATAGTGGGTAGGCTGTGGAGTGCAGCGTTCGCATCCGCAAGCATGTCCTGCGATGGGACTTTGTCAGTGAGTCAGGGGAGTCATGCTTGTGATTGTGCTTACCACGTGCTCAGTTCAGGGTGTGTGTGTGGACAGATGTAAAGAGTTTAACCAGAGAAATAGATGGTGCACTCTATTTAACCTCTACTGTAACTTTGTACAATCTTTAATGTAATGACAAAATCCCATTTATCCCTTTTCACACTCTTAAGTGATACTTTTTCATCATTCAGTGTTTAGGACACCTTTAGAAAATCCTGCTGAGTGCACTGACATTCAGCATCTGCTCAGACTGAAAGGTCTCGCAACGCCCACAGACATGTTAGGAGCAACAGGGAAGCGAACGAGACGACCTTTCACACCCCACTGGGGCTACGAGACCAATGGAGGGGAAGGTAACAGTGAAGAAGGACTATTCAGTTAGTATTCAAATGAATGTTACAGGTGACATATGCAGACAGAGCACCAGCTTCTAGGCAGCAGGGAAAGAGGAAACCTTTTTGAATAGCTCTGCCTCCCAAATAATTGAACAGTCTTTTTTTCTTTTTCTTTTTTCAAGGCAGCGCAGCGTCCTTCAGTTGACATTCATCAATGGACTGAAAGGAGTTTATTACATAAGTAAAGACTGATTTCTTGTGTACATTACTGTGGGCATACCTCAGCCTTGTTTACAGCTTATCACACTTTTATTTTCTTGTAGTTTTGTTTACTCCGCTGTGAAATAAAAGAATAATTGTGTTAATTACATGACAAACTGAAGTAAATAGAAAGCAAACAGCATGGCTCACAGCCTCACTGAGGTATCTTGTTAAATCAACTAATTATACTGTGCTTTCTCCACACTGGCAACGTTGTAACCAATGCAGCTGGCTGCTTTGATTTCAGAGCGGAAGTTTCATCAAGTTTGTAACTGTCCATTCATTCTTATATAATGAGCATTTGAGAATCATTCAGTCGTCACACAGTATTCTACATAACTAGTCCCACTATAAAACTTCAGCTGCATTATATGGAAAATGGGCTTTTCATTTCCCATTCATGTAATACAGCTGAACTTGGCCAAAGTAGGCCAATAACTTTTTTCCCAAGCCCACACACCTTATTAAAACAAAGTTGGCATAATCCATTAAGTTATCATCATGTCTTTAACTCCGTGAAGTCTGAAGACTTAATTATACTTTCTGTATCCGGGGGTCCTCTAGGGTCCCTGCCCAGGCCTAAGTGACATAATTTCATCATCAGACATTAGGTGATAGTGTCCATACAGAGGTCTGTGGAGAATTCGTATTACAATGCACCAACTATGCATACGCGGAAGGTGGTGGACTTCAGCATAACAGGAATTACTTTTTAACCACAGTGTCACAAGACACATCAAGGAAGCAAGAAAAACTGTTTTATTGTTAGCTGACAATGATAAATGGCGCAGAACTTTTCAAGTCATACCTTTACGAAAAGAAACAATAAAACATTATTTAAACACCTCAATAGACATAAAACAGTATTATTGAAAATTCTGCATAAAACATCAAAAGTAAAAATAATTATTCTGATGAAAACTGTTCCCCATCAGTGTTAAATAGATTAATATTACTGCTGTACATGTTAAAGGTTGATTTCATTTTAAATGCGTTATTTCTGAATGGCCCATAACAACACGCCAAATACCTTGAAACACTCTCTGCATGATCCCCATGTGGGAGATGGTTGAATGCCTTCTCTACATCCACAAAAACATGTAGACTGCTTGACCAAACTTCCACAAACCCTTGAGTATCCTTGAAAGGACAAAGACCTGGCCCAGTTTTCCATAACAAGAACATAAACTTTATTTAACCTGAGGTTCGTTCAGCCATCAGACTCTCTTCTCCAGTACCCCAACACAGATGTTCCCAAGGAAGCTGGAAAATGTGATCCTCATGAAGTTGGACCATACTTCTCAGTCCTTCTTTTAAAAGGGAATCACCACCATGGTCTGCCAATCGCCTGTCCAGAGGCATGTCACTCAAGACACAACATGCAGAGCCTTGATGAATTCAGGGAGACTCTCACCCAAGAGGACTTGCTACTCAGAAGTTGTTTAACAACCACCAACGCTGTTCTAGCGTACTTGTACTTAGAACATAACAAAGTTAATAACTGCAAATGGATTATTATTATTTAAATAGTGCTTTATAACTCTTACTGAATACACAATGTTACATTTAACAATTAAATTTAAAAAATGCAAAACTTGTTTTTAAAAAGATGTGGCTAAACATGTTCGCAGTGGAACTTAATTTATTTGCCCATAAAAGTTTATGACACTCATGAAATCCTCATGGCTGTTCTTCTCTATATCATTGAATTGGAAGTTTGTTTGTTTATTTTTTTTAAATGAACTCAAAGTGCTTTGGGCCACTGACAGAACTTTTGACTGTTCTGATGAACGGCTAAATGTAGTTTTTAGTTTGCCATTTACAAGTTAAATATCTATATATAGTGATTTATGGAAGCAATTATTTTCCTTTATTATTATTTTAGACAGTATTAAATTTAATCCGCAAATTAAATTAGTAAATTCCCTTAAAACATTGCAGAGTAGAGTGTATATTAAGTAATAGTCACATCAGACCCACAAACTCTGGCCTGCAACACGACCAAAGTCCTGTAAATTGTAGCTACTGGAAAATCGTATTAATGTTAATTGCTATAATCTAACTATTACATTAAACTGAAAGATTTTTGCATCCTTCTCAGGGCTCTCCAGTAACACATAAGACTCTCAGTGGATGCACTGGCCACCATGGTGGAGCATCTTTACATTGTATCACTTTGCTAGTCCGCAGGCTTTTCCTGGAAGGAGCATTGCAAATAAACACACACAATCCCACAGTGACAACTATTGCTACATGTAATTTATTCTGTCAAATTTTCAAAAACAAAAAACATTCTTTTAAATACTTCATCCATGCCAGCATAATTCACTTCCTAGATGCTATAAATTCAATTCTGTGTTATTTTTATGCCAAATCACAACAGCAGTTGCCTCAAGCTGCTTTATATGGTAAGGTAACGTGATCCCACCCTAATTATACCAGCTTTACTAAAAAGGAAAGTTTTAAACCTAATCATAAAAATAGAGAGGGTGTCTGTCTTCTGAATCCAAACTGGGAGCTGGTTCAACCGAAAAGGGGCCTGGAATCTGAAGGCTTTGCCTCCCATTCAACTTTTTAATACCACAGGAACCTTAAGTAAGCCAAAAGTCTGCGAGCAAAGTGCTCTTTTGGGGTGATATGGTACTATGAGTTATATAGGAGCAACACATTCACACTTTCTAGTCCCTGTCAGTACTCTTGCTGCAGCATTTTGGATCAACTCGAGGCTTTTCAGGGAGTTTTTAGGGCATGCTGATAATAATGAATTACAATAGTCTAGCCTAGAAGTAATTGATGCATGAACCAGATTTTCAACATTACTCTGAGTCAAGAACAGTATAGTTGTTTGCTGTATTAAAGTGGCCTTTTCTGATATAACTTCTAACTACCCGTTGGTGGTGTTTAGGTGTTTAGCTGGCTCTTGTCAGGTGCCTGGACATGGGGGGGATGTCTAATCTGCTGACAATAACTCATTTCAACAGCATCGGGAATAAATGAGCATGTTTACGCACATTTTCATGTAGCAGAGTCCTGACTTCAGTTCAGGGTTCAGGAAATGAGGCTTGAGGTGAGGAGGAAGAGGATGACATATGATAAAGACGCCAGTGCATTGTCTCTTTGCTTCACCTTTTGTACTTTTTTGCTGAAGATGATAAAACACAAGCATAAACCTTCAGATCTTGAGTTTAAATGCCCCCCTTTATGGCAACCAAACACCTACAATTTCTCTTCTTCTCTGACTTTAATGTTTCACATAGTCTCATATTTAAAAATGCCATTAGTTGAAACATTCCCTGGTATTCAAATACGATGGGGGAGCATCACAAATCCTATGTGTTTTTAATACATTAATTATAACTTCATGAGAACAGTTTGTTGAAAGATGTGGCTACACACTATTCTATGGATATTTATGAGTGTAGTATCCTTTTTTTATTTAATAACCTAAAATAATGACTGACTACACATCTAGAGTGCCTCATAAGTCAGAGCTACTCCAATTCAGCTAGGACAATGGTTTATAATATCCTTAGAATTCCTTTATTATAGCCTAAGGCCAAAATATTTATGGGATAAGATATAATTAGAAGAGTGACAGAATTCAACCACCCAGGGTAATTAAAGAAGATGGGATGATTTTTGGAAGGGGTTGTATAATAATTTCAAATGGATCTTTATAGATAACATAATGGATATAGATAAACTAAGATGAGCCAAGTGGCTTATATCTCCTCTAAAAGAAAATAATAGCAAGGAAAATCAAAATTCTGACAGGTCATCACTGATAACTTTAATAACTTTGATGTTTTGCATTATATAGTTGTCATAAAGCATTTGAATTAATAAATCCTAGCAAGGGAGGGGTCTTTCAGCCAGCAGCCATTTCAGGCACAGCAGCTAAATATACTGATGGCCTTAGGATTTCAAGCAGACAGCTTTGTAAACACATTGATTCCTCTTAAAATTACTAGATGCAATTCACCTAGAAGGTACTCAAAAGGTCCTTTTTTTTCTTGCAGTTGAGGCAATTTCGCCATAAATCAGTACTATCATGCTAATCGATGGTAATTGGTTAATTGGCGTTAAGAAATGTATGTTCCCATGGGGTGTAAAGGCCTCTGGATAGTGATCAAGCCTTGGTCATAGATTTTTCGCTGTTGTCTCGCTTTCATTAACTCACACTAAAATTTTATCTGATGTTTTTTCTGACTTCCAAAGCCCAAGATTGTTCCAAATTTAGAATCTTGTTTGGTTGGGAGTAAGAGGATGAATTTATGTTAATTTATAGTGAAATCTATTAATTGCAAAGTCACCCACAATAAAATCTCATTTAACTGCAAGGTGTTGTGGTGGAGGTGGAAAACATGAGAAAACATTGTTAATTAAATGTTTTCAGTGTGTCAATTCTACACTTATTACCTCCTCACTTCATTATCTTGAAGGTGGCCCATAGGTTGGCTTTACCCAGCTGAAATTTTCTGCATATGTAACTGCCTGCTTCTATTTATACTTGTATTTATGCGAGGGGACTTACAGTTTCATTCCTATTGGCAAATTAGTTACCAGATATGAAACAATTCAGCCTCTAATTTCACTACTGCTTCAAGCAAGAGGAATGGGAGAGTGACAAATATCACAAGGTGTTCCATTTTAACACGACCTCTTAGTCAATAGTGAGACTCTTCAAAGTGGCATTCTCAGTGGCTTGTAATGGCCACTGAGTGGCTGTTAAATCTGCATTGTAATGCAGATTTAACAGCAGATCTTCTGGCAAACAGAGACATGAAGCTCCTAAGCAAGGGACCTGTTTTACCTTAATATAAATATAGGTAGAATGTTTTCAGTTTTTAAATAAGCACAGAAGATAGCATGGATGTATTACAGGGCTCTGACTCAGGGGCCTAAAGCATCGGGTTAAGGGGTGAGGCTGGGTGGTAACAGTTAAAAGACACTTGCAATCACAGAGATGCCTTGGGAAGATTGTTGTTGTAATTTGGGGCTACATAAATAAAATTGAATCAAATAGAAACACACAAAACGACATACAGAAAGTTACATAAACTGGCCCCAAATATAGACCAATAAAGATATTCTAATATGACCTTGAAGACAAGCAAAAGGGAGATATCCCCAACTATTCAGATCCAGAACCATAAAGAAGACCCAAGTTATCATGGACGCATTTTTGTGCCTAGGTTTTGGCATTTATTTTGAGATTCTTGTGTGACAGCCTTCTGAGTTTTGCACTTTTTGTTGTGTTTATGGTTATAATGAAAGATACATATGATCGCTAATAATCAAGAAGCAACCACAAACAATAAACCATAACTGAAAAAATATTGTCTACACAGTGGATAAAAATTTTACAACATCTAAAAACAATTTAAGAAGACTAAACTATTATCTGGAATTAGAGTAATAAAAAAACATCAACAGAGGTATACAGCAACTCATCCGGAGCTATTTATTGCACCCTAGGGTAACTATGTGTATGCTTTTGAGGACTAAAAGGTGATATCCACTTACGAGGATATTATGCTGCCACTGTTCTATCAAAATTTTATACAAATATCCTCATATGTGGCTCTCATTTTTCTTAGAAACAAAAATCAGGTTAAAAAAAATCAGATAATTCTTTGTTTTTACATTCATCGGGTCCCAATATGCCAAATATCAAAGAGAAATTAAAAATGCATGCCGTGGAAGAGTTCGGGTCTTAGGAGGTTAAGGAACAATTTCAGGAGAACATCTGTACACAGGTGTGGACTGGGACAAAAAAATCGGCCCTGGCAATTTTGGTCCAAGCGGTTCACCATGATTGCTATATTTTCCCCATGGACAGTCTCTCCTTCAAACTCAACTACTCTACCAGAAACCAGGGAGCTTGAGTATCTTTGCTGATCCTAGTACTGCGCTCAGAGATCTCGGATGTTGTTCCTGGGATCTGCTGGAGCCACTCACCTAGATTGGGGGTCACTCCACCGAGTGCTCCAGTTACCAGTGGGATACAGTTCACTGTTCCACCATCCTCCACAACTTCTCGAGCTCTTCTCTCAGCCCTTGGTACTTCTCCAGCTTCTAGTGTTCCTTCATCCAGATGTTGCTATCATTTGGTATAGCTACATCTATCACTATAGCCATCTGCCAGTTTCCTCAACTTGTCCACGGCTACTATCTCCGGTTGGTTAGCTATCACCAGTTTGTCCATGTGTATCTCTGAAGTCCCACAGGATCTTAGCTCGGTCATTCTCAACCACCCTAGGGGCCGTCTCCCATTTTGACCTCTGGACCACCAGGCCATACTCAGATGTTCCTGTATACCAGACCTTCCCAAAGTGTGGGGCCCGCCCCCTAGGGGGGGCGCAGAGCCATTGCAGGGGGGGGGGGGGGGGGTGGCATGAAAAGGGAAAAAACAAAACAATGCTTGGACACTGCTAGAACAGGGCGCCCACACAAACGCAAAGCAGGAGATGAAGCATTGCTGAATATGTTTCCAAACCAACTTCATTCTAAGCCAAAGACTAGAAAATATGGTGAAGCATATCTGCCCTTTGGCTTCACCTGCACAAGTGCCGAGGTAGGTCTCCCCTGCAGAATTGGTTTTCCCTGTGTCGAGAGCACGCGCTGGGCTCTCCAAATCACAGACAAACAGTATCCCACATTCTTGATTTTTAGTTCACAAACACTTGTTGTAATAAATAACTACTCCTGACATTTTGAAGATGTTAGCTCTTTATACAGTAAAGTTACAGTGGGATACGAATAATATCAGGCTGATCCTGCCAGGATTTGTTCCCCCGGAATTCAAATCACGGACAAACAGGATCCCACAGCTGTTTATGTTTTTAAACCCATTTTGCACAGAGAGACATTTTTGAAAAATGTATTGATAGCCAGTGTTGGTCAAGTTACTTGAAAAAAGTAATCAGTAACTAATTACTGATTACTTCCCCCAAAAAGTAATCCTGTTACTTTACTGATTACTTATTTTCAAAAGTAATTAATTACTTAGTCACTTTTTAAAAACACGATTTACAACCTGAATAGTTGATAAAGCGATAGATCTTTCAGCCCAATTCTACTTTTTCTGCATAATCCATCATCCATCCATCCATCCATCCATCCATCCATCCATCCATTCGCTTCCGCTTATCCTTTTCAGGGTTGCGGGGGGCGCTGGAGCCTATCCCAGCAGCCACCAGGCCCAGGATCTTCCAGCAGCCACCAGGCCCAGGCTCCTCTAGCAAGGCACCAACAAATAAATCAACAGTGACTTCAACGGGCCATCACAAGGAAATACCAATCTCATCATTTTCAAAATGCCACCTAAAAAAGCAAACCCAGGAGTTGAAGAGGAGTTGGAGGAGATTAGGAAATCGCTTAATTTCATGTCTGATGAACTGAGCAAAGTGGCTAAACAACAAGGTATGCTACATGACCTAATGGATGAAATAAAACAACTAAAAAACCTCATAAAGGACAAGGACAAGAAAATAGACGACTTGGAACGGCGAATCGAGGACCTTGAACAATACACAAGAATGGATGATTTAATCATAAGTGGTCTGGAGACGCAACACCGAACCTACGCCAGAGTAACAGCTGGCGGAGGTAAAGACGGTGAAGATGCCCCGGTAGAGGAGCAGCAAACGCTTGAACAGCAAGTGATAAAATTCCTTCAAACGAAGAATGTAAGTATTCAGAGCCATCATATTGCAGCATGCCACACGCTCCCCAGAAAAGACAGTAAAACAAAGCCAGCAATCATTCTTCGGTTTGTGAGTCGCAAAACAAAGATTGAGTTACTGAAACAGGGTAAGAAGCTAAAAGGGACTGGTGTGTATTTAAATGAACATTTAACGAAAAAGACTGCTGAAATTGCAAGACAGGCACGCATCCTGAGAAAACAAAATAAGATACAAGCGACATGGACGAGGAACTGCAAAGTAATGATAAGACTAAATGGCAATCCCGAAGAAGCGAAAGTTGTGATGATAAGAGAACTCAAAGACTTAGAGCAATATAAATAATCAGGAATCTGCTATGGAATCTATTGGAAAAGTGACGATTGGATAATGAACAATGGGTATGGAAAGTATTTCTGGCCTTATGGCTCAAAAACAATGGAAACAACAACAACAAAAACACATAAATGACAAGTTTGGACACAGATTATAGGTTTCCATTCGGAGATATTGAAGAGGAAGACTTTGATTATGAAAAGGACTGTCAAGGTGGTTATTTTGCCACACACGCTGAGAAAACGAACTTCAAAACGTTTAACTATGCAGAGCACAACATGAATGACCCTGAAAGTAGCATTGACCCAGATACCCACTTCTACAATAACACCAATAATACTTGTGAGTACTATACAGATGACCAATTCAATGTGAATATTAAAATGGCAAATGCATTGTCGGTCATACATTTCAATAGTAGAAGCCTGTATAAAATTTTTTCTAAAATTACAGAATGTTTAAGTAAGTTAAAAAAGTTTAATATAATTGCAATATCAGAAACATGGCTCGATAATGAGAAAGTTAGTGAAATGGGACTGGAAGGATACGAATTATTTACAATGAACAGGGTGAATAAAAAAGGAGGTGGTGTTGCTTTATATGTAGATAAAGTTTTGAAATGTAGTCTGATTGAATGCATGTCAAGCACCATAGATAACATATTGGAATGTGTCACTATTGAAATTCATGTTGAAAAAGCTAACAATATAATTATAAGTTGCATCTATAGGACACCAGGTTCATGCCTTGAGATATTCAATGAAAAACTTGCTGCTATGTTTAGCAACCTAAATGATAAAAAAGTGCAAATAATTTGTGGTGATTTTAATATAGATTTGCTAAACCCAAATGGACATCAGAAAACAACAGATTTCATAAATACAATGTATAGTAACTCCCTTTTCCCTGTAATTATAAAACCAAGTAGAATAACAATTGATACAGCTACATTGATAGATAATATATTCACAAATAAAATTGACCATGAAATAGTAGGTGGACTTCTTATAACTGATATAAGCGATCATCTTCCTGTTTTTGCAATTTTTCAAAATTATTTTGGGATTAAAACTAAACAAAAGAATCAAATATTTGATATGATACGACATAGAACAACAAGAGCCATTGCTGCCCTCCAGGTGGACTTAAAGGAACACAATTGGAATGAGGTTTTTGCAAATGAAGATTCAAATAGTGCATATGATGCATTCTTATCAACTGTAATTTCACTATATGAAAAACATTGTCCTTTAATGAAAATCACTAGAAAGCATCACAGATCAAATAAGCCATGGATCACAAAGGGGATAGAAGATGCATGTAAAAAGAAAAATAATCTATATAAGAGATTCATAAAACAGAGGACAAAAGATGCTGAAATAAAGTACAAGTTATATAAAAATAGATTAGTAAATATTATAAGAACAAGTAAGAAAGAATATTACCACAAATTATTGGAGCAAAGTAGAAGTAACACACAAGAAACATGGAGGATATTAAACAGTCTAATCAAAAAGGGCTCAAAAAATAAGAATTATCCAGATTATTTTAAAAAAGATAAAGATATTGTGCTTGATAAAACTAAAGACATTGCAAATGAATTTAATGATTTCTTTGTAAATGTTGGCTTTAATTTAGCAAAAGAAATTCCAGAGTCAAGAAATAATAACGACCTAAATAAACATATTACTCAGAATGTGTCCTCCATGTTTATTGGTGCTGTAACTCATAGAGAAATAATTAACATTGTGAAGACATTTAAAAATAAAAAGTCCACTGACTGTTTTGGTATTGACATGATATTAGTTAAAAGTATTATAGAATATATAGTGCAACCTTTCGTATACATTTGTAATCTGTCCTTTCAAACTGGTGTGTTTCCCTCACAAATGAAAATAGCAAAAGTTATTCCAATCCATAAAAACGGAGAGAGATGTCAGTTTACCAATTATAGGCCAATATCCCCACAGTTCTCAAAAATTTTAGAAAAGTTATTTGTTAATAGACTTGATAAATATATTGAGAAGCATAATCTCCTAAGTGATAACCAATATGGCTTTAGAGTGAAAAGGTCCACTTCAATGGCAGTGATGGAACTTGTTGAAGGGATATCTAATGCAATAGATAATAAGG
The DNA here is from genome assembly GCF_041146795.1 of Maylandia zebra. NCBI lineage: Eukaryota > Metazoa > Chordata > Actinopteri > Cichliformes > Cichlidae > Maylandia > Maylandia zebra. The sequence continues at coordinate 31,732,371 of NC_135181.1, read as the reverse complement.
AATATACTGTTGGTGTTTTTATAGACTTAAAAAAGGCGTTTGATACAATTGATCATTCTATATTAATAAATAAACTAGAGAGATATGGCATAAGAGGGATAGCATACAAGTGGATGAAAAGTTACCTGGATGAAAGATATCAATATGTCGAATTCAATAATGTAAAATCTAAGCAGTTGAAGGTAACTTGTGGTGTTCCTCAGGGCTCTGTGCTGGGCCCTAAATTATTTATATTATATATAAATGACATATGTAGTGTTTCCAATGTGTTAAAATGTGTATTGTTTGCTGATGATACGACTCTGTACTGCTCAGGTAAAAACTTAGAACAGCTTCTGACTACAGCGGAAAAGGAGTTAAATATATTAAAAAACTGGTTTGATGTAAATAAGTTATCATTAAATATAAAGAAAACAAAATTGATTATTTTTGGCACTAGACAAGTGAAAAATGTATCTAAAATAAGGGTTAATGGAATTGAAATTGAAAGAGTGTACGAAAATAAATTTCTTGGAGTGATAATTGATGATAAGCTGAGTTGGAAGTCTCATATAAACCACAAAACAAAAATGTCAAAAACCATTGCTATTCTCTATAAAACAAAGCATGTCCTGAACAAAAAATCATTATACACACTTTATTGTTCTCTGTTGCTTCCATATATGACTTACTGTCTGGAGATATGGGGTAATGCATATAAAACGAACACTCTTCATATTTTCAAGTTACAAAAAAGAGCTATAAGAATTATAAACCAATCAAACTATATAGAACCAACTAACATTTTGTTTATTAATCTGAATACCCTGAAATTTTATGATTTAGTTGAATATAAAATGGCACAGATAATGTATAAAGCACAAAATAACTTGCTTTGCCCCAGTACTCAGAAGCTGTTCAAAGTCAGAGAGAGTCAATATGACTTAAGGGGAACAGATTTCTTTAAGAAAAACAAGATGAGGACAAATATAAAGCAGAGATGTGTTTCTGTTAGAGGAGTTAACCTGTGGAATAGTTATGACAGTGATTTAAAAAGGTGTAGTTCATTTTCCTTGTTTAAAAACATGTTTAAAAATAGAGTATTAGAAAAATATATATATCAAGAATGAAAAGAACAAAAAGGAGAAAAAAAACAACAACCTCTTGATTCTTTACTTTGATGTAGTTACTTATCTAAGGTGGAAAGTTTTTTTTTCTTTGTTTTGTTTGTTTGTTTGTTTGTTTGTTTGTTTGTTTGTTTGTTTGTTTGTTTGTTTGTTTGTTTGTTTGTTTTGTTTGGTTTTTGCTTTGTTTTATTATTTTCTTCAAGCCCTGTGTACAGGAGCTGCATACAAAAAGATATTTTGTGAAAAGGGTTGGCGTAATAAGCAAATGCTTCAGCCAATACCTTTTGATTAGCCTTGTCTCATGCTTTCTTTCTTTATGGTAGATTTTTGTTCTGTTTTCACTGTTTTTTGTTTTTTTTTTCTCACTGTTTTCACTGAGATTTGAATTTGAATGCTAATCAATAAAATCAAATCAAATCAAATCAGCTGTCATAGGGCGAAAGGCGGGGTACACCCTGGACAGGTCGCCAGTCTGTCGCAGGGCTAACACATAGGGACAGACAACCATTCACACTCGCATTCACTCGCACATTCACACCTAGTGACAATTTGGATTAATCAATTAACCTATCCCCACAAGCCCCATAATCCATCATACAAAATGTAATCAAATGGAAAAGTCCCTTTTTAAAACTTGTTTTATCAGTTTTAATCTTTTAACTTTATGCATCAAGTAAAAATTTAACTATAAGCAACATTCTCTGACTTGAATAAATTAGTTTAACATTTAAACCTATTTTCTACACATTCCAGCACATAAAATAAAATATTTTTTGTGTTTACACTCAGTCTTTCAAATAGATGCAAGTAAAACACAGCAGAAAATAAATAAAGTCAAAGACTCAGCGGTCCTGTTGCTCTATTTTCACCTGTAAAGCAGGACTGGGGTAGGCGGAGGTTTACCCTGGTGCAGGTGTGCCGCGGTCAATGGAAGAATCCGCAAGTTTCTCTGTGAATTTCCCATTACGTCATAGCGCACTCGGCGCTTGCTTGGAAGTTTAGGGGGTTTTTTTCGCTGTAAAAAGAAGTTTTCATCCCACGCACGATGGACGCTAATGTTTTTGTCACTTTTTATGGAATCAAACTCAAAGTAAGGTCAGTACTTCCACGCTTTAAACGCTGCACGCTCATACTCTCTCCCGCACTCGATATATGATCCATTGTTGATCTGCACACAGCTGTTGTCACTAACGGCACACTCGCTTACATCACTGTCATGAGACATTCTCGCAAAAAAATCACGGTTTTAGTAATGCAGTAACGCAGCGTTCCTACGGGAAAGTAACGGTAATCTAATTACCGTTTTTGCAATAGTAATCCCTTACTTTACTCGTTACTTGAAAAAAGTAATCAGATTACAGTAACGCATTACAAGTAACGCGTTACTGCCCATCTCTGTTGATAGCAGTGTTGAACATTATTACACAGGAAAAAAACAACTACATGTAAAATAATTACACCGTGACACCTCTGCCTTTCTAAATAGAGGGACATTAACTTCGTGTGTAAATGTAAGCGTGTAAAACCATAAGATAGAGGCAAAATACTGTTAATCTGACATCTGCCATTTTGCAATTCATCTCATGTAAACAATAACGTGGAGCACAGTGTGACATGGAAAAAGGCACATACCTTTAACGTTGCGTGACAAACTCTGTATTCCTCGTCCATACATAAACCCAAAAAAGGAGTTTTAAAAAATCTCAGTTTTCGGTGATTCCAAACGCCGTTTACAGCTGCGTTTTCAAAATCACCCATGTACGTGCGGACGCAGCGTAAAAGAGTTAGTAGTTTAATTTCTTACTACCTTACTAACCTTAATTGTTTACTAAATATTTGAGATGTGAAATAAACCGCAATGGAGCAAAATATGGGTGTGTGTGGTTGGAGGATGTGTGTGTGCGTGTGTGTGTGCGTGTGTGTGTGCGTGCGCGCACGGGGGGCGAATATTTTTCTTGTAAAACAAAGGGGGACCCAACAAAAAAAGTTTGGGAACCACTGCTGTATACTATGCCGCCCACTTGGTTATGGCGTTCCATGTATGCCCTGCCTGCTAGCATATTACACCCTGCTCTTATGTGCTGGATTGTTTCAGGAGCATCTTTGCACAGCACCAGGGGTCTTGTCTGGTGTGGTAAACGCCAGTCTCTATGGATCTTGTGCTCAGAGCTTGTTCCTGTGCTGCCATGATTATTGCCTCTGTGCTGTCTATTGCCAATTTTTTTCCAGCCACTGGTAGGATTTCTGATGTCAGCCACTTCCTCTATCTGACAATGGTGCATACCGTGCAGGGGCCTGTCCTTCCATGATGGTTCCTCCTTTTGCTCCTCTTTTTTGGGGGGGTTCCTGCTGCCTGAGGTATTCACTGAGCACATGGTCAGTTGGGGCCTGATGTACTCGTGGATGTTCCTTTTCCCATCCTGAATCGTGGTGCTGACACTCACTAGTCCCCAGCCTCCTTCCTTCCGCTTAGCGTCTAGTCTCAGGGTGCTGGACTTGGGGTGAAACACTCCATGCGTGGTGAGGAGTTTCCTGGTCTTGATGTCAGTGGCTTCTATCTCCTCCTTTGGCCAGATTATTATCCCAGCAGGGTACCTGATAACTGGCACCCCGCATCAACTGACTTCTCAGGACTTGCCTGACTGTCTGCAGGTACTTGGTGGTTATACTTGTTAACTGTGGGTACCGTGAACAGTAGTGCCAGCAACATGTCGGTTAATTTGAAACATTTTGCTGCATGTATTTTTAAGGCTATTTTTGTAGAGGGATTAGTAATTTGCATTAACATGACACATAGTTTTATGACAGCATAGCGTGCTACCAGATGATATCTCTTCGATCCATTGGAATATGACACAATCAACTCTTCATCAGTTGGTGCATCAAGCTGGCAGGGATGATGGTACTCTACTCACTGGCCATGTGATCCTCTTGACTTTCTGATAGGCCTTTTTTGCAGTCAGTGACACAGAGCTCCATTTCATGGGGATTAATTGTTGCTTGGGCTCACAAGCCAGGGATATCCTAAGCATTTTCCTTTAAATCTCTTTCCAGCAAGGTGCTGTCTTTAATACAATTTGAAAAAATGATAAAAGCTAGAGATTAATGATGGCAGGATGAAATTCATTATATTGCCATGAACTGCAGGTATTAAGACTAAAGGCTGAAACTTGCATTCTTCAGTAAGGTATTACCTTTGTGATATTTTAATGGGCTAGGCTTTGAAGATCTAGTATAAATACAGCAGTATATATTGTTAGGGAGGTGAAATTAGTACAGTGGATCTTTGCATCTTATCTCAGCGCCTGTTATGTGCTGTCACTATAGATCTCTGAGAGGCTTTGGATAATACAGGATTTAGCATTGTATAAACAATTTCATTTACTGCTCTTAAACAATTTGATGTAACACCACAAAATGTCTAAACATTATTTGGTACAAATACTTGGCTGCTTTTGAGAAAAGTTCCACAAAGATAAATCCTACACCATTCTTCTTACATTTTATTTGTTTGTCTAACTCACTTGTGTTTAAAAAGATGTTAAATAAAACTCTGATCTCTAAACTATGTCAGTGAGCTGAAAGCACCTTGATGGTGACAGCCTCCTGTTGGGTTTCTCACAAGGGATTCTGCAGCATACCAGGAACTTGCAACAGTTTGCATCCGTTGGCGTCATCTCCTGGTAATAAGCACATCTGAATGAAGACCCAATCAGTTCTTATGGAGACAGATCTCTCTCTTTCCCTCTTTCTCTTTTTCCTATGTATATTTGGTGTAACTGAAATAAGTTTGGAAATTTCAGTATGAAGCTGTTAACAGCAGCTAGTTAGGATAGTTTAGCAACTTCCCACTCTCTGGGCCCAGTTACTCAAAAGGTGTACTGTAATGGTAATCCATTTGCTTCATTGCACATCGCATAATCCAGTTCACTTTTGTCCTGGTTGTTCAAAAATGAATTGATCCAGGTACAGATTTTTAAGGGTTTCCAAAAGCGGACTACCAAAATTCACACATTTCGTGGAATATTTAATTAGCAGTAAATTCATTATTTTATCCACAACCCTATTTACCTCATCTACTTTGTCATGATAAAGATGTAAAAAGCCATGTTTATGTGAAAACATTTTTCAAATATTGAGGACATGCTTGGTACTATCCTATACGGGTGGCAATGCCAAAAGAGAGGAGCAGAAGAACAGTAGAAGGAAAAATGAGAAGAAGAAGGATAGGACGTTCTCAGGATATTATTGTGTTATTTATGCTTGAGTCTCTGAAGTTTGATAGTCTGTTACTATCACCATTTTGAAAGCTTGGCATAAAAATATCACTTTAAAAACCCTACAGTGAAGTATGTTGATGGCGAGGACAACCCATTGTCTCACTGTGCTTTAGCTTTGGTGCACCCAGATCTCCTGAAGTGTTTTTCTGTGAAAAGCAGGCTGCCCTTTTCTACCTCTAAATCCACCCAATGTGTTTGTCACTCTATTTAAAGGGCAATCTGACTGGGGAATTAAAAAGATTAGTCTCTTTCTACAAAGGTAACATTTGATGAAATTCTTCTAACAAGGATGTTTACTTCGGGAATATTTAGCACTTGAGCATAACTGAACTATATCATAAACTGCTTTTATCTGAAATGTATCTGAAGAAGTGCAAAGGGTCACACTGATGTGTGTAAGAAGCAACTGAAGACGTGTCACTGAAAAACCTCGTCTTGATTGTTTTTGTACTGCTACCGAATGCAAACCTGACCTACAAATATCATGGTCAATTCTCTCAATTGATATCTGAACTGAACTTCTGAAGTTCAGTGCTTTATATACTCCACTAACTAAGAAAATTAAAGTGGATATGAAACACTTCATGTATAAAATCTAATTTACAGCATGGAGCCCTGCCCTCAAAAATTGACATAGATGTCTGTGTAGCTAGATTTGTGGTCAGTAGACCTACATTAGTTTATGTTTGCTTACTAGTAACATAAGCAATAACTCTGGGGAAACTAAGGACACTAAGACTAAAAATCAGTTTAAGGGGGTCACGTTTGTGCTCACCCTGACTCTAACAATGAGTTTGATGTTAAAACTAAAGCTATACTGTCCACTTTCACTCTCTGTCGCTTCAGCAGTAAGTAGTTCTCTGTTGTTTGGCTGAAAGGGGATTTTCCCCTTTCAGTACAGCCGATTGGTTTTGTAAAGCACTTTATGAGTGAGAACAGTGTGGAGGTGAGCCTGTTTGAGTCAGGTGACGGATGGATCACCGACAAGCTGGAGTCAGAAACTGATTTTTCCTTATCCAATTGTTTCAAAATGCCCAATACTGGCTTCTCTTCATTGACTCCATGTTGAATCCAGATGTGATTTTAATTTCCTTCTCATCATATACAAGGTCTTGAATAATCTGCCTTATTTTACCTGCTGTATAACTATGGATGGAGACAGACTATTGCCAAACACATAAACCTTTATGTGGTAGTTAAATATGTTAACAGAACTATTGTCATTGTACCAGAAGAAGTGCAAATGCACTTGATGACTTTCTCTTACATTTCTTTTTACAACAACTTCATGCCTAAATCTCAGTTGTACTCCTAACAAAAAGTTATTACGGTCAGGTCCATTAAGGGGATATTATAGAAAAACATGATGTGGCACTTTGGACTTAATTGCAACATAGGGTGACCAAATATTAGACTTTGCCATACATCCGTTTCCAAAATGTGCATGCATGCTTAGATACAAAGGGTCTATACTGTAAATTTAAAATTCCCAGATGTTGGATTTCAAATACACTTGACAAATTTCTGCAGTGAGTGGAGGGATTTCCAGTTGTAATTGAATTAATTTAAATGTTATTTCAATGTTTTATTCTTTATGCCGGAGGTTTCTTCCTGTCACCAAAGTGCTTGCTCATTGGGGGTCATATGATTTTTGAGTTTTTCTCTGTATGTATTATTGTAGGGTCTACCTTACAATATAAAGCACCTTGAGGGCGACTGTTGTTGTGATTTGGCGCTGTATAAATAAAATTGAATTGAATTGAATGTTTAGCAACTTTAAATTTGGAACATTTTTTAAAAGTAATTTAAAAAAATATTTCTGGGGAAACTAAGGACACTAACTCCTTGAATCGCTACCTTATCGTGGTGGAGGGGTTTGTGTGTCCCAGGGATCCCAGGGGCTATGTTGCCTGGGGGCTTTTGCCCCCTGGTAGGGTCTCCCATGGCAAACTGGTCCTGGGTGAGGGACCAGACAAAGAGCGATTCAGAAGACCCCCATGAAAAGAATATCGAGGGAACAGTTTACCCTGCCCGGGATAGGGTTACCGGGGCCCCGCCCTGGAGCCAGGCCCGGGGAGGGTGCCCGAGGGCGAGCGTCTGGTGGCCGGGCCTTAGTCCATGGGGCCCGGCCGGGCACAGCCCGAAGAGGAGACATGGGCCCATCCTCCCGCAGGCCCACCACCCGCAGGAGGCGCCATAGGGGTCGGGTGCATTGTGAGCCGGGTGGCGGCCAGGAGCGGAGGCCCTGGCGGACCGACCCCCGGCTGCCAAGACTGGCAATAGGGACATGGAATGTCACCTCTCTGGTGGGGAAGGAGCCTGAGTTGGTGCGTGAGGTTGAGAGGTACCGGCTAGATATAGTTGGGCTCACCTCTACGCATTGTCTGGGCTCTGGAACCAGTCTCCTGGAGAGGGGCTGGACTCTGTCTCAGTCTGGAGTTGCCCCTGGTGAGAGGCGGCGGGCTGGGGTGGGTATTCTTATATCCCCTCGGCTTGCTGCCGGTACGTTGGGGTTTTTCCCGGTGGACGAGAGGGTTTGTTCCCTGCGCCTTAGGGTCGGGGAACGGGTCCTGACTGTCATCTGCGCTTATGCGCCGAGTGGCAGTTCGGAGTACCCAGCCTTCTTAGAGTCCCTGGGGGGGGTGCTGGAAGGTGCTCCACCTGGAGACTCTGTTGTCCTGCTGGGAGACTTCAATGCTCACGTGGGTAACGACAGCGAGACCTGGAGGGGCGTGATTGGGAGGAACGGCCTCCCTGATCTGAACCCGAGCGGTGCTTTGTTATTGGACTTCTGTGCTAATCACAGTTTGGCCATAACGAACACCCTGTTCGAACATAAGAGTGTCCATAAGTGCACGTGGCACCAGGATGCTCTAGGCCGTAGGTCGATGATCGATTTTGTAATCGTATCACCAGACCTGCGACCATATGTTCTGGACACTCGGGTAAAGAGAGGGGCTGAGCTGTCAACTGATCACCACCTGGTGGTGAGTTGGATCAGGTGGCGGGGGAGGACGCTGGACAGACCTGGTGCACCTAAACGCGTAGTGAGGGTGTGCTGGGAACGTCTAGCAGAGGCCCCAGTCCGCGAGATCTTCAACGCACACCTCCGGCAGAGCTTCAACAGCATTCCGAGGGAGACTGGGGACATTGAGTCCGAATGGACCATGTTCAGCGTCTCCATTGCCGAAGCTGCTGCATTGAGCTGCGGCCGCAAGGTGGTTGGTGCCTGCCGTGGTGGTAATCCCCGAACCAAATGGTGGACACCAGAGGTGAAGGGAGCCACCAGGCTGAAGAAGGAGGCCTATCGGGCTTGGTTAGCCTGTGGGACTCCGGAGGCAGCCGACAGGTATCGACAGGCCAAGCGGAATGCGGCTCGGGCAGTGGCTGAAGCAAAAACTCGGGTGTGGGAGGAGTTCGGAGAGGCCATGGAAAAAGACTTTCGGACTGCGTCGAAGAGATTCTGGCAAACCGTCAGGCGTCTCAGGAGGGGAAAGCGGTGCTCTACCTGCACTGTGTATAGTGCTGGCGGAGCGCTGTTGACGTCGACTGAGAAAATTGTCGGGCGGTGGAAGGAATACTTCGAGGACCTCCTTAATCCCACTGACACGTCTTCCGGGGAGGAAGCAGAGTCTGGGGATGAGGGGTGTGACCCACCGATTTCCGGGGGCGAGGTCACTGAGGCAGTTAAACAACTCCTTGGTGGCAGAGCCCCTGGTGTCGATGAGGTCCGCCCCGAGTTCCTGAAGGCTCTGGACGTTGTAGGGCTGTCTTGGTTGACACGTCTCTGCAATGTTGCGTGGAGATCAGGGGCAGTACCTGTGGACTGGCAGACCGGGGTGGTGGTCCCCATCTTCAAGAAGGGGGACCGGAGGGTGTGTTCCAACTACAGGGGGATCACACTCCTCAGCCTCCCCGGGAAAGTCTATGCCAGGGTGCTGGAGAGGAGGGTTCGTCCGCTAGTCGAACCTCGGATACAGGAGGAACAATGCGGTTTTCGTCCTGGTCGCGGAACACTGGACCAGCTCTTTGTCCTCTCGAGGATACTTGAGGGTGCATGGGAGTTTGCCCAACCAGTCTACATGTGTTTTGTGGACCTGGAGAAGGCATTCGACCGTGTCCCTCGGGGCGTCCTGTGGGAGGTGTTGCGCGAGTATGGGGTGTCTGGCCCATTGCTACGGGCCATTCAATCCCTATACAACCGTTGCAAGAGCTTGGTTCGCATTGCCGGCAATAAGTCGGACTCGTTCCCGGTGGGTGATGGGCTCCGCCAAGGCTGCCCTTTGTCTCCGGTTCTGTTCATAATTTTTATGGACAGGATTTCTAGGCGCAGCCAAGTGGCGGAGGGCTTTCGCTTTGGTGGCCTCAGAATCTCATCTCTGATTTTTGCGGATGATGTGGTTCTGTTGGCTTCATCGGGTGAGGGCCTCCAGCTCGCACTGGAGCGGTTCGCAGCCGAGTGTAACGCAGCGGGAATGAGGATCAGCACCTCCAAATCTGAGGCCATGGTTCTCAGCCGGAAAAGGGTGGAGTGCCCACTCCGGGTCGGGGATGAGTTCCTGCCCCAAGTGGAGGAGTTCAAGTATCTCGGGGTCTTGTTCGCGAGTGATGGGAGAAGGGAGCTGGAGATCGACAGACGGATTGGGGCTGCGGCTGCAGTAATGCGGACGCTGCACCGGTCAGTCGTGGTGAAGAGGGAGCTGAGTGTAAAAGCGAAGCTCTCAATTTACCGGTCGATCTACGTCCCTACCCTCACCTATGGCCACGAGCTGTGGGTAGTGACCGAAAGAACGAGATCGCGGATACAAGCGGCGGAAATGAGCTTCCTCCGAAGGGTGGCTGGCCTCTCCCTTAGAGATAGGGTGAGAAGTTCGGCCATCCGGGAGGGGCTTAGAGTAGAGCAGCTGCTGCTCCACATCGAAAGGAGCCAGCTGAGGTGGTTCGGGCATCTGGCAAGGATGCCCCCTGGGCGCCTCCTGGGCGAGGTGTTCCAGGCATGTCCCACCGGGAGGAGGCCCCGGGGCAGACCCAGGACACGCTGGAGAGATTATATCTCTCGGCTGGCCTGGGAACGCCTTGGTATTCCCCCGGACAAGCTGGAGGAGGTGGCTGGGGAGAGGGAGGTCTGGACCTCTTTGCTTAGGCTGCTACCCCCGCGACCCGACCTCGGATAAGCGGATGAAGATGGATGGATGGATGGATTTCATCATATTTAAAAAAATATTTCATCATTTATCATCTGCTAACAAGGTAAAGGCTAGCTGGATTGTTGCTAATACTGTGATTTTTGAATGCAGAGGAGCTTTGGACACTGATACACAAGGTAAGCTTTCACTATGAATGAACATTTTATCATTTGGGTAGTTAGATAATACCAGTCCATTATAAGCTCACAGTATTTTGTGTTCGGTCAGAAAGAGGCTCTTTGTATTATTGTTCGTGCTGCCTGAGATAGTCAGAGTGTTCCCAATAATTTACCAGTCAAAGCGATATTTAGCTTGTTTTTCTGTTAATGCATTAAACAGTAGTATACATATTATAACAGTATTATAATTATTATTATCTTCATATTGCATTTAATCAATTGCACTGTTGTTTCATATTGTCCACACATAACCCAGACTCACTACAGATATGTATAAGCACACACCATCAGTCCTCATCCTCTGATCTCTATAAAGTGAATGCACCTACTTGAAGAGTGGATACACTGACTGAGTATTATCACAAAAAAGGGAGAACAGAAAGAGAGGGAATCTGTTTGTTAGTTTGATTGGGTTAAATACATTTTATTTCACCCAATCACACACACGTGCTGTTTCCTAGTTGTAAGTGCTTTGTCTGAACATTCTTTAAAAATTCCTATATCAAATTACTTGACCATCTTGTTCCACAAATTAGTTCTAAATCCAATTAAAATCCATACATTTTGGTAAAACATGAAATGATTTTCTGTGTCACCCTTACATCTTGGCTTAAAAAGCTTAATACATTTATATGTCTACAAACCCACCTTATTCACTCTGCTCTGATGTGTGTTGATGTGTGAGACAGTTTTTATTTCTAAAACTAACTCAGAGTTTAATACCATTACAGTACAGACCTGCACTGTTTCACCGGGGAGTTAATTTCACCTAATCTCAGCCTATACTGAGATGTTTTCTCTGACCTTGACTGCATAGACATGATTTCAATGTCAAACATACTGTTGGAATTCTTCTCAATGAGAATCAAATGAGTCCTCTCACTATTATCGACCAGCAGCAGGATGTTTTTATCTCCTGCCATGCACTGAGATCTCTGCTCTGGCAGACTGTTGGGAAGCCCAGTTGCTCTGGCACAGCATCACAGCCTCAGCTTTGGAAAGAGCTCTGCCACCCTGACACTCCTGGGTTGCACTGAACTTTTGACCCCCTCTGTCTTGGAGACAAGTGTCACTGCTCTATAATCCCTTAATCCCTTTCCACCTAGAACTTATTATAATTTAAAAAAAAAAAAAAACCTGCTTGCTCCAGAGAACAGGTAGAGCTACTTCTACAGCAAAGAATGCCATGCTCTTTTTTTTTTTTTTTGCTTATGAATTGCAACTTATGATGGAAAGAGCATGATTAGGCTCACTTTTAGCAATCTCCAATTACCATCTGTTGTTTCTGTTTCATCCTACCTCTGTAAAGTAATACTGTTTCAACATGTAAAGCTGCAAGAACAGGCAGAATTGAATGCAGCTGAGCAAGTGACGGACTAATCACCTTAACAAATGGGATGGTGTCAGCTCCAGCGATAATTGATTCCCAATATTGATAAGCTGAATCCATGAGGGAAATGAACGTTTTGAGATTCCTGCATGGGTTAAGTCTTCCATCGGCAGCAGCCAGATTCTTTGGGTGCTGCAAATCTTGATCCAAAATCAAAAGATAAGATATGAAGATTTTTGCCACTGCATCTATTTGCTTTAATGCAGTTCTAACCACACTCATAAGAAACGGAACATTTCCAACATTAGACTTTAAGAGCAGCAAGATGGTTGACTCCCTCTAGTTTCCTACTCTCGCTCGGCTCATAGATTTAAAGAATCTCTTTCAGAGGGTTGGGAAGGCAGAAAAAGAGATTATGATGGCTCCTCTGAGCCATCTGAGCTCCTCTTTATGCCAACCTTCTAAATTTTCTCCCTCCTTTTGTGCCTCCCTCCTGGGTCGGCTGTCAGAATTTCTCTCCCAGACATCTCAATTTGTAAACATCATGCTGTGACATTCTCGCAACAGATGCAACCAGACGCTGCAAATGAAAGCACTACAACATTATACTATCAAATGTGAGCGCTTGGCCTTAGATGTTTAGGGACTTACAAATGGAAATACATGCATCACTTTAAGCGAGTTGAGTGTTTGTATGTGTTTATCCTCTTTTGTTCTCTATATTAATAGCAGCTGATTGCAGTTACGTCTTCTGATATCTTTTTATGGATTAATCCACATCAAAGCATCTCGTGTGGCATGCAGCCTCTAGATATGCTACCCTAATTACCACTTACTGCACGTAGTCATAAATCTGATGATGTGTATGTATTGCTGCCGTATATACCTTCCATGCAGTGAAAGGTGGGGGAGCTTGAGGAAAGTCAGTGAGTGCTTGAGGGAATACTTTAACCACTTAAATGTATTTTCTGCCCGATTTAAAATGACATAAGTCTTTTCAAAGTCAATCATAAACAATGTGACTTTAAACCTCTCATAATCCACCAGGTTAATATTAGGTTTACTTGTACTGTGATGCTTTCTGAACTATTGACACATTAAAATTGAGAAAAATTTAGAAAAACAAAGATACAAACAAAGATAAGATAAGATAAGATAACTCTTTATTGTCATTGCACAGTCTTATAGAGTACAATAGTACAATGAAATTGGAAAACTGTCCCATGTCGTCACTACGTACAACACAACACGAAACGACACATCACAACACAACACAGTAACTTAAGTAATAAAAGTAAGAAGAAGAAGTGTATGTGTATTGCACATTGTTATTGTTATAAATATAAATATTATTATTGTTATTGTTGTTACCCCCCCAAAAAGGGGTAGCCAATCAGTTCAGCTGTTTGCATTGATTAGGGCTATTGCCCTGTTGTAACAGCTGTGCTTGAGTCTGTTTGTCCACAACCTCAGCAGCCTGAACCTCCTGCCAGACGGCAGCAGCTTCAACACACACCCAGGACCCAGGGGTCCTGTGTGTCTGTAGTTCCGTAGGATGCTACATGCCCTTTTGAGACAGCGCATACTGTACAGGTCCTTCAGGGCGGGAAGAGGATGTCCAATGATTTTTTGGGCCATATTAATGACCCTCTGGAGTGCTTTTTTGTGTGCCGTGGTGCAGCTGGAGAACCATAGACAGATGGAGTATGTCAGCACACTTTCAATGGAGCAGCGGTAAAAGACGATCAGCAGCTCCTTCTTCAGGTCCATTTTTCTGAGAATTCTCAGAAAGTGGAGACGCTGTTGGGCCTTCTTTAAAACTGCTGAGGTGTTTGAGCTCCATTGGAGGTCTATGTCTATGTGCACACCCAGGAACTTGAAACTGGACACCCTTTCTACACACTTCCCGTTGATCCTGACTGGTTGCAGCTCAGACTTCCTCCTTCTGAAGTTGACCACAGGCTCTTTTGTCTTGGTGGCATAGAGGTCCAGGTTGTTGACAATCTGACAGCCTCTGAACCTCTGCTCTGTATGCCGTCTCGTCTCCCTCAGAGATGAGCCCCACCAAGGTGGTATCATCAGCAAACTTAATGACTACGTTGTCTGGGTGGGAACTAACACAGTCATGTGTGTACAGAGTATACAGTAAGGGACTTAGTACATAGCCTTGTGGAGAGCCGGTGTTAAGGCTGAGGGCTGAGGAAAGATGAGGCCCCACTCTAACTCTCTGTACACGAGGAAGTCTCTGATCCAGCGGCAGGTGGTAGAAGAAAGTCCGATATCCAGCAGTTTTACTATTAGTCTGTCCGGGAGTATCATATTAAGAGCAGAGCTAAAGTCAACAAAGACCTGGCGTAACGCCCTTGTTGTTCCAGGTGAGAGATGGTGGTATGGAGCGTTGTAGCAATGGCGTCTTCAGTTCATCTGTTAGCTCTGTATGTGAACCGGAGCAGGTCAAGTGTGAGCGGCAGGCAGGACATAATGTGAGGTCGGACCAGTTTCTTGAAGCACTTCATTATAACAGCTGTTAGAATAACAGGTCGGTAGTCTTTGAGGCTACTAATATTGGTCCACTTTGGCAGTGGGACAATTGTGGCCAACTTTAGGCGCAGCAGGATGCAGTGAAGCGTTGAAGATTTTAGTGAAGACCCCAGCCAGCTGGCCTGCACATTCTTTAAAAGGCTTCCGGTTACTCCATCTGGACAAGGCCTTCCTGGGATTCACTGCCCTCAGTGTGCGCCTCACCTCATAATCCTACAACATGAGGCTTGGGCTGCTGTAGCTGTCCAATGTTTTAGCTGCTGCCTCTGGTCCCTTCACCTCAAAGGGTGCAAAGAAGTGGTTCAGCTACTCTGCAAGCGCCGCATTGCCCTCAGTCAACGTGGTATTGCCAGGTTTGTAGTTGGTTAAGTGATAAACTCCCTGATCCCAGGGATCAGTAGCATGGACATGTGGTCTGACAAACCTAGATGTGGTAGATGTGTTGCTCTGTAGCCTTTTTGGATGTTGCTGTAGGCTTTTCCCTACAGCAACATCTGGGGAATACTAACCATAAGTGAGCATGGTTGAAATCCCCAGCTATAATGTGCACTGTGTCAGAATGGGAGTTCTGTTGACTGCTTATTGTCATGTGCAGCTCCTCCATGGCCGAGTTAGCATTAGCATCGGGTGGTACATACACGCCTGTTACCATGACAACAGTAAACGGTAAAAGGTATGTAGACGGGTCTGCATTTCACAATCAAATATTCCCAATCCGGGGAACAATGGCTGTCTACAGTCTTTGTGTTTTTGCACCAGCTGTCCTTGATGTAGATGCTGCCATTTTCTGACCATGAAGCTTTGCTCAGACCAAATGTACCCACATAGCAAAATTGGTATGGCCTGGATCTGGCCTGCACAATGTGCTTACACATGGCCCACATACCGCAAAAAATGACGGCCCTTTGGTGGCCCAGATCTGGTTTGCCAGAGGTGATCCACACATGGGCCAGCACAAGGCCATTTGCAGACACACTGGTGGTCCTGTGTAGCCCATGTGTGGATTACCTTTGACAAACCTGATCTTGGTCCACCAAAGGGCCGTCATTCTTTGCGGTATGTGGGCCATGTGTAAGTTGTGTGCAGCCACGGGCCAGTTGCAGACACACTGCTGGCCCTGTGCTGGCCCAGAACAGTTTCAGCTCTGGCCCCAGATGTCAGCCTAATGCCAAAAGTCAGCCAGCAGTGCCGGCTTGACACCAGATCCAGGCCAGACCTGTCTGCTATGTGGGTAAAGTGGAGTGTTTTCGGAAGGCAAGAAATATTCGTCCATTGGATCCTAGTTGGCTGAGTACAAATGATAGCTGGAATCAGTTCATAGTAACATTGTGCTAGTGGTGTGTGATTTTCAGTTCAGATGCAGGAGGAGAGGTGAATCAGGGAGCAGTAATGGGTCAGGTGACTGGCACATCTGTTGTGCATTTTCTCATCAAACTCTTCGTTTTTATCCAGTACAATGATAACCGCCAGTCATAGGCTGTGAACTGCCTCTAGAAAGAGCTACTGTGTAGAATACAAATGTGGGTAACCTGTTTGGCAAGCTCTGAGAAGTGCATAGTGTTGAGTTTATGTGTGTGGCGATGTAAATAAAGATTGATGTTTGTGTATGTGCTAGCAGATTGTTGTCAAGACTGTGTTGAACTCACAATTAGCACAGAAAGCAAACATATTGTCAGAACTGACCAGAATGATAATCTCTTAACATCCACCCCATGGCTGGTGAACTTTTTAGGAGTAGGGTAACATCTACGTCTTGGATATAGATTTTTCCCAAATTAAAATTTTATAGGCTCTCTAGGGTCAAAATAAATGTAAGAGGTTTGATTCAAAATATATTCTTATTAAAATGTGGCTAAAATAGGCTTAATGACCTTTCTCCTAAGTGGCGGCTGAAAAGAAGATAAAGAAGTTTTAGTGAAAGCAAACTTTATCTAAATAAGAAATGTTACGTTTGGAAAATGATCAGAAGTAATGAAGGTGCAAACCCATGGTTGGCATTTTACCTCAAGCACACCTCGTCTTTAATGAAATATTATTTTCTTCTGCTAAAGGCCATACCTTATAAAAGCACATCACCACCTATGTCAGTACATTGGCTTCTTACTTAACTAGAAAGAAAATAAAACATGAATGTAATGTCCTAATTCATTTTAAAGTTTTTAAAACAGGTGGATGTTTTTGTGAAATATCTTACAAAACAAACTGAAGCATACTCATGCGAGGACACAGACTCCACTAGACTGTATTATCTGGCACCAACATGTTAGCAATAGATCCTTTAAATCCTTTAAGTTACGAGGTCTGTTTGTCCAGTACATTCCACCGATGTGCAATTGTATTGAGATCTGGAGACTTAGGGGATTAAGGCGACACCGACACTGCTTTGTGGTAAGGGACAATCCTGCTGAAACAGGCCACAGCCATCAGTGAACACTGTTTCCATGAAATGGTGCACATGGTACGCAGTAATGCTTAGGTCTCAAGGTTTTCCAGCCCATTGGCTAAAGCATCACACTGCCTCCACCGGCTTGCCTTCTCTCCATAGTGCATTCTGGTGCCCTCGTGTTCCATACATGCACATTTATGTGATGTAGAAGGAAATGTGATTCATCAGATCAGGCCATCTTCTTCCATTGATCCAAGATCCAGTTCTGATGCTCACGTGCCCATTGTTGGCACTTTCGGCGG
Source organism: Maylandia zebra (assembly GCF_041146795.1). Taxonomy (NCBI): domain Eukaryota; kingdom Metazoa; phylum Chordata; class Actinopteri; order Cichliformes; family Cichlidae; genus Maylandia; species Maylandia zebra. Next base: position 31,715,061 of record NC_135181.1, on the reverse strand, counting down.
TGAACAGGGTCAGCATGGACACTCGGACTGGTCTGCAGCTATGCAGCAAACAAAGGGATGCATAGAGTATTCTGACTCATTTTTGTCAGAACCAACATTCATTTTCTTCAGAAATTTGAGCTACAGTAGCTCATCTGTTATATCAAACCACACAGCCGTCACTCCCCATGTGTATCAGTGAGATTTGGCTGCCCATGACTGGTTGACTGCTGTTCCTTCCTCAGACCATATTAGATACTGATGCCTGCAGATTAGCAACATTACACCAGTCCTGCAGTTTTGGAAACCCAGCGCTGACCCAGTCATCTGACCATCACAAACTGACCCATATTAAACTCACTCACAACCTTACACTTTTGCTGCTTCTAAAACATCACATTTTGAGGACAAAATGTTAGTTTGCTTCCCACTATATCCTACCGTCAGGTACCATGATAAAGAGATAATTAGTGTTATTCGCTTTACCTGTCAGTGGTCATAATGTCATGCATGATCGGTGTATAAAGCCTCAGGCTGGCAGTCATGACTGGAACTAACCTTATTTTTAGCATGTGGCATGGTAGAATCAGCTACTGTGCTGGGTCTTTGCGGTAGATGATTCTACTGTTCACTGCTTTTGAATCGCTTCCACTCTAAAGAAAATTGTACTGCTGATAGGTATGTAATAAAGCTTATAGATGCCAAAGATATTTTTCAGAGCTCCTGTAAGCTGCTGTGTATACATGATAAGCATCGATCTTTTTGGCATTTTTTGTCACTCATGCATCTATCCCAGCTTTTGGAGTGTTTTTTTTAAAGGTTGTTTTTTCTTATGGTTCCCTAATGAAAGTTTTAATTTTCTGTTGCTCATAATGCAAATGGCAATAAATTGAACAATCCAAAGTGAAGTAATTAGCTCTTTTACACAAAAAAAAAAAAAAAACATTCATGATGAGTCTTTTTGGTTATCTCATTTTGGATTACTGCCCCAAAGAGGCAGATAACGTTCTGCTCAGCAGTACCAAATTAGTAGAATCAGATAGAGATTCTACAGTTTGCAGTAAGAGACCAAAAACTCTGCATTCCTAAATGCAGGAATTTATATTAGGGGTCCATCCTCATTTTGAACCAAAGACTGGATCATTGCTTTTCAGTGAGTGAGGGAGGACTGCCACAACTTAGGATTTCTCTGTGGAAAATACTATATTTTCAAAGGCATCATGCCCATTTTAGATTGATCCTTTTATTATTATCAGTTGATTCATTTTATTTGAAGAGGACCTTGTACAATATTGACATAAATGTTGGCATTTAATGCATTGTACCAGAGTTAGCTTAAGCTAATTTGCATCCTTTGAGCCATGGACTTCATTACCTATGTTACGGGTCCGAAGGATGAAGACCACGATGACAAATATGTTACCTGTAAAAGCAGGTGAAGAGCGGAGTAAGGAAGACACGGTGCGTCTCTGCTTCTCTCCAGAACGTGTCTGAGTCTGATTTATTTCACACAAATAAATGCTATATAAACACTAAACATGAGCTTTCAATGTACTGTTCAGCTGGTTCCTCATTCACATCAATTACATTTACTTATTTCACAACCTCAGTGAAATATACTCTCTTTAACTGGTTCAGTTTCTCAAATTCACACTTCTTTCCATAAACACATTACATTTGTTTCCTTCAGTAATTTACTGGCAAAATCACTATTTAGTGCATCATGAAACCCAGCTTGTTTAATTAACCTGTGAATGCCTCTGTTAGCTACACAGAGTTGCTCAGAGTGCTTGTGTTACACTAACTAACCTACGCAGTCACTTTAACATAACTATTAACATTCACATCTCACAGAACTGATTTGATTGGAGCATTACAACACGTTTGCACAGAGCATAGGAGCGCATGGACTCTGCTTCACGAGTGCTCCAACCTAAAGATTGGGCTCGTGATGCGGCCGCGCGGGACATTCCTCTGGTTTCTCCCGTGTTTACATATAAATAACTCGGGCGGACTGCCTTAAACTCTCTCATTCCCATTAACGTGGGTAACCATGGTAACAATAAACTACATTTTCTGTGCAAGCACCATTTACCGACCTGTAAAAGCAGGTGAAGAGTGGAGTAAGGAAGACACGATGCATCTCTGCTTTCCTCCAGAACGTGTCTGAGGAAGCAGCGGAAGGTGGGCTCCACTTACTGCACCCTGAAGCCCTGGAGCAACCACCAAAGTCCCGCCCTCACTGCTTTCTAACATAAAAAGAATCCCTGTTTTTCTATCTATTTTCTATCCTTTTAAAGAAACTGAAAATAAATACATATAGTAATGAAAAATGTCCCGTTACGTGAGTGTTTTACACAAAATAACGTTAATGTGGTCATTCCCTCACAGGGGTGCCACACGCTCCCCTACAACAAAAGTGGCTCCTGACATTTGAAACAAATTTGCACTTACAAGTCTCTGTATTCTTATCAAATCGCACACAGTGAATAATCAAAACCATTAAATTAAAACTTCAAGCACTTAGGAATGTTTGGTTCTCTAGGATTAGGTAACCACCATAGTTTAGGGCTCCTTCCTAATAACTACATCAGAATCAGAATCAGAATCGTGTTTATTGGCCAAGTATATGTGCAGACACATACAAGGAATTTGGTTCCGGTAGATGGTGGCTCTCAAGCACAGCAATGTAAATCACACACACACACACACGCACACACACACGCACACACACACACACACACGTGTCTATATATACACATTACACATGCATACACATACATACACAACGCTGTGTAAACCAACTATAAATAACTAATCTAAACTTATGTACATAAAATACAGAAATGAAATGAGGTGGAATGAATACTACAGAATGTACATAAGGTGAAGTTGCAGTCTGGCAGTGGGAGCAGTGTGACGGGTCAACTGTTTAGAAGGGAGATGGTGAGGGGAAAGAAACTGTTCCTATGTCGGGTGGTCCTGGTCTGCAGGCTTCTGTACCGTCTGCCAGAGGGCAGCAGATCAAAAAGTCTGTGTCCAGGGTGTGAGGGTTCTGTGATGATTTTCCCTGCCCGTTTCCTGGTTCTTGAGAGGTACAGATCCTGGATGGAGGGCAGGGGAGCGCCGATGATCCTTTCTGCTGCCCTTACAGTCCGCTGCAGTCTGCTCCTGTCCTGTTTAGTGGCTGCACCATACCAGACTGTGATGGAGGAGCACAGGACAGACTCAATGACCGCAGTGTAGAACTGGATCAGCAGCTCCTGTGGGAGACTGTACTTCCCCAGTTGTCTCAGGAAGTACATCCTCTGCTGGGTCTTTTTGAGGATGGAGTTGATGTTGGTCTCCCACTTCAGGTGCTGGGAGATGGTGGTACCCAGGAACTTGAAGATCTTCACAGTCGACACAGGGCTGTCTGATATGGTGAGGGGGAGCAGAGTTGAGGGATGTCTCCTGAAGTCCACTGTCATCTCTACAGTTTTAAGAGTGTTCAGCTTCAGATTGTGCTGACTGCACCAGAGTACCAGCTGCTCAACTTCCTGCCGGTATGCAGACTCATCACCAGTGTTGGTCAAGTTACTTGAAAAAAGTAATCAGTAACTAATTACTGATTACTTCCCCAAAAAAGTAATCCTGTTACTTTACTGATTACTTATTTTCAAAAGTAATTAATTACTTAGTTACTTAGTTACTTTTTAAAAACACGATTTACAACCTGAAGAGGTGATAAAGCCCAAGTCTACTTTTTCTGCATAATCCATCATACAAAATGTAATCAAATGGAAAAGTCTCTTTTTTTAACTTGTTTTATCAGTTTTAATCTTTTAACTTTACGCATCAAGCAAAAATTTAATTATATGCAACATTCTCTGACTTGAATAAATTAGTTTAACATTTAAACCTATTTTCTGCACATTCCAGCACATAAAATTAAATATTTTTTGTGTTTACACTCAGTCTTTCAAATAGATGCAAGTAAAACACAGCAGAAAATAAATAAAGTCAGACTCAGCGGTCCTGTTGCTCTATTTTCACCTGTAAAGCAGGACTGGGGTAGGCGGAGGTTTACCCTGGTGCAGGTGTGCCGCGGTCAGTTGAAGAATCCGCGAGTTTCTCTGTGAATTTCCCATTACGTCATTGCGCACTCGGTGCTTCCTTGGAATTTTAGGGGTTTTTTTTCGCTGTAAAAAGTTTTCTTCCCACGCACAACGGACGCTAATGTTTTTGTCACTTTTTATGGAATCAAACTCAAAGTAAGGTCAGTACTTCCACGCTTTAAACGCTGCACGCTCATACTCTCTCCCACAATCGATATATGATCCATTGTTGATCTGCACACAGCTGTTGTCACCAACGGCGCACTCGCTTACGTCACTGTCATGAGACATTCTCGCAAAAAAATCACGGTTTTAGTAACGCAGTAACGCAGCGTTCCTACGGGAAAGTAACCATCTCTGCTCATCACCATCCTGAATGAGGCCAATGACAGTGGTGTCATCTGCAAACTTTAGGAGTTTAACAGCCGAGTTCTTGGAGGTGCAGTCATTAGTGTAGAGGGAGAACAGTAGTGGTGAGAGGACACATCCCTGAGGGCCACCAATACTGAGGGACCGAGTTTCAGAGGTGATCTCCCCCAGCCTCACTTGTTGCTTTCTATCTGTCAGGAAGCTGGTGATCCATTGACAGGTAGCTGGTGACACGCTGAGCTGGGAGAGTTTGGACGAGAAAAGTTCAGGCACAATGGTGTTAAAAGCCGAACTAAAGTCCACAAACAGGACCCTGGCATAAGTTCCCGGGCGGTCAAGGTGTTGCAGGATGTAATGCAGCCCCATATTTACTGCATCATCCACCGACCTGTTTGCCCAGTAGGCAAACTGCAGAGGGTCCAGCTGGTGGCCTGTAATGTCTTTCAGATGGGCTAACACCAGCCGTTCGAAGGATTTCATGACCACAGATGTCAAGGCGACAGGTCTGTAGTCATTCAGTCCTGTGATGGTGGGTTTCTTGGGAACAGGGATGATGGTGGAGCATTTGAAGCAGATCTGTTGAAGATGTGAGTAAAGATGGAAGGCAGCTGTTCAGCACAGGTTTTGAGGCAGGAGGGTGAGACACCGTCTGGTCCGGGGGCTTTCCTGGGCTTCTGTTTCTGGAATAGTCGGCTCACATCCTCAGTGTGTATTCTGAGTTTCAGGGAGGAGGAAAGGGGGGTGAGAGGTGTGGTGGAGGTCGTTGAGTCTGGATTGGAGAGGGTGGTGGTGGTCGTTGAGTCTTGATTGGGGAGGGTGGTGGTGGTCGTTGGGTATGGATTGGGGAGGGGGAGGGTGAAGGGGGGAAAGGTGGAAGGTGTGTTGGGGGTCAATGTCTGAAGCAATGTCTCTGGGGAGGGGAGGGTGAGGCGTGGGAGTCTGTCCATCTCAAACCTGCAGTAGAAAGTGTTTAACTCGTTGGCCAGGCCTTTGTTTGGTTCAATAGTGGGTGGGCGGCGTCTGTAGCTGGTGATTTCCTGCAGGCCCCTCCACACTGATGCTGGGTCATTGGCTGAGAGCCGTTCTTCCAGCTTCTGGGAGTAGATCCTTTTAGCTGCTTTGATCTCCTTGGTCAGTGTGTTCCTAGCTTGCTTGTACAGGGCCCTGTCACCACTTCTGTAGGCGTCCTCCTTGTCACAGTGTCCGTTAGCTCATCTAGGTTCTCAGATGCAGCTTCAAAAACAGTCCAATCAGTGGAGTCAAAACAGTCCTGCAATTCCTGCTTTGCTGCGTTAGTCCACTTCTTCACAGTTTTGACTACAGGCTTCGCACGTTTGAGTTTTTGCCTATGAACTGGAATAAGATGGACCATGCAGTGATCAGAATGTCCCAAAGCTGCCCGGGGCACAGAGCGATAGGCATCTTTTAGAGTGGTGTAACAGTGGATATTGTCCCTGGTGGGGCAGTCTATATACTGTCTGTATTTAGGGAGTTCGTGGTTTAGGTTTGCTCTGTTAAAATCCCCAAGAATAATTGTAAAGGAATCCGGGAATGTCCTCTCCAGGGTAGTAATCTGGTCAACCAGCTCGCACAGTACGTTGTTCGTGTTGGACTGTGGAGGGATGTAAACTCCAACCAGCATGAAGGAAGAAAACTCCCCCGGCAGATTTAAGACAGCGTCTGGGACTCGCTCACTGAGCCAGGTTTCAGTGAAGCGGAGGGCAGCAGAGCGTGCAAAGTCCTTGTTAGTCCGGTTTAAGAGCAGTAATTCGTCGACTTTGTTTGGAAGAGAGCGGAGATTCGCGAGGTGAATGGAGGCGAGGGGAGTGCCGTGCGGAATCCTCACCGACGTAGTTTAACCAGCGCACCAGCACGACTCCCCCGTCTACGTCTTCTCCAGGAGCCACAGAGAGCTGCTGCGCCTCCAACTAAAATCTCCAAAAAACTTTCCGGGTTTGTGAAAAATGGATAAGAACTATAGTGAGACGACTGCCTGATGTTTAGCAGTTGATCTCTGGAGAAAGTGATGTGGTCTGAGTGACCAAAAGTGCAAGAAAATAAACAGAAACAAGAAAAGTGCGAGAGAGCGCGATACCGAGGCTGCCATCGGAGGCACCATCTTGAAATACCAAACATATGGGGTAGAGAAGAGAGATATATGGGAACTGGACGACCGGTGGGCCATGGAATGAAGATAGGCTTGGTTGTGGGGGCCACAAGGCAGCCGAAGGCACGAGGTAAGTATCTACCATGTTTACAGTGGGCCATGACTGGTATGTTGGATGACCTAGAGATGAATAGGTGAGCATTTGGCCTCGACGCCTCTGTCGGGTGGATCGCCTCAGTGGGGCAGGTGAGTTAGACTGAGAGTCTCCTACCTGCTCATCACAGCACTCATGTTGAGGGGACTCAGGTTCTACCTCTGACTGAGACAAGCTAAGGGCTGCCGAACTGTTACTCCCCTCGCGGTCACACTGGTGAGTCTCAACTTCATCTCTATTCTCAGGTGCCATGGGACCCTCTCTTCCTAATCGACCTCCCTCGTGGGCTCCAGCCATCTCTGACAGATTCTCAACAATGTCCTCGGCATCTGTCACAGGTGTTCTTCGTCCTGGCTCTTCAAGATCCCTCAGGCTCAGAACAGATCCTCCTTCAAACTGAGCCTGCGTCTGCCTCCCCGGTTCCAATCTGTCCTGGCTGACAGCCTGTTTCTCGGAAGGGACAGTTGTTCTGAACTCAGCCTGGGTTGGTGGTACCCTCAGCCAATAGCCACTGCCTGGGTCGTCATCTGAATCAGAGGTCTCAGCATTTTCTATCCGTCCTTCCCTGTATTTACCCCTCACTCGATCATTGGTCTGTTTGTGTGTCAATCTTAAGGTTAGTTTAGTTGGTTGTGGTGGGAACTCTACTGGCAAATCATTGACCAATAGGAGAGAGTTCCGGTGCAGGGTCCGAGTTCGTCCCTGGTCATTACCCTCTGGATGGACGACATACACTGGGTTATCCGAAACCTGTTCCTTGACCACATACAGTATATCCTGTTCTCCCAGTAGGAGTGTGATTTGCCGGGTCCACCATGCTCGCCTAAGTTCCTCACCAACACTCTGTCCCCTGATTTCAGTACCACTCCCCTCACCTTCTGAACATTGTACGACTTCCCCTTAGCACTAGCCGAGAGGCTATTTTTGGTAGCAACCTGATAGGCCTATGTCATTCTCTTACGCCACTTTTCAGCATACCCCCTGTGCGACACTGGTTCAGTTTCCTCAACCAGGCCGAACAAAAGATCCACCGGAAGGCGGGGGTGACAACCAAAAAGCAAGAAATGTGGGGAATAACCAGTGGACTCATGACGAGTACAGTTATGCACGTGTACAACCTGTGGGAGATGATTTTTCCTTGTTTCCTTTTCTTTGTCTTTCAGGGTACGCAACATCTGCAGCAAGGTGCGGTTGAATCGTTCTGTGGGATTACTCTGGGGGTGGTATGGGGATGTCCGAGAATGACCAACCTCTGAGAGCTGCCCAAGAGTTCGGAAGAGCTCATTTTCGAACTCTCGCCCCTGATCGTGATGGAGTTTGTTGGGGAACCCGAAGCGAGGTATAAAATCATTGTAGATCCGCTCGACTGCAGTCCGCCCGGATTTGTTCTTGGTTGGGTAGGCCTGAGCGAACCGTGTAAAGTGGTCGACCACCATCAAAATGTATTCATACCCGCCTTTGCTTTTCTCAAGATGTAGGTAGTCTATACAGACAAGTTCAAGCGGTGAGTTGGACTTCAGGTTGCCCATGGGTGCATGCACATGGACTGTGGGTTTCTTTTGTTTAATGCAACAGTATTTCTTAGTGACATAGTCCTCTATGCACCTCTTCATGTGAGGCCAATAGAACCTCTCTCGTGCGAGATGAAGGACCCTCTCAGTACCGACATGACCCATCTGGACATGAAGATGTTTCAATACCATAGGCTGGTACAGGCGAGGTACGACTAGTTGTTTCCATTTGGGTGTTCGTCTGTACAAGATTCCATTTCTGAAGTCCACCTCACCATAATTAATATGAAAAAACATTCACTATTTTTCGGGCTATAAAGCGCACAATCCTTTAATTTCCTCAAAAATTGACAGTGCGAATTCTGGTTGTGCTTATTGAGCTCAAACCAATTTTATGTGGTACACGGCGCTTAAAAATCTGTCAAAAAATGTTTTAGTACGACTTTGGTAAGCTACGAAGCTGCACCGCTTGATGGATTGTCAGAGCATTACGGGTACCGCAGTCAGGAGACTCATGGAATAATCCAGGGTCCAAACTCTGTTTCAGGTCCCAAAGTCAAACGAATACTGCAGCATCACTGAGAGTTAAAAACTGTCTAAATTATTTCATCTTTAATAAAATGATCAGCCTTGCTGCTTTACCAGGTGTAACAATTAAGCTTAACATCCAGGCATCTATGAAAACAGAATTTATTAAATTTAAGTTACCAGGAAGTTAGCTTGCTAGTTTCAACCTAAATATGATATACCAAATTCTGACTGAGAGATTTCTGAAAAAATTAAAACGTACAGCTCTGCTACAACTTACAACATAAATGAAGACAGAAAACTAAACAGCAGTGACGTTTGTAAGGTTACTGAAGTCGGACTAGCTGGTATATAATGATGTGCTACATTATCGCAGCCACACAGCTATGTTAGCCTAACATAAACCCAGTGAAGCTGGAGGATGAATGAGGATGAGAGGAGGATGGCAGCAAAAAGGAAGAATCTGGATATAAGAAAGTATTTTTCAAAGAAACCTTTAAGTCACTTAAAGTCAAGTTCACTCATAATAACGTTACAGGCTATGCTAGGCTTTTGCCCACATAAGTCTAAAATTGTATGTAACCATGAATAACGTGTTTTGGAAACTAACTGCACAACAGGCAGCACTATTTGTTATCCTAGTCTCCCAGAGTAGCATTTCTAATTTTTTATTGAAACAAACGAGCAAGCCAGGATATAAGTTTACAGAGGCTGTTAAAATTATATGTCTAACGTTAAAATGTTGGTGACAGAATAATTTCATCCTAATGGTACTGACATATTAATAGGGTTAATTTTTGAGACAAAATATAGTTAGTCATGATTTTGCAAATATTCCACCTTGTAGTGCAGTTTGCACAACTTGTTTTAAAAATGCACTACCCTACAAACATTACTGATGAGTCAAGATCTGCACAAATTGACAGACACACTGAAGCAGCAACCCATTTTATTCTTATTGTCATATATGTCCTATTTGTCAGGTGACAGAAGAACCAACACAAAGCTCAGAGAGCAATGGTGATACAAGATCACAGGTGAAATTGGATGATGACTTGGTGGTTCATGTAGGCAAGTATATTTCCTCTTCTTTTTTTTTATCAAGAAGCAAAGACAAAAAGGAAAAGAAAAAGAAAAAAACCAGGGCAGGGTTTCATGGTTGAATCATCCGTCCCCACCAATGCCAAAGCCAAATCTACGCCTTTGCTGTAAACCAGGGGTAGGCAACCTTTCTGATGACGAGTGCCATTTAAAATTTCCTCAGAAGTCATATGATTGCATTAGCAATACATTTAATAACCCTCTATATGAACAGTTACGCAATATATAGAACCACTTTATAGAATTATATTTGTTCGCAGATGTTGGCAGCTATCAGCGAATAGTTATCAGCTATTTTGAAACAAAAAAATATACTTTTTATCCATAACAGCAAATTAACTGTACAACAGAAAATACAAATGCTATTTATGGTCTCCTCACAACAATGATAAGAAAAATAAACTTGGCCAATATGCCATGTTTGTTAATACAGAGACACACATGTTAATGTTAATGTGAGTTGAGTAAAGTTTGACTTATCTGACTGTTTTGTTTCACTTAATGCGCCTTATAATCCGGTGCACCTTATCTATGAAAATAGACCCGTTCATCGACAGTGCACTTTATAATCCGGTGTGCCTTAAGGTCTAAAAAAATACAGTAGTATACATTATAAGGCTAAAAAAAATCACATTTACATTCCAAAATTTCATAGCCTGTCTTTTAACCCTAAAAGTTGTAGCCTTTATATTAAAGTTTCACAGACAGAAACATCAACATATTCAATCAATAGGAACTCTACTAATGTATAGTATAGTCTAATGAACAGCTTAAACCTCATGGATAAGAGCCACTCCTCCATCTTCCACCTTTTTTTTTTACTTCTGCCCAATCAAAAATATTAATTAGAGAGCAAATAACAGCTGAAAAGTAACTGACAATATCAATAAAACTGTTCCAGGCGGAGGGTTCATTTGATAAGATATCCCAAAATAGTTTTATTCAGTGTTTATTGCAAGTGGAGTGACTCAGCAACAAGCTTGTTAAAGGTGACTGTTTTGGCTTAAAGCTAGCCATTGTGGCTTTGGCACTGTAGCAAAAACATTGTTCTTCTGCTCACTACTAATGCTGTGGAACTGTACTCAGTGCTCCTTAACAGCAGACAAGCACTAATTATCACACTGGCACAACTTTGCATACTTTGTATGGTGCTACATCCAACACTGATTCTTACCTGCTGATAAAGAAATAAAGTGCATTCTGTGTCCCTCCATTCTGCATAGGCTTTCAAGACAGATTAGAAAAATACATAGTGTTAGCAAAGGCTAGACCCTGTTAAATTTCAATGGCTATCTTAAAAACGGACATCATGACCTGCTGCCTACCCTTTTTTATTATATCTTTATTTCAGAGTTATACAACAAACCAATATATACAACATATAGAGGGGCAAGTTATTGAAGACAAGAGGTTACTTGGAGGCTAAGAGCCAACATGATGGAAGGACTAAAACATGCATTTGTTTAATGTTTGGAACAGAGCAATCTCTTGCTCGAAAAACTTATGTTTGTTTGTTTTTTGCTTTTTAAATGGAACTAAACATGCTTAGCAATGTTGGATGTGGGCAAAAGGTTGTCTGTCTAATTGGAAATAAAAATAGTAAACACTGTGACACCCTGACTAAAAGCAGAGGTGCTGCTTACCACCAGGGAAGGTTGACAACTGCTTGAAGTCCCAGGTCAGAGCAGTTTACAACTGTCACTGCAAATTTTAAATTACAGCAGTGGCAATGTGCAAAGTTTGCATTTTAATTGACTGATGCCAGTGAGAGAAAATGAAGAGGTATTCTTAGTGGATTGAAAAAGAAAAAGGAGCAAGATCAGAAAAAAGAAAGACACTTGTAAGTGGAGCAACTAATAAAGATCATAATACTAAATAACTGAACACTTCCAGTCTGTAAAATAACTCCCACCAGCATCACATTATTATTGTGTATTTATTCACTAAGGACTAAGGACAATAACGGACTATAAAGCACCAACAACCGGTATGACGAACGCGGCCGTGACTCTGGCAGACGAGCTGAACACTTTCTATGCTCGCTTCGAGGCTGCAGCTAAGGACTCCAACAATGCTAGTGCTAGCGGCGCTAACGGCTGCAGACAGGAAGATACTGCCAGCACCGGAAACGTGCTCGTCATCTCCGAGCATGAAGTAAGGAGAGCCTTCAAGAGAGTGAACACCAGGAAAGCAGCAGGACCAGACGGCATCCCAGGTCGTATCCTAAGAGACTGCGCATACCAGCTAGCTCCTGTGTTCACTGAGATATTCAACATCTCTTTATCTCAGTCGGTGATCCCCACATGTTTCAAAGAGTCCATTATTGTTCCTGTCCCGAAGAAACCCCACCCTGCTTCTCTCAATGACTATCGCCCTGTAGCCCTCACCTCAGTAGTGATGAAGTGCTTTGAACGCCTGGTCAGAGACTTCATCATTTCTTCACTACCAGACACACTGGACCCACTACAGTTCGCTTACCGTCCAAATCGTTCCACAGACGATGCCATCTCTCATCTCCTCCACACATCACTCACTCACTTGGACACTAGAAGGGGGAATTATGTTAAAATGCTCTTCATAGACTACAGCTCTGCATTTAATACCATAATTCCCTCCACACTCACCACCAAGCTGGAGCATCTGGGACTCAGCTCATCTATGTGTCAGTGGATCTCCAACTTCCTAACTGGCAGACCACAGGCAGTAAGGATGGGCGGACATGTCTCAGCCTCCACCACTCTCAGCACTGGAGCCTCCCAGGGGTGTGTTCTGAGCCCCCTGCTGTACTCTTTGTACACATATGACTGTGTGGCCACTACCAGCTCCACCACCATCATCAAGTTTGCTGACGACACCGTCGTGGTGGGCCTGATCTCTGATAACAACGAGACGGCCTACCTGAAGGAGATTAGGAATCTGGAGAACTGGTGCCAGAGGAACAACCTCCTTCTAAACGTCAGTAAGACAAAGGAGCTGATAGTGGACTTCAGCACTAAGCAGGAGAGGAACTACCAGACCCCCGTCATCAACGAGTGCCCAGTGGAGAGAGTGGACAGCTTCAAATACCTCGGAGTTCACATCACGCAGGACCTGTCATGGTCCTGTCACATCAACACCGTGGTGAAAAAGGCCCGACAGCGTCTCTACCACCTCAGACGCTTGAGAGACTTCCAACTGCCCTCCAAGGTGCTCAGGAACTTTTACTCGTGCACCATAGAGAGCATCCTGGCGGGAAACATCTTAACCTGGTTCGGGAACAGCACCATGCAGGACAGACGAGCTCTACAGAGGGTTGTGCGGTCAGCTGAGCGCACCATCCGCTCCGAGCTCCCTGACCTGCACTCAATCTACAGCAGGCGGTGCTGGACCAAGGCCAGGAAGATCGTGAAGGACCTCAGCCATCCCAACAACAGACTGTTCTCTCTGTTGAGGTCAGGAAAGCGATTCCGCTCCCTGAAGACCAACACAGAGAGACTGAGGAGGAGCTTCTTCCCGCAGGCGATACGGTCTCTCAATCACACCACCACACAGTACTGACCCACACATATGGTTCTTACACACACACTGGACTTTCTGGACATTGTTTTTGCACAACACTGGTCACTATATTCTTCATTTCCAGTTAATACTTGTACAGCTGCTGTTATTGTGTATATATTTATTTATATTTAGATTTCTTCATACATTCTTATATAGTTCTATATTGTGTATTGTGTATTTTGTTGTACAGTTATTTTATTTTCAACTTTAATTTATATATTTTATCTTATTCTTCCCAGTTAAATTTACCCTTCATTCTAATTTGTGTTCAGGGCTCGCAAAATCGCTAGCCCGACGTCCCGGGGCTAGCGATTTTTCCAGTCGGGCTACCAAAATCTATCTCTGCCCTGCCCGTCGGGCTATTGTAGGAAGGAAAAATATATGCCAATGCTTTTGCATTCTTTCAGAAATGTAGCTGGGTAATTATGTCATTGGCATCGGTGAGCCACTGTCAATATGTGACATATTGAAATCGCGTTTGAATTTGCGCTTGTTTTTTGCTTTCACTTTGCAATCGCGGGAACTGTGTATAGAGAGCGACAGTACTGATTGGTGAGTGATGATAATTTGCGCACCAATTCCTCTGACATCGTCTTATCAATCGTTAGCTTACTATGCAAACATGACAAGTGAAATCTCCCGCAGCAAGCTTAAACATATGAGAGGTTGATTGAGCAGAGAATCGCTGACCGTTATGTGTGTGTATGTAAAAGCAGCAGGATATATATTTTAGTTCTGCTGAGCCAAATAAGACAGGTCAGGGTGAAGAAGTGACAGCCAAAGAAAAGCTTACCACAAAACGGAAAAGTTATGACAAATCAGACTATAAGGCAAAAAGAAAGTGCAGCTTTATGGTTTCATGGACAAAATAATTTCTGTGGCTGCAATATGACGAGCTAAATAACCAGGGCTGCACATAAGTGGTCCGCAGGTGCGCATTCGCTGTCAAAATAAAAAACGCGCACAAGATATGAAGTTGCAACGCGTGTTTGCATACATAAGATTTTCTGGAGGAGGACAGACATTTGTTTAGAACTCTTAAAGATGTCGAAGAAGCTCCTTTAAGCAATTACTTTGGTGTTCCTCCACCTCCAAAGAAATGTCAGAAGGAGTCCGAACCACAAAAGAAGCGCGTATTCTCAGAAAAGTGGTTGCAGGAGGTGAGCTGGCTTCAAACAAATGATGAACGCACAGAGATGTGGTGCGGAATGTGCCGTGAAAATCCCACTCTAGCGGACAAAAACAGTGCTTTTTATATGGACGCAAACGCGCGTTGCAACTTCTTATCTGGTGCGCGTCTTTTATTTTGACAGGGAATGCGCACATGCGGACCACTTATGTGCACCCGTGTAAATAACATAATGTTCTGCCGGGTGTGTTGTTGGTTTTCTCTCGATTTCTGAGTCGACAAGCGCCTTTGTTACTGGGACCAGTCATTTTAAGAAAGGCCCCCATTAGAACCCATGAGAAATGCAAGAAATGCATTATTGCTCAGTCTGCAATATCTTTCCCAGAACAAACACCAATTGCAAATAACATACTAAAAATAAACCTGAAAAATCTGTTTAGAACAGCGTACTATGTTGCAAAGAGTGAACTACCACTGGCAAAATTTAGCAGTCTTTGCAAACTTCAAAAAGCAAATGGCCTCGATCTTGGTTCCACTTGTCTCTTACCCGTGACTTCAGCGGAAATTTCAAAGTCAGGATCTGACACAGACTGATTCATGTCCTACAGTTCTTACAAGTTCATAGAAATTTCTGTTCAATTAGAACCAAGTATTTGAGTTGATGATTGTAATTTTTATACAATGTTGTAATTTGTTTTTCAACATTTTTTTGATTAATGTTTTGTTTCCTTTACAATATTATACTTTAATGTATAATATTGTAAAGGAAACAAAACAGGAAATAAAACATCAATCAAAAAATTGCTCTCTTTTTTTATTCGGGCTACTTACATTTATTTTGGGCTACCAAAAACTGAAGAGTCCCTGCCCGAAGGGCTACCAGGGATTTTGAAATTTTGAGAGCCCTGGTGTTGTACAGTTATTTCATTTTTAACCTTAATTTATATTTTATTCCTTCCTAGTTAAACTTACCCTTTTTAATTTTTCATATTTATTTCCTATCTTATTCATAGCCTTTCCTTTTTTTGTTTTCTTTAGGTCACGAGCAGTTGTCCAAGCATTTCACTACATATCGTACTGTGTATGACTGTGTACGTGACAAATAAAATTTGAATTTGAATTTGAATTTGAATTTGAATTTGAACATTAGTCAACTTAGCTAGCAGAGCAACCTGGTGTGTCCATTTCTGCTGGCTGTGATTATGCCATCTGCCTTATTGTCGAAATATTAGTTTATTCAAGCACTTGATAACATTGTTAGCAATCTGCATTTATAATTCATGGCAATATTTAATGAAAAAACGAAACAAAATAATTTTAAATAGTAAATTAAAAAAATCAACAAGTGGTCGAACAAATGAACACCAATAACATGTCACTTAAAGTTGCAGCACCGTTATTTATGTATAATTTTAATCACCAATGCAGTTTAAACAGGTTTGCTTGAGAAACAGTATTTCAGTTAGATTGCTGTATTTACTTTAACTGTTATTGACAAATTCACATATGTGAGCAATATTCATTTTTCTGACAATAGGCAAAATGTTGTGGGATCAGAGGTTATACTGGAACAGCCATCAGACTGTTCTGGAACAAAATGATGATTTACAGCATAGAAGAAATCAGTTATACAGTGTGGCTATACAATCTCAGATGTATTCACTGTATTAAAAATGTAATCAAAGTATAGATATTGGCAAATCTGACATTTCCTGGTAATTCTGCCCAGTGATGGATACACACTGGCTCATGCATACACAAACTAGCTCCGACACTAACACTGTTACACATAAGTTCAAAAGCTGACTTTTCTAGGTTACCAGGCTGACAAGTATCTGTAATCCAAAGGTGACTACTGCAGCATATTGCACATAGACATTTTCATACAACTGCTGTCTGTTAGAATAGAATAGAATTCAACTTTATTGTCATTGCACAGATCACAAGTACAAGGCAACGAAATGCAGTTTGCATCCATCCAGAAAGCGCTTTAGCAATGGTGATGCCAAAAGCTAACTAATTATGTGAAGAGAAGCAGGAGGATTCAGTAAAAAGTGAAGATCCAGTGATATTTAGAATGCATTAAAATAAGAAGCTGGCCAAACATATAAAGAACATTCCCTTTGACTACGATGACCTGGATGACTGAGAACCTTCACAGACATAAAGAACATGGAATGTGCTTTCTTATGACAGTGCCAACCTAGTTGGATTAGGAAAACATTATGCTAAGAGTGTGAAATAATGAATAGTGAAATGATTGTAATCTCAGTTGACTGGGCTACCGGGACAACAAATTCACCTCATTCTAACACTGACAACAACAGAACATTTACCATGCACAACCTCTGGATGGTTTGTCTCTGTCATGAGATCTCTCTTATGGTCATAACAAAGTGTTATTAGTTTATTTTCAAGTATCTACCATCTGCAGCCACAGTCACAACCTACAAAGGTTCTGTGGGGCTAACTGCACACATTAGAGCATCCTGGGATTCAAACTCTCAACTTTGTGCTTACTGGACTAGATGCTCACACTGTATAGTGCTGCTGCCCTCTGCAGGCCTGATTAAGAGAGAATTTAAGCACTTAATTAGGAGCAAGCGTTTGCAAAGCTTGACCAGAGATGTCAAGTCTTCTCTAACAACCAAACAAAGCTTTGAAAAGCCTAAACAGTAGGATACAGGGATCAATCTTCCAACATTATACTTGCAAAGTAAATGCTAAGTGGTGCGGTATTTGATTATTTACCTGCTGCTGCTTCACACTGAGAAATGTCACTACTTTAATTCACTTATTTCCAGATGGAAAAAGTCTTAACTCCACAAATAAAGCCTTTCTTGTCATTGCACAGAGGAAGTGTTAGATGATTCATTTTGATCAGACTGAAAAGTACAAAAGACTGAGGGCTCAGACTGTCTTAGTGGGTACAGGTTTATTTTGAGTTTCATCCCACATCCCATTCTCCTTCCTGTTGGTATAATAGGATCATCCAGTATCTGCCAGATAGTCTGCCTCCAATGAGTGGTAAATAGGTGTAACCTAGTTCTAGTCACTGCAACCAAGCTGGTTAACCCATCAAACCAACATGGACCATCTAACTCTACTTCTTCACCTACTTGCCCCACTTCTGACTCTAAACCAGGATTTCAACATCCTGTTTCCCCCTATGGAAAGCCAGGGGAAAGTGGATATCTTTCCCCCGGACCTGGAAGAAATCCCTTGACAAGCTCTCCATACGACCTTGCATTCACCTCATCTTATTAAATCTTTGAACATTATCTTCATTGGTTCTGCTTTTGTCCACCTTTGTGATTTGGCCACAACAGAGGTGCATATGTAGCTCTAAAACCTGTATATACCTTCCAGCATTGCTGGTGCCTTTCCAGATGTGCACTACTTCTTGGTGACACTCTGGAATTGAGTGAAAGGGATGTGTTCATAGTGGAAAGTAGATGCCTCCAGAAGAGGAGGGGACTCTCTGTGTCTGCAAACTGGCAGATGGCTGGGGGCAGCAATTCTAAGAAGTTTGATGTGTAATTCAAAATGAAAAACGTCTCAATTTAAAAACGTATACAGATATTTTATTGTACACACATATATTTTTTCTGTCTTCTGCTGTGAATAAAATATGGACATATGAGATCTGTAAATCAATGCTTTCTGCTTTTATTTGAATTTTACCCTGAACTGGATTTGTAATGATGGTCCGGGGATGAACACAGATAACCTAGTGGAAGCAATTTGTTATATTGTAAACCTTTTGATATTTTTAGTCCTATTTATGGACCATTTTGAACATGTTGATTTCTCTATTTATTTTTCATTTATTTGTTTTTAATCCCACTTTATTTGACTTGGCATTTTCATTTTGTAGTCCTTTTTTATTTTGTATTGCTTTTAATTCCAGGTTTGCATTCCTTATATTATGTTATGTCTGTAATAAATAATTCTTGTGTTCTCATGTAAGAAGATGAATGTTTTCACTGCAAACCAACAGGGATAAGTGCAACAGATAGGATACAGGAAAATTAGAGCATACCGAGACATGAATAAACACATTATTGGTCTTTTTATTAGAAGCTGTGCTGTTTGTCATTTGTTCTGACATCCCACTTAGTAAACTTTATTTTACAAAACTATGTGTCACGTTAACAAAGCCCTTTGTCTCATATCTGTTCTCACACCACACCCATATGACTAATCTACGTCATTCACAAAATATGATGTTTTTCAGATAATTTAACATCACCAAGTTTTTTAGATTCCACTCACCAAAGATCATGTTGATCTGATGAAATCCCTAGGAGAAGTTCATTGCAGTACCAGAACTGAAGAAAAATGTCCCCGAAATTACTCATTCTCATAGATGAAACATAGGGCAGGGGCTGGTCTTTTGAAATTTTGTAGGGGGCGCTTTGGCTCCACTTTGGAATATTCCATGAAAATGACCATATAACAAGAAAGCCTTCCTCACATTGGAGGTGTGTGCCAAAGTTCATGAGTTTCCAAGCTTACTAAGCGCCTCAAAAGCCACTTCCTGTTTCATGGTGAATCACCTTGCCACCAGGGTGCACCATTCAGTGTAAACTCACAATTTTCACATTGAAGCATCATGAGGGACTGATGCTAGTATTCACCACTTTTAAACCTTTGATGCATGAATTATGACAACCTCAATCAGTATTTTTATTCATCTTTTGCCATGAAAAAAAGATTTTTGAACTTCATTTTTTTAAAACATGTACTTTTCAAAGAGTTTTTTTACATGTCCACTTAGGTGGACAACATACATTTTGACTTATGAATTTGGTATGGAGTGACACATCAGTGTCCACTGTAGTGGTTTATGTGCAAGTGTACCATCAACACTGACACAAATACAAGAACACAGCCTTTGAATTGCTGTCCACTGTAGTGACCACTATGCATTAAAGGGTTAAGGTGGATGGGCTCAAACTGTGGGGAGCAGTATATTAAAGTGTAAAACATGACATTTCCTCTTCCCACCAGGTGGCGCTGTCACCAATGTAAAATATGGCAGTTGACATGTGTTCAGGGGCGGGGCCTTACCAGATGTGAGGTTGGACTACATGTGGACTAAAACAGATGTCATAAAGTTAGCCAAAAAAATCTCTATAACTGGTTACAAATTTGAATTATAATGGATTAAACTCAAATGGTGAACATGAAACATGAAAATGTAGCCTCTGACGCTACATTTATTACACTGGTTCTATTCTATGAAATAATCTATATTTTTATTCTAAGAGTAGCTTTTCATGACTGATTCAGAAGTTCAAACTAATGTTTGTTTAGGCTGTTCTGGGGCTTGGTGCATCCCCTCACTCTCTGAAACAGGCTGTTTTAGCTCCCTTCCCTATTCCGTTGAGACAGCTTTCTTATGATTCATTGCCCCTCGCAAACTAAAGATTTAAGTAGGAGTTTGCGGTGGCTTCTGATCAAGACGTGTGCTGGAAATAACTGTTTTTTGTATGGTGATCAAATCTTGCTAACAAGATACATAGCCCAGAATAGAAAGAACTGAATCATTTGGAACAGTCTGAAGCCTACATATACTGACCTCGTTATCTGAAACTTTGTTTATTATTACTTTAAATCTCCTTTATTTGCAGTTCATATAATATAATTTACTAGAATTTACAATAAGTTAATAATGAATTTCTTAAGATGATACAAGCCAACTAAATCCATCTATCCATTCACTTCCACTCATCTTTTTCAGGTCTTATCCCAGGAGCCACAGGGCGAGAGGCACGACACACTGACATAGGCCAAGCTGACGTAGGGCTAATACAGAGAGACAGACTCTGCTCACGTTTACAATTTAGAATCACTAATTAACTTAACCTCACTAACTGCATGTCTTTGGACTGTGGGAGGAAGCCAGAGCATCTAGAGAGAACCAACACAAACACAGGGAGAACAGGCCCGATGGTGGAGTCTAACTTGGGACCTTCTTGCTGTGAGGCAGCAATTCTAACCACTGCACCACCATGCAGCTCGCATAGAGTAACTAAATGTTTAATAACCTAAAAGACAGCATTGCGTCATTTAAAAGTAGATGAACTGCTGGTTTAAAACTGCCTGCTTGCTACACTAAATATTTGTAATGCATCAGTGTCACTGAATACATTTCTGTGAACGATTGCATGTTGGAGCGCGAACATTTTATCTGTGTAAATAAATTAAAGGCCTTGTGAGTTATTAAAAGGCTGGCTGCCCACATCAGTCTGGGAGTGTCTGTAATCTCTTGGCACTACACATAACACACAGATTCATGCTCCGACAAATCAGCTTCAGGAAATGGCTGTGTCACCACAATCTGATCGCTTGAACCTCGGCAGCCAAACAACCACTCGAGTGGCTGATATCAGCTAATGGAAGTGAGTAGCTGTTAGTGTCAATATGCTGTCACATGTGCCTGAGATGCTGCTCGCATTATAAGGATGTGGGTGGCTGTGTGGTTTGATAACAGTCCTTTCACTGACATGCCTCCACACTGTGGAACTGCAGCAGAGATCACTGTGGGTCAGCTGCTGGCTGCAGGTGCAGTACTTCTTAGCAGGTTTTAACCAAGTGGCCACCATCATGGTTGACAGCTGAGCCAGAGTATAAGTGCACTAAGATGCTGTATTCCTACCCTCTAGCTCTGAAGTATAGAGTGTCACTCTGTAGTCTGACTCACAGCTGTGGAGGAGCTGTGCATTAAACAGGAGAGGTAAAGTCCGGGATAAATTCAGTACTTTTGGGGCAGATTACTTGGTTGCTTTCAGCATTAACCTGATAGACTGTCTTACTTCTAGATTTATTACTTTAATAAAATCAGCAGTTTTATACTGTTAAAAAACACAAGTTAAATCGTTAGTTAAATGTCTAAAAATCACCCGTGTAAGCTCCAATTAAATGAAAGGAATAGAATGCAACACTGAGAAATAGACCAATGGTGAAGTCCAGGGCTGATTCCATTTTAATATCCACCAGGATGAGCCCAGGCCCCCAGGGGTAGGGTTCATTTGCATTTAAGCCACCTGCTAAACAAGCAACTAGAAGCTGTTACATGTCAGATTAAGTGTCTTACTTGGATATTGGATGCTAAGAGGTTAAGGTTAATTAAAATGGGTGATATATAACACAACCTATAACATAACATGAGGAGAACAACGAGCCATGATTATATGATTGCAAAAAACTATCCATATAATATAAAAAAATGGGGCACTGTATTTATACCATGAAGGCGAAAGTTAATGAGACGCACTAAATTAAGGCTGAAAGTCTGTACTTCAACTACATCTTAATTTTTTGTCCAATCTGTGATGGTGTACTCTTGCAAAATTATTAAAATCACATCACTGGCCAATACTAAAGTAGCTTAGTAATTTTTAGTTTCAAATATTACTGATCATGATATCAGTTTTGCCAGCATGAAGCATTTAATACGTGATTCACTATGCTTAGGGGCTTAGGGTTAGGGTTGCCCTAATATGGGTGCCTTAGATGGAGGCTTCACAATAGAAATTTTCTAGTTCAACTTTATATGCAGTCAGTAGTTAGACGGGGTTCTCCACTATCATCAAAATATGTCTGTATTGTAAAATGTGTTTTACAAAGCCATCCTTATGAGCATTATCATTTGATGGCATCCAGAGTTGGTGAATCCTATAACAAAATGCAGCCTTTTCTATAGCCACTGTAGCTGTTTTTATTGCTTTCTGCTTTGACGGGTGTGCAGTTGTCAAATGAAGCAACTCTAAAAACATTGCCTTGAAATTTCTGTTTGTATAAACCCAACAGTAATAAAAAGACAAGCAAAAGCTGAATCAAACTGTCACATTGTTAGGCACTAGATGATAGCGCAGAGATTCAATATGGCCCTCATGCTGTTGCTTTTCTTTAAAAGTGCAGCACTGCTTTAAAAACAAACTGATAGAGCTGATTCCTTCCACCAACTTTTCTCACAATGACCACAAGCAAGGACACCCAGACAGGATCCCTGCTATGCTAAAGTGAATATTAAGTCAAATAATTGGATTTGCTTCCTAAGCCATCACCACCAAGGAACTGACAATAAGAGAGAGTAATAGAGAATCTCTGTATCTCCAGTTCTCAGTGGGATTAAAAGAGGAGAAATTAATTGAATTCAAATTATATGTGTGTTAATCTTACTCAGAGAAAGGCTGCAACCTTGAATGCAAAAATTGTCTGTGAGTACTTCAGAATGAGCTGTGAATTGCTCTAAATGATAATCTGCCAAGTCTAATATGGATCTAGTGATAGAAGTAGGGTTCTCTATTGATGCAATGAGTGGAGAGAGTGTCTGAAATGTCAATCTGATCGCTGGTATGATTATCTCGTTAAAGTAAAACTCCTTGGGATAGTCACGGGTAAGTGAGCGACAGGCCTTGCATAATGCTGAGAGAGATTAGTGGAAAAAATAAAACCAAAGATAGTGCAGTGTGGGTGGGTGTGTGACTTGCAGGGATGTAAAACTGACAGGAATACTACCTGCATGGTGTCACAGCAGGTAGCGCTTCATCAGCTTGGAGATTATTCTGCAGCTATGCATACTAATAAGCACAGAGATACAACGTGGACAGAGATAGAGAAGCAATAGAACATGGAATCTCTCTTTTTAAGATCGGGACATGCTTGTGGCTAGGGGAGGAGACGGATCTGACATGTCAGACTGGAGGAATTGGAATGGTATTTAAAGGACAGACACCACAGAGCAATTGGCTCTAAGACTCTGGACAAGCAGTCTGAAAGTCTTTGGTGGTGATGTCGAAACAGGGAGTGTAGGAATTATGACTGATTATCACAGATTTTTTGCCAAAGCTTCCTCAGTAGTAGTATATCAATGCATTCTTACATTTTAATACAACTTTATCATTACTTCTCAGTTTGCAGCATAGTGTTATAGATTTGTCCAGTGAGAAAGTACAAACAGTAAAAGTTGACTTGGGTTGCTATTTTTTTTTTTTTACTTTGAGTTTTTACTTTGTTTTTTTACATGTTGTTCAATTAAGTTGGAAAAATATTTAGACTCTGTTTAAATATACCCTATATCCTAAGTATCCATCCATCCTCCTCTAGGTTGTCCGAGGGAACACCAAGGAGAGATATAAACTCCAGCATGTCCTGGGTCTGGGTGAGGTGTTCCGGGCCTCCTCTCGGTGGGACATGCCCGGAACACCTCACCCAGCAGGCGCCCAGGAGGCATCCTTGTCAGATGCCCGAACCCCCTCAACTGGCTCCTTTCGATGTGGAGGAGCAGCAGCTCTACTCTGAGCCCCTCCCGAATGGCTAAACTCCTAGGGTAGGGATGTCAATCGAGAGCTTCGCTTTTACACTCAGTTTTCTCTTCACCACCCTAAATATATACTCTATATATTTATATCTAAATATTGTGTTAAAACTTAATTAGTTAAGGCCCATGCATATCTCCGGGGTTCAAACATGGCTCTTCTTAACCAAATCTCCAACATCCTGGTTTTAGTATCCAAACACGTTGGGTGTCATTTGCAGGAATATCTAAGATATGGAGAAGTTAACCTTAAGCATTAGTGAGACTGGTCTTTCCTGAAAATCTGAAATGAGACTCTGTAAACTATCAACAAAAACTATTAGGTAAGTAGATTAGAAATTATAACGTTTCCCAGTTAAATACGCTAACATTATTAACTGGGGATAAAATGGAAATCCTCAAGTGCTATTGCACTTAAGTGCTGTAGTTGATTAAATGTTGCTTTTCACCACTTGAAATACGTGAGACAGTTGGCTATTACACAGCGAGGCGAAATCAGTCTTCCTGACACAAAGCTTAGCTTCCAATACACAACACATGCCTCACTGCCAAAACTGTCCTTGCGGAGCAATATAGACGAGTATATATGAGAGGTGTTCCACCAGGACAAATCTAAAAACAGACATAAATAAAAACATACCAAAGTAAAGCAATCTCTCTCCTTTCATCTCAGGCACTGTTGTCATAAAGCTTCTTGGCTCTTAGTTAAAATGTGCATACACCCTTTACATTACTGCCATCTTGTGCCCCAATTGTTGCTTAAAGTTGCGCTTATTTACATAATTACATAATTTCCTTAGGAATCGTTAAAATATTCTGACTCTGATGATTTGAAAGTCTTAGGAAAGTGTGGTGTCTGTTTCTGACGGTATTTCCTGTTAACAATGACTAGAACTGAGCAAGCTGAGAGCCCAGCAGCTTTTCTGAATTAACTTCTGAGGCGCTGTTCTGAGATCAGTTACTAGCTGCCATGAACGAAACAAAGCTAGCATTAGCAAGTAAATGAGCTTCAGTCATGTAGTTTGCTCTTGCTAACCACCTTGGCCAACGTGTGTGATTTAGAAGAGATGAAGCGTGAAAATTGTTAATACCTGCTTTAGCAAACAAGCTGTGACCATGATGGAGAGAGGACAGCAGCTCTGATCATGTCCAAAACGCAGGCAAGTTTATTTTATATTTGGATTCTCGCTGTAGATATTGACACTTTATCATGTCACACATTGATCAGGCCTTTTAATTCAGCTGAATTTTTTGCTATTAATATTTTAACATTCTTGTGAAAAATCAACATGCAGTCCTGCGAATCTAAGCTTATTAACAACAGATATTTTTTTAGAGATCTTTACAGGACAGTATTTAAAATCAATCTTAAAAATATGTAGCATATTAAACACTGATGGTGAACACTTGTCTTCAGAAAGATTCTTTTCACTTTTGATTCTTTCGGCAAAATTTTCCAATAACACAGTTTTATGTGTACTGAAGTGTTTTCATAGTGTTTTATTGCTTCTTTTCCTAAAGGAATGGGTTAAAAAAAAAAAAACTCCTCCAGCACTTAGATGAAATGAGTGTACCTAATATTCAGGACTAACAGGAAATTAACACGCATATTTCCACACTACCTCAGAAATATGCATATGCTAACTGTGCATTATCTGCAATATAATCAGACTCCTATGTACATACCACTACCCCTCTTGTAAAGGGGGTATAATTTATATTAGTATTGTATTTTTTATTGTCTTGTTTATTTTTGTCTTTTTCTAACATGCTTACTCTGCACAAGACTTTCAGTGTGCATTGACTGCTGGTTTATGCACACATGGCAAATAAAGTACCTTGAATATTAATAATAATTGATAATAGCATGTTACTTTTCTTAAAAGTAATGCAGCGCGTTACTTAATTATTCATCAGAAACCATTGTTCATTACACTGCTTGTTAGATTACCTTCATGTTATTCTATAAAATGACCTTAAATGCACTGTTACATGCACATCACATAAATTTTGTGTATTGATTTATTTATTTTTACTAGAAGGTCATAGAGGAAATAAGCCAGCTTTGGAGCTTGAATCAGCTGATTGATTGTCCTGCAAATGCTTGTTGAGCAGTCAATCTGTGGGCCCAATGGTGAGTCTACAGGTTAGAGCTCAGTCTTCTGGCAACACTGTCAATAACCTTTAAAAAAAAAAAAAATTAAATTATGGTCATTTTGTGCAAATTTCAGATGTGGATTGTACTGCTGATAGCATGAAACTGAAGGCAGATGAAAAAAAGTGTCTTCAGTGAGCAGCCTTGATAAAAACAAAGGTGTATAGTTGAGGCAGGTTTAAAAAACAAAACAAAAAGAAAAGTGAACAAACTAACAAAATAGGGGAAGCCCACAGAGATAAACCACAAGAACAAAAGGAAGATGGGACAAGGACCTGACCAAAACAGAGGAAACAGACAAGGACAAATACACACCAGGGAGAGGAGCCTAATAAGGAACAGGTGGACTCATCAGCCACTAACAAGAGTGGGAAAAAGAAACAAAGGAGGAACTAAAATCACAGAAAGCCACTGAGGAACTGATCTTAGAAAAAACAAAAAACAAACTCAGACAGACAAGGGGAAATGTGGAAGAGAACCATAAAAGCAGAATGTACAACAATAAACAAGGATCAGAAAAAAGATCACGGCAAATGTTTATTTCACTTTTTATTTTCAGTAATGCTAGATAAAGAAAAACTCACGTGGGTTGCTTACACCAAAGTCAAGTGTAAACTGGCCTATAGTAAAACTAACACACAGCTGGTTTGTTATACAATGGTAGCGCTTTAGTAAAGGACCCTTTTATAAAATATTTAGGAGAACTCTGTATGAACAGTGGTGGGGTCGTTACTCAAGAAAAGTAATGCATTACACATTACTTACTTTTCTTAAAAGTAATGCAGTATATTTTCCTTAATCATTCACCAAAAGCAGTTTGCCACACTACTTGTTACATTCTCGTTACTCTGTAAAATAACCTAAAGCTAAACAGATTTTCTCATAATTACCATTTAACAATATGATCTACACTATAGGCTACACTCCCACACACCAACACAAATCCCTATCCCAATGAGGACACACATATGAGTCTTCTTTTAGTGTTTACATTTAGAAACATCAACAGGTAGAAACAGAGGATACGAGCCCGAGTGCTCATGGGCTGCAGGCTTTCTTGGTTTTTGTCTTCCTCTGCATTTGCCTGTTCAAGTCTGTTAAAGTCAATTCATTTCAATTTTATTTTTATAGTGCCAAAATCATAACCTGCCTCAAGGTCCTTTATATTGTAAGGTAGACCGTAAAATAATACATACAGAGAAAAACCCAACAATCATATGACCCCCTATGAGCAAGCACTTTAGCAACAGTGAGAAAGAAAAACTCCCTTTTAACAGGAAGAAACCTCTGGCAGAACCAGGCTCCAGGAGGGGCGGCCATCTGCTGCGGCCGGTTGGAGAGAGAGAAGGAAGACAGATATCTCAATGCTAAAAAACATTACATAATAATGACATTGTATTTGGCCACCAAACCCTGTAGAGACTTTTCTGCAACACTGCAGCATAAATACAGTGTGATTTAGTAACACAACAATGACATCATACTAGATCAGTTATTATATCAGTAATGAGATGGCTGTGGCTCAGAAGCTAGAACGCATCATCTACCTATAGTTTGTGTGTCAAAGATACTGAACCCAGAGTTGCCCCCAGATGCATTTGTTACACTGAAGTCTGAGTTTAGGTGACAAGCAATTAGTCACACACAAAAGTAAAAATGTGTGTCTGAATGAGACTTATGGTGAGATAGTTCTTTGAGTTCTCAAAATAGAGCAGGAAAGTGCAATATAAGTACCAGTCCATTTAATCCCTCATAAAATGCTTATTGGTCCAAACTAAATGATCTGGCAAAAACTCACTTACCTACTCAGATATCCACCTCTAGGGACAATAAAATCCCTGTTTTCAAAAGTAAAAGTATTTCCACATTACATAAGAAGTTGCATCAGTGCAATAGCATTGAGCTCTAAAAAGTTCCATAGGAAAAACAGCCTGTCTAGAGCTTCATTCTTGAAGAAGGAGTCAGGGAAAGTTGAGAAGCACCATCTTCACCCAATAGCTCAGTTCTCATTAATGTCAATTTCATAGTACTGGTCCCAGGGCGACGCGCTCCAAAAATGTGTGTCAAGAATATAGTCACATTCTGAATGCACTGCCAGACATCAAAAGGCTTCTTAGATAAAGCCGTTTTCACAAACGTTCGACCGTGTTGATCGTTTTGAACTTTTACTCTACTCCTCCTTTGACCTTCAAGGTGTGCCAACAATGAGCTGGAATGTTTGTTGATTGGAATGAGAAAGCCAAAGATGTGACAGGAATTTACAAAACAAGCGCAGGGAAAGGAAGTAGCAGTAAGATATGAGTTTGCAGATAAGGAAAAAGTTGCTTCGTAACTTTTCAAACCACTGATATGTGTCATAACAGTGGCCACATATGGATTTGTCACAGAAGGAATAATTCTGCACCAGGGAATATTTCAGTTCGGGGTGAAATTCAGGTCAGGGGTAGTGTGTTTTTGTGAGCAAGAATGTGTGTGTATGTGAGAGTGAGAGCTTGCCAGCCCCCACACACTCTAGCTGTGAAATGAAAGAAGTCCTCAGCAGCATTATTCTGCCACTTTTCCCTCTCAGTGCTGTTCTCTCTCAGCCTGTCCTTTTACAGTCCATATTCTGACAGCAAACCCTGCTGTGTGCTCTCTAACTCAGTTGCCATGGTCACAGTGAAGTTGTGGTTTTTGCTTGTTGCACTTTGGAGCTGCCATTTATCCTGTAGGAGAGGAGTTTGACAAACTAGCAGGGTGGTGGTTGATGGGCAAGCCCCCTTGGAGCAGCACCCACCCAGCAGACAAAACAGATTTGCACCCAGTAGATCCCAGATTAAGAGCTTTTTAGAGAGGACGCCGCAGCCGCTTGGTAATCATTCATTTTCAATATGAGCCCAGCCAGGGAGCCGCCGCATGCAGGAACTGGCAATCTGGCAGATGAAACAGCAAGTAGGCTCAATCCGTTTGGGGCTCCTGCTCGGCCAGAGGTAAATTGTACTTAACTCTATGACATTGTGACATGGAAAGTAACCAGTGAGCAATCAATAGATGCCAGGAAGACTGACAATTTCATTAGTGTCCTCACAGAGTTTAAAACAGCGGTCCCCAACCTTTTTTGCGCCACGGACCGGTTTATGCCCGACATTATTTTCACGGACCGGCCTTTAAATACAACAAAATAAAACTAGTACCGGTACCGAAAAAAAGAAGATTTATTCATAACACACGTGAAAAGACCCAGGAAAACTGAGTTAACAATAGAAACGATAACAAAATAACACTGAAAACCAATAAAAACTCTGAAAACCATACATTTCACACCTGAGCCTCAACCCTCACGGCCCGGTATCAAACGACTCACGGACTGGTACCAGTCCGAGGCCCGGGGGTTGGGGTCCGCTGGTTTAAAACATTTAGGTATTTTTTAGGTATTGGAGTGGGGCTGGATCAACTCAGACTCAACCAGTACATCGAGTAGAGCAAAGCTGTGAGTACCTGATCTCTCTGTAATATGTATGTATACGTTTTTAGTTAGATGCACAACACATTGTTTTAAAAATGTTAAAAATTTCAAATAATTAAGCTATAAAAATTCATATTAGGGGCCATCCACTTTTATTTACCTCCTATCATCATGCTAGTTTTTGTCTATTCCAATTAATTATTTTACATTTATTTATTGTACTGTTTCCAATAATCTGTCTGTCAATAGCACTTTTTAAACATTCACCCAATCCATTTTCTTTTAGCAGAGGAAGCAGCGTATTCCATTTCCATTTGGAGAGTCCAGTGGTTTTTCTCTGTACAGATGGGAGTGACAAGTTTGACACCTTACATAATACAAGTGTGTTTTATGTTGATTCAAATCAAACCAACAAAAAGACACACAATAAAATGCCACATAAATGTCAGTTGTAGCAGATGAATCTTTAGCTTTTTTAATGAGTCAATTGAGCTCACGGTTCATAAACTGGAGGGCAAAGATTTCCCAAGCCTAACGGTCACAATTTAAGATAGCATAGCAGTATGACACGTAACACAACAGTTTAGTTTAAACAGCCTCCAGCTTCAAACCTTCAAAACTTTATCAGAGGTACTAATCTTGACATTTAATAAAAACAAAAGCTTGATTACTTTTGATGGCCTAGAGTTAGTTAGGCTCAGTTAAGGCCATCAATGATAATGAATTCAATCTTAGACTTCAATCTTTGTACCAAAATGAGTTTTCCTCTATGCAACCAATTATCCTGCAACATGTGTCCCCCTGCATCAGACACTTGGTGTGAACTCTCAGTGAAATGGCAAGGCTAGAATAAGACGTTTCACCAAAGAAAACTATTGGAAGCATTTCATTTTTTATTTCAAAAGGCATGGAGATTTTATAAAAGGCAAGTCTTCATCAGTGTTAAGTAGTAATTCGAACAGCTGGTTATTGGCTTTAGAGAAAAATTAAAGGCTTTTTGGTACTTACAATATTCCTTAATATTTTTTGTTCTCTGATTGCTGAGAATTTTTACATTTTATATAAATGTATATTTTGTATATGACCTATTTTGTTAATTCAGGGTTGAAGTTACTTATCATCAACAACGACTTGTATCTCAGCTCATGAACTTTAGTGGCTTTGGAACAGATGTTGACAAGAAAAGCTCACTAACTACATAGCGGATACTTAAACAGATTATATTATATCATCAGTGCTTTAATTTTGAAAAGATTTTACAAACATATTCCTATGAAAATTCTACTGCTCCAGTTTTGAAGTTGATTTTACCTGATCTTAGTTGATGGTTTTATTCTGGCTGAAAAGAACAAAAATGCATCTTTTTATTATTTCATGTTTTTTTTTTCCAAGTGCTTTCATGAGCTCATCTACATCATTTTCATATTCTAACTGAAACGTATAACATAATCAGGACTGTGACTCTATCCACAGCAGGAGCCAAAAACTGACACGCCCTCTTGTTTGTCTCAGTTAATCTTATTCTAGTCATTTGTCACATTTAATGAAACACTTTTAACTGCTGCTAACTTATTACCTCCAAATGTTCAGATTTGCAGCATTGTGTGACTCATAGCAAAGTTTGGTGTGAGAAATAACTACCTCCCTCCCAACCCTGGCATAACTACAGGTATTAAGAGTTTACTCTGTTATGTGCAAATGTTTTCCTTTCTCTGAAATGTGACCATGAAATTCTTTGGTTCTTATTTATTTACTGCAGGCTGAATTTTCTGCCATTGCATTGTTAAAAAAAGAAAAAACGTATTTGCTATTCCTTTGATACTTTTGATAGTGCTAGTGCATAATTTCCCAATAGATTTATTGCTTGTGACGTAAAAGAATTTTTAAAAAAGTTATCGCAACAAGATATTCATGATTATTGTTTTTTTCTGTCTTGGATTTCATTTCATCGGACTCTGTAGTTTTCTCTGGTCCCCTCCCCAATCAGACCAGGAGCGACATGTTTAGCTGCATGTTCTCCTTAAATTGCTGGCTGTCTGAGTGGTGTCCCAGAAACGATGTGGGCTTCATAGATAATTGGCAAACCTTCTGGAGGAAACCTGGTCTTGTTAGGAGAGACGGCATCCATCCCACTTTGGATGGAGCAGCTCTCATTTCTAGAAATATGGACAAATTTATTAAACCCCCCAAAATATGACTATCCAGAGTTGGGACCAGGAAGCAGAGTTGCAGTCTTACACGCCTCTCTGCAGCTTCTCTCCTCCTGCTACCCCCCCAAAAACCCATCTCCATAGAGACTGTGTCAGCTTCCAAAAAGACAAAAAACAAACTAAAAACCAGCAACAAACGACTTAAACATAAACAATTACAAAGAAAGAACAATACAGTATCCACATCTGAACCACAGAGTAAAACAGTGAAATGTGGATTATTAAATATTAGGTCTCTCTCCTCCAAGTCTCTGTTAGTACATGACTTAATAATTGATCAACAAATTGATTTACTCTGCCTTACAGAAACCTGGTTGCAGCAGGATGATTATGTTAGTTTAAATGAATCAACACCCCCGAGTCATTCTAACTACCAGAAACCTCGAAGCACAGGCCGAGGGGGCAGTGTGGCAGCAATTTTTCACACCAGCCTATTAATTAATGAAAGACCAAGACAGACTTTTAATTCATTTGAAAGCCTGATGCTTAACATTGTCCACCCCAGCTGTGAAACTCAGAAACCAGTCTTACTTGTTATCATCTATCGTCCACCTGGGCCTTACACAGAGTTTCTGTCTGATTTCTCAGACTTTATATCTAATTTAGTTCTGAGCTCAGATAAAATAATTATTGTGGGTGATTTTAACATCCATGTAGATGCTAAAAGTGACAGCCTCAACATGGCATTTAGTCTGTTATTAGACTCAATTGGCTTCTCTCAAAATGTAAAAGAACCCACCCACCACTTTAATCACACTCTAGATCTTGTTTTAACATATGGCATAGAAACTGAACATTTAACAGTGTTTCCTGAAAACCCTCTCCTGTCTGATCATTTCCTGATAACATTTACATTTACAATAATTGATTACACAGCAGTGG
Organism: Maylandia zebra; assembly: GCF_041146795.1. Classification (NCBI taxonomy): domain Eukaryota; kingdom Metazoa; phylum Chordata; class Actinopteri; order Cichliformes; family Cichlidae; genus Maylandia; species Maylandia zebra. The sequence continues at coordinate 31,682,526 of NC_135181.1, read as the reverse complement.
AGAGTAGACTTTATCAAAGTAGATGTCTTTCTGAAAGCGCTGTAACTAAGTTTAAGAATATAATCCACCCACTGTTATCATCTTCAATGCCCTGTACCAACACAGAGCAGAGCAGCTATCTGAACGCTACCCCAACAGAGGTCGATTACCTTGTTAATAATTTCACCTCCTCACTACGTACGACTCTGGATACTGTAGCTCCTGTGAAAACTAAGGTCTCTAATCAGAAGTATTTGACTCCGTGGTATAATTCTCAAACACGTAGCCTAAAGCAGATGACTCGTAATCTGGAGAGGAAATGGCGTGTCACAAATTTAGAGGATCATCATTTAGCCTGGAGAAATAGTTTGCTGCTTTATAAGAAAGCCCTCCGCAAAGCCAGAGCATCTTACTATTCATCACTGATTGAAGAAAATAAGAACAACCCCAGGTTTCTCTTCAGCACTGTAGCCAGGCTGACAAAAAGTCAGAGCTCTTTTGAGCCAACCATCCCTTTAACGTTAACTAGTAATGACTTCATGAACTTCTTCACAAATAAAATTTTTATCATTAGAGAAAAAATTACCAGTAATCATCCCACAGATGTAATATTATCTACAGCTACTCTTAGTACCATTGATGTTAAGTTAGACTCTTTTTCTCCAATTGATCTTTCTGAGTTAACGTCAATAATTACTTCCTCCAAACCTTCAACGTGTCTTTTAGACCCCATTCCTACAAAACTGCTCAAAGAAGTCCTGCCATTAATTAATTCTTCGATCTTAAATATGATCAACCTATCTCTAATAATCGGCTATGTACCACAGGCCTTCAAGCTGGCTGTAGTTAAACCTTTACTCAAAAAGCCATCTCTAGACCCAGCAGTCTTAGCTAATTATAGGTCAATCTCCAACCTTCCTTTCATATCAAAAATCCTTGAAAGAGTAGTTGTCAAACAGCTAACAGATCATCTGCAGAGGAATGGTTTATTTGAAGAGTTTCAGTCAGGTTTCAGAGCTCATCACAGCACAGAAACAGCTTTAGTGAAGGTTACAAATGATCTTCTTATGGCCTCTGACAGTGGACTCATCTCTGTGCTTGTCCTGCTAGACCTTAGTGCAGCATTCGATACTGTTGACCATAATATCCTATTAGAGCGTTTAGAACATGCTGTAGGTATTACAGGTTCTGCACTGCAGTGGTTTGTATCATATCTATCTAATAGACTCCAATTTGTGCATGTAAATGGAGAGTCCTCTTCACACACTGAGGTTAATTATGGAGTTCCACAGGGTTCAGTTCTAGGACCAATTCTGTTTACATTATACATGCTTCCCTTAGGCAGCATCATTAGAAGACATAGCATACATTTTCACTGCTATGCCGATGACACCCAGCTCTATCTGTCCATGAAGCCAGATAACACACACCAATTAGTTAAACTGCAGGAATGTCTTAAAGACATAAAGACCTGGATGGCCGCTAACTTTCTGCTTCTTAATTCAGATAAAACTGAGGTTATTGTACTCGGCCCTGAAAATCTTAGAAATATGGTATCTAACCAGATTCTTACTCTGGATGGCATTACCTTGGCCTCCAGTAACACTGTGAGAAACCTTGGAGTCATTTTTGACCAGGACATGTCCTTCAAAGCACATATTAAACAAATATGTAAGACTGCTTTCTTCCATTTGCGCAACATCTCTAAAATTAGAAATATCCTGTCTCAGAGTGACGCTGAAAAACTAGTTCATGCATTTATTACTTCCAGGCTGGACTACTGTAATTCATTATTATCAGGATGTCCAAAAAACTCACTGAAAAGCCTTCAGCTAATCCAAAATGCTGCAGCAAGAGTACTGACAGGGACTAGAAAGAGAGAGCATATTTCTCCTGTTTTGGCTTCCCTTCATTGGCTTATAGTACCATATCACCCTATTAGAGCACTTCGCTCTCACTCTGCAGGCCTACTTGTTGTTCCTAGAGTATTTAAAAGTAGAATGGGAGGCAGAGCCTTCAGTTTTCAGGCCCCTCTTCTGTGGAACCAGCTTCCAGTTTGGATTCGGGAGACAGACACTATCTCTACTTTCAAGATTAGGCTTAAAACTTTCCTTTTTGCTAAAGCATATAGTTAGGGCTGGACCAGGTGATCCTGAATCCTCCCTTAGTTATGCTGCAATAGACGTAGGCTGCCGGGGGATTCCCATGATGCATTGAGTTTTTCCTTTCCAGTCACCTTTCTCACTCACTATGTATTAACAGACCTCTCTGCATTGAATCATATCTGTTATTAACCTCTGTCTCTCTTCCACAGCATGTCTTTTATCCTGTCTTCCTTCTCTCACCCCAACCGGTCGCAGCAGATGGCCGCCCCTCCCTGAGCCTGGTTCTGCCGGAGGTTTCTTCCTGTTAAAAGGGAGTTTTTCCTTCCCACTGTCGCCAAAGTGCTTGCTCATAGGGGGTCATATGATTGTTGGGTTTTTCTCTGTATCTATGAAGCGCCTTGAGGCGACTTTTGTTGTGATTTGGCGCTATATAAATAAAATTGAATTGAATTGAATTGAATTGTGACAGATTGGAAAGGAAGTACTCTGGAACAGGTTAGTAGTTATTGCAGTCTGTGCATTGATTGATGTGAGGGAAAACTGTTGACATCCCAACACAAGTGGAAGTGAGAGGAAAGAAATGGAAACTGAAACAGAGCAGAGGTGCATGTTGATTATGGGCTTAAGCAAACCTACAGGGATCAGCTTTTGCATAGTGTGGTCTCATGAGGTATAATCTACCTCATGCTACAGTGTTGCAGCACAAACATGTATCTGCTTCTATGTTCAAATCTGAAGACGTTCTGAAAGTAAAAGTATGCAGCGTGCAGGCAGACTTGAATGATTAAATTGCCTTTCTGTGTTTTTCTGCAAGAGTCAAAGTTAGAGGAGCTGATTGAACAATGACAAGCTGCTCATTTCACTTCCCCTCAGCATGCGATTTATTTTGGGGATTCAGGGTTCACTGCAGCCCTTCACACCACTGATCATATTTTGAAATGAAGCCTGAAGACTGAATATAATGGAAACAGAATCAAACAGAAGCAAGACATGTTTTTGAATTATTTTCATTGCAAGTCACCAATGTGAAATACGTGCAATGAAAGAGATGGCACTCAAAAGTGGTTTCAGTGATTTTATATATAGCAATAATCGCAACATTGTGCTGCTCTTATTTTGTCGTATCCAACAAAAGCCATTTATTTTGGGAAAATTATTAAATGTAGCATTTTACTTTGTATCTATGTGACATAATCATCCAAACGTTTTCCCCTTTTAACATTCCTTTCAATAAGTTTCTTGTTTACGCTACACTTTGGTTTTTGTATTATCCTTCATAAGCCACAAATTCTATCCAAGGTCTGTGTATACAGTTGATATATACTAAGTACTATGTACTTCAATTTAATACAAGATTTTTCTATTAGCTGGTTGTCAGTGACAGCCTGGAGTGCCGGTTTCCTGAACAAACCTGAAAGGACCATCAGTAGTATGACTGCATTTTTGTGCCATACTGCAACAGATTTATATAGAAAACATAAACTGCTTAAAGGAAAACAGCTGGCAGCTTCCATTGTTTCTCTCTGTTCCATAGAGGGGGGAATTTAAATGCTCAAAGGGGTGAATCAGAGTTAAATAACATGCCAATTTCAATTTGTGAACACACAAAGTTACACACAAGTATAGAAAAATGCAGAGTTTCTCAAACCCATTATAAGTAGGATTTAAAATGTATTCATTCCACCTGGAAAGCTCTGTTATAACAGCTAGTTAAAATTAATCTTTGAATCAGTGAGCCATTAAATTACTTTTGACCTTTGTGCTGCAATAGTATAGTTTTGTAAAAGACGCTCATTTTATTTTCTTTAATGCTGTACTTTTGTGAATGTTGCAAACCCCTCACTGGTTTTAACACATTCTGAACATTTATTTTGAAACATAATATGACCAAGATTTGCAAACTGTTTTTTTTTATTCAATATGAACTAAAATGAGTGACTCAGACCATAACATCAAGAGGAAAGTATTGAGGCAGGTCAGCTTTTTTCCCCATAGGCTTCTGCAAGACCTAAAATCTTTTTGCAACCACAGGTAAGGGACGTCAGTTTTTAGGCACAAACGTTGCATCCATCTTTATACTATCCAAGGTTCCGTGGTGGTAAAAATCTGTTTATAATTTGCTTCCAGGCAGCTAAACCGTTTTCTAAATTTTTAAAAGTGGCCTTGAACAAGTTTTCCAGACTTTGTTTTAAAGATTTGTCTCTAGATATTGGTTGCTGTTGCACTCATTTTCTGCCCTGTCCTTTTACGGATGTTGTTGTGCAGTGTGTCCTTGGAAAAAAAAATGTTTGGGAAAAAAATAAGTTTAAGGGCCCCATGAAATACTATCTGCAAAGGATTGCCAACAGCTTCATTTTTGACAGCGATCCCAAGCACAAAAGCATGCCTGGACAGAAAAAATGCACAGTGTAATAGTGTCAGTCATGGACTGGCCTCCCCAGATTCCAAACTTGAACTTTATTGAAGCAATGTGGGAACATCTTGACACAGAATGGAATAAAAGGCAGGCCGCATTCAAAAACGTTGAATGGCCTTCAAGAAGCCCGGAGAATTGATTTCTGAAGAGTCGATGAAATCACAAGAAAGGTTGCCTTAGAGAGTTTAGGCAATATTGAAGAATAAAGACAGTCATATCAAATACTGAATTAGGATTGTACATGCATATACTGTATTTCCATTCATGTTTGCATGCTTCAATAAATCACTGCACCTATTTTCTATTTTCACAGACAAACATGAGGAAATGAGGACTGACTTGTGCTAAACAACAGGTTTATAGTCACATATAGAGCACACAAATAATTCTCACACAAAGAATTCAGATTAAGCCAAAAATGAAGCCTGCTAATAGTTGTCTTTGAGCACTGAGGACTAATTAACATCTTGTAAATGAGAATTCCTGCCTACTAAGTTAGTAGTTAGTAGTTAGTTATACCATAGGTAAACAGGAGACCCTTCAGATGCTAACATCAAAAAGCAGAATACAAACTGAATTTCCATATAGTGGCACATGCTCATTTTGAAACAGCAAAAGTATATTGTACTGAAACAATTTATTTCTTAATTATTTGTGCAAGTTTTACTTTTTGGTATGTGTACCCATAAACTAGTTACAAAAAGGCCCTTTGAGAAACCTTGAATTTAGAATTCATCCAAGGCTCAAACAGTCCTTTTGAAATCTTCACATTTGATGACCTGTTTTCTGGGTTTTACAGCTACGACTGGGGTTCCCACTGGAAAAGCCTCCGATGCAGACAGATTGCAGACTCTTTGGTTTTCAGCGCTTCTCTGAGCCAGCCGATCCCCTTTGGATGTAGAAATAGATTTTCAATCTGCTTCTGATTGTAGCCTTTCCATGCCATGGGGATGCAGGCAGAGAATCAGTGGCACTACCCAAAGCTCTGACAGACCTTACTGATTAAAAAATAATTACTATGTAACTGCAATACTGCTACATTACTCCAGGGGGATAAAAAAAAAAAAAAAAAGGTCTGCTACACCTGCCAGTTTTTCTAACATAAAACCACTTCACACATTTCTGCATGTAAGTGTGACTAAAGATGAAATGTATCATTATAATAATATAAATATAAATAGATGACATGTATATACTTTCCTGTAATTCTATCCACCACTGTGCAACCAGAACAGAAAGAGTATTGTAGCAATAATTGTCTACTGCAGCAAAAAGTAGTAATTATAGAAATGCAATTATGAAGGAAATCACAATAATAAAGTACATTTTGCCAAAATTTACTATTTGGAATGTGCTGCAAATGAGAAAGGGTCCACCATTTTTCAATCACAATCACACAGTCTACAAATCCTCTGGCTGCTGTCTGACCCTAATGATATTTTGAAATCTGTTTACTATTTATGGATACTGATGCATTTTTAAAAACAAATAAAAAGCTAAATTATCGTCTATATAACCAAAGGTTTTGAGATTGTATTAGAAGCCCTCATTTGATTAAAAGGCTTCTGTGTTCATTCCTTTGTTTCCGTGTACAGTTTACCCGCCAAAGCTCAAGCTCAAGTTTGCAGAGTCTGCATATTCATACTTGGATGACTAAGTTCATGAACATATATACTTCCTCTGTGTTTGAGATACCTGAAAGTATTTTGTATTTCCTGTTAGTCCCATTTTGATCACATTCACTTACTTGATCTGAATAAATCATTACACTGAAAACTTTTTTGAAAAATTCTTATTGAATTGACCTTTAAGTAATGGATTTTTCTAATGGAGATTCATTTGAAAAACATACTCCTGACCTCAGCTACATTCACGCGCTGACTCTGAAATCTGAGAAACATGAGAGCTGGCTGCTGAACAGTTTTGTTGGCGAGCTCTGCTGTGGGAGAATCAAAACCAGCAGAAACATTATCTGCAAACATGGAAATGATGAAAGCATGAATAAAGCTCTATTGAGAACGCTCTGGTTTAGTGCCATGCTGCATGACCCTTGACATCCTTTTACAAACAAAGATAGTATAATTAAAGTCACTCCATATTATAAAACTTGAGGCTCACTAATACTTGCACTTCATTCAAACTGTGAAAGCTTTTTTAAAAAAAGGCTTTAGATTTTAAAATCTCGTACAGTTCTTAAACAGTTAATTCCATCAAAAGCAGCAAGTCTTCTCAACAGAAATTGTGAAAAAAATAGTACTTAGATTGGGATTTTACTTTGTCTTTAATTGATTTTAATAGATAAAATCAAGCTGCAAACTCACTCTCCCTCTCCCTCTCTCTCTCTCACACTCACACTCTCTCACACACACACACACACACACACACACACACACACACACACACACACACACACACACGTAGGAAGAATGTCCTTAACTTGGATTTGATAAATGGCTGTTCCTTCTACTTCCCATTTCACAGTGAAGGTCAATTATTTAATTATTTTCTGATATTATAGGCATAAATTAAAGTCTTGTTCACCAAACACACACACACACACAACACACACACAGTGACAGTAAGCAGACATTCTGTGCATGTTAAACCTTTATTTGGAACAGTTAGTCTAGGTAAAGAGAAAGTTTTGTTGCAAAGTAAAACCTAATTTCTATTCAAAGCCCTACAAACAGCTTCACATATCAGGCCAGGAGCAGGCTAAGCTAATATCTTTAGGTTTGCTGTAGGTGAAAAATGACCAGATAATGTTTACCAGGTGGCTAATTAGTTAGGTCATTAGCAATGATACATTCCTCCTGTAGCATCAGTGGCTGTTACTAGCTGCTCAGGAATTTAAATGCCTGAGGCCAAGCAGGCATTTGAGAGAGGAAAAAGAGATTTAAAAATATGAAAAGGGAGCGTAAATCAATACTATATTACCTCATTTAGACTGGCACTCCTCTCACTGCTTAAGGTGTGTACCCTGAGGTGCAATAAAGTAGGCCTTAGGTGAACGCAGCTCTTCACAGCACATGAAGAAATTCAGGGAGGCCTATTGAAGCACATATTAAATTTAGCACGTGGTTTCAACTAAACAGAGAAAAAATCTAGTAATAAAATGAAATGCTTCCTAGTTAGAAAAAGCAAAAGGCATTTATTAGAAGTCAGTGTAAAACAAACACAATGAATGTCGTGCCACCACAAATGATACTTTCTTTATCCATGTTCTTGTTTTATATCACATGTTCAGTGTGTGTAAAATCTCCACAAACCACACGTCTCTAACCACATAGTTACCTTTGGCACACCAAAAACTAAGGCAAACCTCGGGGTGCCAAAAAAAGTGCAGTTCCTCAACTGGCCACTTGACTGCTACGATAAAAAACCTGGAAGAGGAAGCTAGGAGATAGGGAGTGTGTCTGTTTAAAAAAAAAAAAAGAGAGAGAAAAAGTAAAAAGCATCCTCTTCTTGATTGACAAGTAGATGCTGATGCAGATATCTCTAGCTCCAGCCAGAAGCAGTCTGCCTTTTTCCTTTCTGATGCAATAATCTGGCAATAATTTGATGCTTCCACCCACAAAAAAAGTGTTTTTGTTTTCATGTAGTACCGTTTTAATAGACTGTATGTTGCTAACAGGTGACACAACTACCTGCGTCTGCGTACTGCAGTCTATGTCAAGCTGCTGTGCTCTGATCATTCCCTGTCATCCAAATATGGTCAATGCTGGTCCATCTTTTACATACAGGCTGTGATGGAAATAACGATATGTCCCTGAAGGTATCATGTGAAATGTCTGAAAACCATGTGTGCTTATTATAGACTTGCAGTGACTTGACTTAAAGGACTCACTCTGGCCTACTTTAGCAAACACCGCAGCTAATGCTGGTTGAAAAAAAGCAAAAACACAAGTAATGAAATGTTACGATGACATTCAAAAACAATCCGTTTAAGACCGAAAAAGATGCGAAATGTTTGGTGATTAGTTCACAGTTAGTATTCCCAGCAATAAGCAGCACTGCTGAAAAGAATACGTCTCTCTTTTTAATTGCAGCTGTTTAATCAGTGTGATTAATGACCAAATAGCCATTTAGACAACAATAATATTAATCACAGACGTATCTGTTTTTCTAAAAATGCGTTCATTAGTAATGACTTCAGTGTGACTTTACTCCTCACCTGATATTTATCCATTTGTCAGTACTGTTCAGCCTACATGGTGCATGATAAATCTGCGTATAATGATACATGCTAGAAATTGCTTTTGCTAGGAACACAGCAGACGTACTTTTTTTAATTTCATTTGATTTATTGCATTTTACTCTGAGCATATGTGAGGGCTAAAGAATGCACACCCACACAGAGGAGCACCTGGTGCAGAAATACACACAACACACTTTCTTACAACTGCTCACACAATACAAATAAGCTGGTAAACAGAACTCGTTGGATTCTGTTTCATGCCCGTGTGGTCATCAAACAGTGTCAGTCATTCTCCCAGCATGTTCTAAATATTTTGACATGCTGGCTGTTGCAGAGAAACACCATGTTGTGTGCGGTGTGGGACACCAGCAAGCCTCTACTGTCTCTTCATACAGACAGAAATGCCACAGCAGCAGTTTTTTCCTCCACACTGTGGACTGAGCAACTCCTTTATGGGGAAACATCTTCCTCACCATTTCCACTGTCATGCTCACTTCAACTAGAGCTTGTCAGCATGATATCCTCCTGGGAGATAAGGAAGGAATGCCCTATAGAATGACAGACTGTCAGGCCTGGAGGCAGAGGAACAAGATGACCAATGGAAAGAAAGAGAGAGAGAAAGCTTTAACTGCTCAACTCCATCTGCCTTTCATAGAAGCGAGTGATGAAGCTCCTAACAAGCCACAGTGAATATTTTAAAAAGGACATCCTTGACTTTTGATGTACGGCCCTTTTTGCAAATTAAATAGAGGATACAGGTCCCAGCAGGGAACACATCCTTTTATTCTTCACACTGTTTTTTTTTTTTTCCCACTTTTTAATAAATTGAGATGAACTCTTCACACTCCCACTGAGGACTCTTCTATCTCCTGAACTAGCCAGTGTGGAGTCTGCCTCCCACAAATGAGTGCATGTGTATGTGAATGTATGCACTTATGCCTTTGTGCAGTATGACATACCGGCATAAACCGAATATGACATTTGACACAGCCACACGGACTGCATTTATAAACCAAAGACAAAAAGGGTGTTGAGCTAAGTCAGCTAGCACTACTGTAGCAAGCTTGAATATCTGAGACTTTCTTTTAATAAGACTGAAGCAGACTGGACAGTCTATACCATACATCAAGTCATGATGTTTGTAAGATAATTCAGTCAAATACAGTCCAAAATATCATCAGATACATGGTTCAGTTCATGACTCAAAGGTGACACAAAGGTGAGCCGATCAACTATATTGCTTGTGTTAGCCTCACTTGCTAAACTAAAGTGGCCATGCCCCTGATTGTAATCCTGTGTATAATTCACCCACCATGCAGTAGTGAAGAAGGGGATTGTTTAAACCCCCTAAACTAAAATAATTTGTAATTTTCTTGAACATTGAAAATGCCTCGATCTAGCCACTTCAGAAACTGCAGTTTTTTGGCACTTGCCACCTTGGCTTCATTTTTCAGCACCAGCCATTTGATATTGATGTTTAAAGATAATTTAAAAATAACAAAGTAATAGTTTCATTAGCAAAACTGGCATATTTTAAAGTCTATAACATGTAGAAGCAGAAACAAGAATTGGTGTGCTTCATCTGTTTTCTTATCATTGACAGGACAATTGGAGTTTTTGTGTAAACTTTAAAAGGGATATATAACCCTGTGGTGTGCAACGATATGCGTTACAAGCCACATTGGATTGTTCAGTCAGAGTAGAAAAGTGACATGTGAGTATCAGTCTGGAATAGACAGCTGCTCAAAACCGCTTCTAGCATCTGAAGGGTCTCCTGTTTACCTATATTACCTATACTAGGCTGATCTTCTTAAATATTTTTCTGATACTGTCATTTTTAACATGTGGAAATATAGTTTATAGCTGTGAAGTGGAGAAACAACATATTCTATCATACTGATCAAGCAAATTTAGGCTCTCCAGAACTCAAAACCCTAGAATTTCCCAAGTTCAAAGAAAAGGGATATGCCATTCCAATCAAAAATGGTCACAAGCTGAACAAGCAATGAAGCGCTAAATAGCCACATAGTGACCCTAAGATCCTCTGATGTAGCTCCATTTATGAACTTGCATCCCAAAAATAAACACAAATTAAAAGCATATCCACACAAATGAAAATATTAGAAACTACTAAAATAAGTGTATAATACTTCAGATATTATTCAGTAGATTAAAGTAATTGTACACTTGACATAATCCCAGCACACAGGACAGTAATTCTGAAAATGGTCCTGTATTTCATAATAAATGACAGATTCATTGCCAGCCTATCCTCTGATGTAACAGCTATGAAAAATAGATGCAGACTGAGGAGACGACCAAAGATAATGGATTTAATGTGAATCAGGTGTTCTGGCAGGCCATTTTGTTTAGCCCGACATTCTTTTTAGGTTCACCGACTTCCACCGGTCCTCCCACGCAGGACAGCCAAGAGTCTATTTACAGACACTCAAACCACAAGCTTTTCTCGCCATGCAAAAAAGATCTTAGCTGAAGCCCAGTCATGCATAAACATGAAGCTGGAAAGTATTGCCACATTTTTATGTATTGATACAAGGGTTGTGAAGAAACAAGTGCCTCTGAGAGCCGACCCTTCCATTTCTGACAGTTAGCCTGCAGCTCCACATGTCACATATACCGCAGGTTAGCACGGAGAGAGCTTGATGCAAACATGTTCATATTTTCTCCAAATCTTGAGGGGGCAGGGTCCACTAAGCTTAACCCGCTCATTCTGAATTATGTGAACTCTTTAGGTTCCATTTACATAGGTGAGTTTAAGTTCATATGTCACAACTTTACAGAGAAAATAATATTAGAACCTTTTCAAAATAATCCTGAAATTAAAAATTTGACCCTCATTTGTTGAGGTCTCCAAAATGCTACACTTTCCTGTCTGCATTTCATTACCAGTCTCAAAAACTTGAAACGAGTCAAGTAGGGTTCCTTCTAACTTCAAGGCTACGAGTCAAAAGCAGCATCGTGAGAGTAATTACAGGTATTGATTCAAAGACCATACTAGCTTTCTGCTAATTACCTCTGATTGTTTTGCTTTCCACAATGTAAATGATTCATGAAATAGTCGAAACACTAAGCAGAAGCTTATTTTTATTGTCTCCTTTTACTTGCTGTGAGAAATGTCAGTTTTAACTTCCAAGCAAACCACAGAAGTTACAAGACTCATAACTCTGGAGTTACGGCTTATAAGGATGCATTATAAGACGAAGGGCTGCTCACCATCAATGCTAAGAAGACCCCAAAATTCATAACCTCTTTGCCTCTCTTTGGGATCAATTTACAGTCCCTCTGTTATTCTTATTGATACTGTTATTGTTCTGGCTTATGATGCATCTTTGTTTTTGTAGGTTTTTTTTATTTGTTTGTATAACTTTGCAGTCATTTTACCTCTTTGTGGTACAGTAGGTATTTCATTTTTCTTTGTAATCACTTTGTGCCTCCCGGTTTTGTGTCTCCTTGCCGGATTTACAGCGGGATTTGGCAGGTAGGAAAAACCCAAGGATCTGGCCCAGCAGTGCAGCGTGGAGAAAAGAATTACTTAGAAATGAGCCACATAATAACTTGTTTTGTGAGCTCGAGCAGATTTTTCTTTGTGTACAGGCTGTGATCAGCTGGTATGTGCTACCAGTCCAGTGTTCACTGCTTTTAACCAGCTGAATTCAACAAGATATAAGCAGATGTAGATTGACACAATTTATAGATTGATATAAATTGTGTCAATCTACATCTGATTGATATAATATACAATTTCCAACCCCTGTGAATAAGAGCCAGGGTCCTGATAATATTAGTGGCCGCCTAATTAAATCTTGTGCTGATGAACTCAGTCCTATATTTCAGGTTATTTTTAACAAATCCTTGCAAACACAACATGTGCCCTCTCTTTGGAAAGAAGCAGTCGTGGTTCCTGTCCCTAAATCTAGTCGTCCAAAAATTCTAAACGACTTCAGGCCTGTTGCCCTCACTTCAGTTGTCATGAAAGTCTTTGAAAAAATCATCAGAAATGTGATTATGAAAGAGACTGAAGGTCAGCTGGATCCAATGCAGTTTGCATACAGGCCCAACAGAGGAGTGGAGGACGCACTTTTGACTTTACTAAATCTAATTCTTAAACATGTAGAGAGTAAAGGGACTTTTGCAAGACTTCTTTTCATTGATTTTTCTTCGGCTTTTAATACAATACAGCCCCATATTTTAATTAAAAGACTTTTAGAACAGTTTGAAATCAGGAAAAACCTGGTGGGCTGGATTTTAGATTTTCTAACTGACAGGTCACAAAGAGTGAGAATAAATGGGGTTCTGTCTGACCCAGTGTTCTCCTCCACAGGTTCTCCTCAAGGCTGCGTCCTATCGCCCTTATTATTCACTCTCTATACAAACATGTGTCAGGGCAGACATGAAAACAGGGTCATTATTAAATATGCAGATGACTCTGTTATTGTCAGCTTACTGAAAGAGGGTGAAATTAACCACGGTCCAGTCATTGATGACTTTGTTCAGTGGTGTGAGGAGTCTTATCTCCAGCTGAACATATCTAAAACAAAAGACATGGTTGTTGATTTTAGGAAACAACAAAATGGGCACGGAGTCACTTTAATTAAAGGTCAGAAAATAGAGCAAGTGCAATCATATAAATATCTTGGGACCATAATCAATGAAAAACTGAACTTTGATCAAAATTGCAAATCAGTTTGTAAAAAGGGTCACCAGCACCTTTATTGCCTTAGGAAACTTGTTCATTTCCACATTGACCAAAAAATTTTAACTTTGTTTTATCGTTCTTTTATTGAGTCCGTTTTATCCTTTTGTTTGGTGGCATGGTTTGGTCAGACCTCTGTCACAGAGAAAAACTCTCTAAATCAGATAGTGAGATGGTCCAGTCGTCTGATAGGTGAGCCACAGTCTTGTTTAGCCTCCCTGTACTCTAAGCAGGTACAGAGGATGGCTTTATCAATCCTTAAAAATGGTTCCCATCCTCTAAGGGGTGAATTTCAGCTTCTTCCCTCAGGACGGAGGTTTCTATTTCCAAGATGCAGGACAAAGCGTTATAAAAATAGCTTTGTCCCCGTTGCTGTCACTGAATTAAATAAGAACTGTTTTTGATTCGAAATATTAAAGTATGTGTCACAGTGAGTTTTATATATTTACTAGGTATGTGTGTTTTTAAAGGGATGTCAAATGCTGTCATTTTTCTGTAAAGCAAATTTACCTTGCCTTTAGGTATAAATAAAGTTACCTTACCTTACCTTACCTAGAGACTATAAGGCTTGTACAGAAGGTACAATTTGGTTAGTGTAATGGTGGGAAATTATTTTCCCAAAAGGCCATACAAGAAACTAGGTCTGTTCTAGAGGCCTACACCGAGAAGCTGAAATCAATCCTGCTCAATATAAATTTTATCTCTTTATAATCTGCTACTGGCAAGAGTAGATCATACAATTAAGCAATAAAATTTGAAGTAGGCATTTTATCAGTATTTAATTCATCACTATTCCCCCAAAACAACTGACATTTTGCACAATTTTGTTCGCAAAGATTTCTACCTTTTTACTAAGTACTATTTTATTCTGTTCATACTTGAATTACTTCATCTGCAGTTTCAGTTCTTTTTTCTTGTTCAGTGAGAGAAATTGAGTTTGTTGAGCTTGAAAAGAGTGTGTTAAAGTCAGGATCCACGTCTGAGGTACAAATGTAAAGGACAGTTACATTAATAGCAAATGCAAGATCTGACTTCCGTTCTGTATCTGAGAGCTCTGGAATGTCCTTACCTTTCTTCTCACAGAACTCTAACGTTTCTGATCTTAGGTCTCATACTCATTTTAGCACTTTGGCCAAGGTGAGCCAGCCGACAGCTATCTGACAGCGAGTGTCGCCATGTTCAGTGCATTAAACTCTCTATGAGTCCGTGGTCTCGCCCTAATGAAATTAAGAGGCTGTTTACAACATCAGCAACATGGTTAATTTGTAGCACTAACTTACACCTGCCAGTTTGTCCCACTTCAGCCCAAGTCCATCCAATCGTCCAGTTAACCCTGAACAAAACACTGCCTGTCGTAGTCACTTTCATTGAGTGCACTGCTGCCACCTACTCCATAATCTTTCTAGTGCTTTTGTTATCCCACATACATACTTTACACTAGTACACTGTAGTAGTATAAATGTTCTGCTATAAGAGCTAGCTTTGCTTTTTTTTTTTTATTTGGCAGATTTTTATGCTGGAGCCCTTCCTGATGTAATCCTCAGGGATATGTCTCCTCCTGGGATTAAACATGGGATAATTTGCTGGTTAGGCACTACACTAAAGAGCACCTTACATATAAATTGATGTCTGCTCCTCTTAATGTAACCTGACACATCACAACCAGCCCTGCTTGAGTCCTACTGTGATGCTATACTGCACCACAGCACATTGCTGCAATCTAACCAGTTTATCCTGCACTAAACTGTACCAAACTCCCTTGTACAGTATTAGTGTGCAGTCGCTGAATAAAATAAGATACTCTGGCCGTTGTACTGCAATTTGTTTTGCAAGACATTTCACAGAAACATAATTAAGCTGCACATTATAGATCCAATATGTATTTTTTAAAACTCAGATGATTTAGCACATCATCTCTGAGATTTAAATTTCCAGTTTATGACATTTCACTTGCTAAATACTCCTTATATTTGATAATTACCTCTCATCTCCCTCTCATCCTCTCTTTCTTATGTATTTCTCAGTGTCACACATTAACCTTTTTTCTGTCCTTGGGAAATACAGAAACTGTCTATTACCTAGCAGACACATTTTGTGACAAACTTCATGAAAACTACACATGTGACTGGTGATATTGTTGACCTATTCAAACGTACTTGAAATTACTTGCCACTTAAAAAAATCTCCAGCTCTTTACAGCCAGCTAGATGCTGAAGTACCACAGTGTCAGCTTTATTTACATCTGCACTATGAACACATCACAGGGATGAAAGAGAAAAAAGGGACGTGTTCAAGGTACAAGGGCCCATGCAGTGTTATTACTTTCTGATTACTGAGCATTCGACAGTAATATACATTAACCTACAGACCAAGTGTTAGAAAGCTATTTCAGACCATTACGGCTTAACCACTGCTTCTTACTGTGCTAGCTGGTTAGCATGGCCTAGTAGCTCACTCTAAAACATAGTTTTCACATAACAACATGTGTTAATTCTTTATCATTTCAATTTTGGGTCGTTTTAGTTTTTCTTCGTCTTCTTCAACTGCTCCCCTTAGGGGTCATGAATCTTCTGCTTACATCTCACACTGTCTCACACATTCCATTCACACTTACCAACCCTCTGCATGTTCTCCTTCACTACATCTATGAACATCCTCTGAAGTCTTCCTCTTTTTCTCCTCCTTAATATCTACATTCTTTATCCACTATAATCACCAGCCCCTTTCACTCTTGCTGCTACTCTTCTATCATAAATCACCCTGACACTCATCTACACCCACTTTACACTTGCTGTACTCTCTTCCTCACTTGTCTTGTGTAGTTCTACTGAGTAGTAGTATTTTTGTCATACTATAGTCTTATTTCAAAATGGATACAATTCATTTTTCACCTCATAATTCTACACAATAGCCCAGAATAACAAAGTGCAAAAGGTTTGCAATTGATTCAGTAAAAGGACTAGATGTTACAATCCCTGATTGAGCTCAATGAATGAAAAAGTCAAATATTCTACATGTACCAAGATTACAGGTACAATTATTGTAACAACAACTAAATTGTTGTTGTGACTTATTTTCTGTTCAGTTCCCACCAGGGTCAGTGTTACAGAAGGGTCTTGGTGTTGCAGGCCTGTCCATAATGCTGCCACCTCAGCGCCCACAGCCTTCTACTGATACACTTCTACAACTGTATGTTAAATTGAGTCATATAGTTTAATTTAAAATAGCTGTTAAAAAAAACAGTTTACAGGAACGCCTAACATTTTTTTTATTTCTCTTAGTCATTCATTTGCTGTGTCCTTGTCTTCTGTGATCACATTCTATCCCTAATGTATGCAGACATTATGCGATGGCCATTTTGCTTATATTGGTAGATATTTGACTGACTTTCCACAGAGACCCAAAAAGGCTCTGGGTCTGTGCGTGGTTTGCTTGTTGAGTAATCCATCCATGTTATCGTGCCAGAGAGCCATTTGACTAAAACATGAAAAACTCTGCATGCAAGCTAAGCTTGTGCTCTGCCACCTTAACAGGAGTAAAAATAGGGATGTCTGTCAGGAAAGCAGAGTGTCCTACCTGCCCACATGGTCAGTCAAGAGAATCCTTCAGCAGGTAGCTAAGGAACAGCAATGACATGCCAGGACTGAGGCAATTGTGTCTTCACCGGGGATGCAAGTGGAACATCTGAAAGGACTTGTTTTCAGTAAATTCCCAAAAAAAGTCCATTCTTGTGGCCGTGGTGGTTCATAGACAGTGTCCTACACAAGAAGTAGTGAACTCTTAAAAAAGTTGACAGGCAATATTTTATATCGTGCAAGAAACACATTCTGGTTTTCATTAGGTTGTGTTGCTCTTGGGGGTTATGTCTTGATACTGCTTTCACAGCAATGTAAAAATAAAAAAAATAAAAAACACAAAAAAAAGTTTCTCCAAGGGTCTAACTACACAATAACAGGATGTTATTTGCAGAGATGATAAAAGTAAATTTTGTACTTAAGTAGTAGTAGTACAGATACCAGTGTTAAAAATTCCCTGTAAAAGTTAAGGAATTGATTCAACTTCTTCACTTAAGTAAAAGTGAAGAAGTACAGGGTCTGCAACGTACTTCAATTAAGAAAGTAAAAAGTAGCTCCTTGAAGAACATTTGTACCAGCTGTTTTTATGCAAAGCTAACTGAACCTTGTGCTATATTCATTTAATAATAAAATAATATTAGTAGACAGGAATAAAAATGTAATTTTAGTCTAAATTTTAATTCCAATAAAGGTATTTAGCTTGAATCGGTTAAACAGAACATGAGCAGGGAAAAAGAAGGAAAATAAAATAATAGCTCTGTTTTCTGTTGCCCACATTGTAGTGGGTGGCTTTGCCTCTAAACATGAAAATGAGTAGGGAAGAGGGGGGGTTTGCAAACTAACCTGTTTACCCTGCACTAACCTGCAGATGATTTTCATGCAACCTTTAAATAACAATTAGTCTACCTCAGTTTGTTTTGCAGCAGTGTCACATGTACAGACCCATTATCAGATTTAAAAACATGAGGACTTACATTTCCAGCTTATCAAATCCCACTGAGCAGTCCATAACTTTAAATCTAACCTGTCTTCTTCCTCTCCTGTCCTGTCTTTCTTATCTTTCTCTAAATTAAGTTAGCTCTTTTTCTTTTCTCTCCCTGTGAAATACAGCAGCTGAACCTTTAGCTAGCAACACACTGTGAGACAAATGGCACACATGTTTCCTGATGTTTGTTGAGCTGATAGCTGAAATGTTGCATTTGAAATTACCTGCGACACCCTTAATAATCGCTCCTCTTCTGTAGAGCTAGCTAGATGGTGAAGTACCCCAACCACAGTTTAAGACTGGTACCTGCAGTTGTTCCGCTGTTGGGCCAAATAAAAATAAATAAATAAATAAATAAATAAATAAATAAAACACTGGCCCACACGTTTTTTGTTTTGTTTGTGTAACGCGCGGCGGACACTAAAGCGGTCGCGCCAGAATGTCACGCTAAAAAGAAAGATTCTTTAAAATACAAGGGGGAGCAAGCAAGTCAGATACCACGGGCACAGAGAGGAAGCAGGTCTGATCAGAAACAGTTTATTACTAGGCCAGGGAGCACAAATAAAACACCCTTAAAATGTACATAATAAAATGTTTGCTCTCTACTAAAAACAATTCTAAAACCCGTAAAACTACCATTTTCTACATTCACTAAACCCCCCCCCCTTGCTATAATTAGGCCACATGTTCATTATGGGTCCATCAGCAGGCCAGGAATTCCTCCTTTAGAGCAGAGTCCACGCCAGCCCCGTCTTCAGCAGACAAGAAAGAGCCACCCATCTTCTTGTCCTTCCGCTGGCCCATCACTTCCCAGCCCGGCTTGCGTTCTGCACCCGAATCCATGATGTGACCACCGCCACAGCTCCCCTTGCGTCAGTGTCCTGCAACATAACAAATAGGGGCCAGAACAATGGTCCCAGAAGCGGCCCTGGCTCATGGCCATGGTGACCCTCTCCCAATCCAGCTGCACCCAGTAAACAACAGTAGAGACCCTACTCACAAATGCAGGCAGAGGTAAAACTCTGCCCTGCTGCCAATCACACGCGTTGTCTCTTACTGTTGCCGTTCCATGAGGTCAGGACTTGGTCGCCGCATCACACTGGCCATCTCGCATTAACCTTCCAGCCTCTCTCCTTCAGTGCTCAGCTAGCCTGTATTTAAAAGGTCTTTACACAGCTGATAGGCCACCTCTGGACACACCCCTGCCTCAGCAGGTGGTCCCTATCAGCTAATTTGTCCCATGTGCAGCCAGTCCACAGTGGATAAAAACCATGTCACATAAAACACTAAAAACCATGCAATAGAAACAGAATAAAACCATGCAAACAAAACAACACTCATAAATAAACACTAAAAATCAGAATAAAAACAATATACAAGATAAATACAAATTTCCACTGTGTGACATTTGTTTGTTTTTAGTTTCTTCTTTTGTTGGCTTTGCATCTTCCCTCTCTTTGTATGCGACATCCCCTGGTGAGTAATATGGGAATAGGCCTGGGTTTCATGTGTTATTGTTTCAAGTCAGTCACAAGCCTGTTTTGGAAATGTAAGAAGTAAAAAGCATATAT
This sequence comes from Maylandia zebra, assembly GCF_041146795.1. Lineage (NCBI taxonomy): Eukaryota > Metazoa > Chordata > Actinopteri > Cichliformes > Cichlidae > Maylandia > Maylandia zebra. Next base: position 31,662,983 of record NC_135181.1, on the reverse strand, counting down.
ATTTGTGTAAAAAATGTAGGGGGCAATAGTAAAAAGTAGTCAAAAAAATCAAATTCAAGTGAAGTACAGATACCTGAAAATGAGATCTAATTACAGTACAGTCTGGTTCTGACACTCTCAAATTCATTCCTGGCCCCTCAGTTAATTGTACACTAATAAAAAGTGAATGTCGCAGAGCCTTCAGCTATCAGACCGACTGTCCTCCACAGATCTGTGAGTTTGTTAGGGGTGAAACCTCACAGCATTTTTTCCCTGTTTTTTTAAAAGTAGTAGTTCAGAGTTTGGGTTGTGTGGGAAATACAACAGTGGAATGAGTTAATGGTGGAGTATTTCCCAGACATGAAAACTCACCCCAAAGGCAACAAACAAATGAATTAGTTTGCTGGATTGAGAATTTGAGCATGTATTTCTGTTATAAGAGCATTAGCATTATAAGCATGAGCATTATAAAGAGCTAACATGTGGTAATCCAAGTCTTATTGCATTTATTGTGACTTCAGTTTACTTTTTACTTTATTAAAATGTATACAGCACTGTTATATGTAGTTTAATGTAACTGTTTGGTTTTGCAGACTCAGATGTTTTGTAAAATTATATCTACTCTTTTAAAGAAAAAAAGGAAATGTGTCTTAGCAACTATGAAAAACTGAGACAAAATGCCCAGAACTCAGTTATAGGTCTCTTTTGGAGGAGCGCTTTAAAACTTACACAGCTCTGAATTTATATAAACTTTTACAGAGAGATCATTTTAGGTACTATAGCTTACATCTTAATTGGCTAATTTATTAACACAACCTCTGTTATCCCAGTGTTACTTAAGCAATATAAATGCAGAGTTTTTCCAACTAATGAGAGAAGTTGATCAGTTCTCCAAGATAAGAGTTTATTGATCACGGAGGAGGAAATCAATTGTTACAGGAGCACAGGGAACAGGCGAGAGGATGCACAAAGTTTTCTCCTTTAATTCCAATTTATCATTAGCAGGAGGTTTAATATCAACAGCCTGGTCTTTTTCTGCTGTACTGTAAAGAGTCACAAATAATAATGGTGTTTGCTAAGTGGGTAAATGTGGGAAGCGGAAGGTGTCAGAACACATTACTGAGAAGTATATGTAGAATACTTCATATGTAACAAACTTTCATCCATATTTTTTTCTGTAAACTTGTGCGACTCTTGGAAAATATTCTTTCACACGGAATCGGTGCTGTAAAATCAAGCCAAATTTGCATCATTAAAAGCAGCCCACTGCATTTTTTACCTTTTGGATATAGACCTTGAAACTTATTTGAGTAACTGGACTGGATTTCTCCACTGTGTTTGTACTGCCGGTACCTTTTGGATAATTTTTATTGGAATTATCTGACTAATAATATGGTTTGTTGTGTGATACAGAATGTCCTAGAAGTTTGTGCATCAGTTTTAATGAAATTTGAAATGAAATTATAGGCTTTTGTTATTCTGTTACTGCCATGGTTAGCAGGGCAAACTGTGTGGGAATTATTAAAGGACCCAAGATGCAGGCACTACTGATATGAGTGAGCTTTTATTGAGGAGGATGACATACAACAAAAGGCAAGGGTGGCGAGAACAGAACTGACAAAACCTAAACTGGGAAACTAAGAATAAAACAAACCTGAAACCTTGAAACACAAACAGAGATGCAGGGAGATGAAGACAGATGAAGGGAACCACACAGACAAACCAGCAATGCACACCGGAAAACACAGGGCTTATATACACAAAGAGGCAATGAGAAACAGGAGGAGACCCAGCTGGGGAAAATTGGAGCTGATGAGACTGAGAGAAGTAAAACAGAATACAATAACCTGAGACACTGACCTTCAAAATAAAATAGGAACTCACACATACAAAGAAACACGGACTTTACACAGAGGGAACACACAGGCAGGGATGACTAACACTAAACTGAGGAAGAACCGAACCAAAACCAACAAGCTAGAAACCACAACCAGAATATATTATAATAATAGAAAACACAAAACGCTGGGTCAAATGACCCAGGACCATGACAGTTACTTTGTAAATATGTGTATCTGCATCATGCCCACACTATTTCTGAATACACCTTGCCAGCCAAACTTAGCCAAAAAGTGAAATTGGTTCATTATTACATTCACAAGTTGTCATTTGAATAAAATGGTTCTATGTTTCTATGGTGAACATAAGTAAATGATCAACGATCTGCATAAAATTCAACAACTTAAAACTTGTTGCATTTAATCTTGTTGAGATGACACAATACAACCTTGCAAGAATGGCACAGAGACGCAGACTTCACCAGAGAATATACAGCTGACAGGAGAGACAGAGCAACCATTGAACACAGAGACAGAAACCAGAAGATTAAAAACTCTAACATTGAACCCAAAAGACTAGAGATGATAAATAATGACAAAATCAAAAATCAAAACACTAGGTCACTGACTCGAGACCGTGACAGCTTTTGATGTAATTGAACTCAACAAAATTAATTTTAAGACCATCAGTGATCAGAAAGCTCACAAGGTGCTCGCTGTAGCATACCTGATAATGTACCTGACATGTGAACATCTAATTGGTTGCCAAAAGAAAAAATGGTCCAATCAGGGGTCTTTGAAGAAAATCCACCTGAAACTACCTGGGTCCCTTGATACAAGGTTCTCTCATATACCCAAACAGCAAAAGCTGGTTCCCACATTTTGAACAACATATCAGCATAATTTATGTTGTTACAATGATACTTTGAACCAGCCAGGTGATGTTTCAATTTTTTCCAGTAACACCAGTGGATATTTTGGTTGTAAGATCTGAGGTCATGGATTGAGATGGTCCAGGGGAAGCATATGCTAATACCCTAAAAACTATTTGATAGTAAAACCAAATTACTTTACTCTGGCGCTATGTTAGACTGGTGCACACCACAGCCACTGTGTGCCAGTGCAATACAGTGCGCTATTGTAAATTCACCATAGTACAAAAAGCTAAGCTTTGGATGGAATTTCACAATGTGTGTTTTGACTGATATTTACAGATATTTGTGTAAAGATTTAAGGAGTAAAAGTAAAAAGTTGTCTGAAAAATAAAGACTCAAAAAAAAATTAAAATTCTGTGTTACCGCGCCAGATCCGCGGCCCCAAACCGTAGTAAGGAAACCTCTGGCAGTTACTTGAAGGTTCCGTAACTGGCTCGTAGCCGGCAACCAGCTTACTATACAGGTCAACTCTGCTAGCAAAAAGATCAAAGGAGGCGTAGGAAACTGCTTCACCGAACTTTATTTCTTCTCCAAGGCACGAATGGCTGAAACCGTTTACTCACAGCGAGCATCGCCGACACAACTCTGGCTGTCGAGGGAGTTATTATATTCCTTTTATTTATTTTCTTTCCGTCTCTTCTGTAGCTAACCGTTACTTTTCCCCTTCTCCGCTCTCTTTCTACACACCTGCACCAGGCAGTCCCGCTACACACATCCCGAATACATTTCCCGTCAGGCTTCACCCTTAAGGACTATGCCTGTAACACTACCCCCACTCTGGATGATAATTAAACCCTTAACATCATTCCAGCACATGAATCCCCCATTAACAAGGAAATATACAGCATTCTATGCGGGACAGCAGTCATGCCCACTGTCCATAAATGGCGATCCTTAGGAGGGAACAATCTTGAAGTAGACAACTGTCCATATCTTGCACACAAAAAAAAACATAGAATGTACAGGGTTCACTTTGAGGAGGGTGCAAGTCAATGTCCATATCCCGTCCTTCACATATATAGTATTCACAAAGAAAGAAAAAAAAACACACACACAACAGCATTTACATCGATCCCATGAGCTTTTAGAGGTGATGCCCATATTATTCAAGATGCGCTACGACATTAAGGCACTACAGCTGAACGTTTGCCCCTCTCTTATACCATTTGCCCCTATATCCAGCTTTACTTCATTAGTATAAACAGTTCAAACAATAACTTGAGCCCGTCGACAGCCATATTACCAGCAAACAGCAAGACAAACAAGCCCAACAGTACACGTAAGAATAGCCCCCTGTAACAACTCAATCTACAACAGTCATATCACTTAACATATGTAACATGAACAATTTTTTATTTTTTTTATGTTCGAACGACTAAGCAGGGCAGCGATCCGCCTACACCCTGACTCAGTTTGGACATACTAGCCTAGTGACTGACCCAGTCACCAAACATGTCCGACGCCCGCCGCAAACGCTGTGGTCTGGAACAGGGTGTGGACCTGAAGGAAGGCAAGGCAAGGCAAGGCAAATTTATTTGTATAGCACAATTCAACAACAAGGTGATTCAAAGTGCTTTACAGAGACATTAGAAACAAAAACAAATAAAAAGCATGATTTAAAATTGATTAAAACAAGCAAACAAACTAACTAACTAAACACACACATTTCACACCTGTTCGCGCGATCTGAACCCTTATCGTAAGGGGAGCTACCAGTCCTTCTGTGGACGAGCTACTTTCTATTTTAAATTCCCTGAATTTAAAATACTCTCTAGACCCAGTCTAGACCCAGTTGGGGAGCTACCCAGAGCTCTAATCCCACACCTGTTCGCGCGATCTGAACCCTTATCGTAAGTAGAGCTACCAGTCCTTCTGTGGACGAGCTACTTTCTATTTTAAATTCCCTGAATTTAAAATACTCTCTAGACCCAGTCTAGACCCAGCTGGGGAGCTACCCAGAGCTCTAAACCCACTTAACAAACAAACAAACAAACAAACAAACAAACAAACAAAACAGTATATAAAATCAAAACAGATAAAATCAGAACAGTAGATAAAATCAGTAGTTAGTGTAAGTTTTGAAATTTAAGCTTAACAAACAAACAAAACAGTATATAAAATCAAAACAGATAAAATCAGAACAGTAGATAAGATCAGTAGTTAGTGTAAGTTTTGAAATTTAAGCTTAAAAGTGTGGATTTGGTGCTTTATTCAAATGCAGCTGAGAATAGGTGAGTCTTCAACCTGGATTTAAATAAACTGAGTGTTTCAGCTGATCTGAGGCTTTCTGGGAGTTTGTTCCAGATATAAGGAGCATAAAAGCTGAATGCAGCTTCTCCGTGTCTGGTTCTGACTCTGGGAACTGATAAAAGACCGGATCCAGATGACCTGAGGGATCTGGAAGGTTCATACTGGGTCAGGAGGTGACTGATGTATTTTGGTCCTAAACCATTCAGAGCTTTATAGGCCAGCATCAGAACTTTAAAGTCTATCCTCTGACGGACAGGCAGCCAGTGTAAAGACCTCAGAGCTGGACTGATGTGGTCCACTTTTTTGGTCTTAGTGAGGACTCGAGCAGCAGAGTTCTGAATGAGCTGTAGTTGTCTGACTGATTTTTTAGGTAGACCTGTAAAGATGCTGTTACAGTAATCAAGCCTACTAAAGATGAATTCATGGACTAGTTTTTCCAGGTCCTGTTGAGACATCAGATCTTTTATCCTTGAAATATTCTTGAGGTGATAGTAAGCTGATTTTGTTATTGTCTTAATGTGTTTTTCTAAGTTTAGGTCTGCATCCATCACTACACCCAAATTTCTCGCCTGGTTTGTGGTTTTTAGATGTATAGATTGAAGTTCTCTGGTGACCTGTAATCGTTTTTCTTTGGCGCCAAAGACTATTACTTCAGTTTTGTTTTTGTTTAGTTGGAGAAAATTGTGGCACAACCAGTCATTAATTTCCTCAATGCATTTACCAAGAGCCTGTACAGGGCCTCGGTCTCCTGGTGACATTGTGATATATATTTGTGTGTCAGCTGCATAGCTGTGGTAGTTTATTTTGTTGTTCTTTATAATCTGTGCCAGTGGGAGCATGTAAATGTTAAACAGAGGGGGTCCCAAGATGGAACCTTGGGGAACTCCACATGTGATACTTGTCTGCTCGGATGTGAAGTTACCTATTGATACAAAGTATTTCCTGTTTTCTAAGTATGTTTTGAACCAGTTTAGTACAGTTCCTGAAAGACCTGCCCAGTTCTCCAGTCGTTTGAGTAATATGTTGTGGTCAACTGTATCAAATGCTGCACTGAGATCCAGTAAAACTAGGACTGACATTTTTCCACTGTCTGTGTTCAGACATATGTCATTAAACACTTTGGTCAGAGCGGTTTCAGTGCTGTGGTTCTGTCTAAAACCTGACTGGAAGGCATCGTAGCAGTTATTCTGTTTTAAGAAGTAATTGAGCTGTTGAGAAACTGCTTTTTCAATGATCTTACTTAAAAATGGGAGATTTGAGATCGGCCTGTAGTTTTTCATTTGTGTCTTGTCAAGATTGTCCTTTTTCAGTATAGGTTTGATTACAGCAGTTTTTAGTGATTCTGGAAACACACCTGACATTAAGGAAAAGTTGACGATCTGTAACAGGTCTGACTCTAAAGTCTTTGAGACCTTTTTGAAAAAAACTTGTTGGCAGGACATCTAAACAGCAAGAGGAGGAGTTCAGTTGACCTAAGATGTCCTCCAGGTCTTTGCTGTTAATCGGGTGAAACTGTTTGATGGTGTTTAAACAGTTTTTCGGTGGACACAGTACATATCCTGGATCTGCTGTTGATGTACCAACTGCTTGTCTAATCTTTTGGATTTTGTCTGTGAAGAATTTGGCAAAGTCATTGCAGGCCGTGGTTGAATGAAGTTCAGCTGCCACTGGCACAGGAGGGTTTGTTAGCCTGTCAACTGTAGAAAATAAGACCCAAGCATTATGGCTGTTTTTAGTGATGATGTCAGAGAAGTAGGGCAGGGAAGGGTGATGTCCTGGTCCTTCAGCCTCATCCACGTAAGGCTGAACAGGGCTGGCTGGCAACCCGCTACCGTCTCCTAGAGCGGGTGGCGGAGAGCCAGTTCTCAGGGAAGCACCAGTATCTGGTTGATCTGCCCCGGATGGGGCCTCCCACAAGTCGAAGGGACCGAAATCGATGTCAGAATCGCTTTCGTCGAGCGCTGGAGGAGGCACCTCGATAGGTGCAGCCTGGTCGGAGTCTTGGAAGACCCAGCTGTTGCCCAGCGGCGTTCTTGAGTGATAAGGCTTGAGTCTGTCGTGATGAACCACTTTAGCCTTTGCTCTGGGCCCCTTTTTAATGCAGTAGACCACATCATCCAGCAGGCCCACTACGAAGTAGGGGCCCTCATAGGAAGGCAAAAACTGGCGAACCTTGTGCCGCACTCTCTTGGTCCCTTTGATCTGATGTCACACTGCAGCGCTGACTTGATACTGAACTTGACAGACATTCTTATCGTACTGTCTCTTAGCATGCTCAACAGATTTCCAAAGAGCCTCCCATGCCAGTTGGTGGGAAAGCTCCAGCCTTTCCCTGAGTTGCACCACATACTGTGGTGCAGTGCAGTTGGGGGTGTCGTCAACTGGCAAGAATAGCCGCGACCAGGTCAATAGGCTCGGTTATCTCTCGCCCCAGTAGCATCATGTTTGGGGTCCTGTGGAGCTGTGTTTAGTTGCCCGATAAGCCATGACAGCATATGGGATCATTATATCCCAGTCCCAGTGGCAGCGCTCCGCGGTGGTGGCTAAGGCCTTCTGAAGGGTAGCATTAAAATGCTCTACCTGGCCATCGGACTGTGGATGAAACGGCGTGATGCGCATCTTTTTGATTCCGAACAGTTCGCACATCCCCTGGAACACAGCTGACTCAAAGTTGGTGCCCTGGTCACTATGAAGAGACTGTGGGGCTCCATATCTACACACCCACTCCGCAACAACCTTTTCTGCCACCGTGGGTGCTTGTTCATCGGGGACTGGATGAGCCTCCACCCACTTGCTGAAATAGTCTTGTACCACCAATATGAACCGGTTATGCCTCTCTGTTTCGTTCAACGGTCCCATCAGATCGACTGCAATCCTCTCCATGGGGGCGCCAACACGTACCGCTGCCTGGGGGGGTTTTAGGGGCCAGGCCCTTTCAGCACAACCGGTGCAAGTGCGGCACCACAGGGTCGCATCATCTTTCATGTTATACCATTAGTACCTATTCTTCAGGCGTGCCAGGGTCCTTTCTGCCCCAAAGTGGCCGCCCACTGGGCCATCGTGCATCTGCTGCATTACGGAGTAACGATAGGCGTGAGGCAGAAGGATTTGGGGGAAAAACACATTACTTTCTGTACAGTGGAATTTCCTCACCAGTACTCCATCTTTTAGGTACAGTCTTTTCCACTGCGCCCAGTAGGCTTTGGTTGCGAGTGTAGCAGGTTGAAAAAGCTACATGTTTATTTTTGTAAGAAAACCAATTACCCCCTTATTTTTTGTTTATTATTGTGACTTATTTTGACATTGTTATGTGTTGCGAGACCATGGTTATATTTCATTATGCCAGTAGATGGTGCTCTTGCACTGCTGTGGAACTACCAGAGAGACTCTAGCTATAGGGTCTGTGCGTGCGTAGCTCAGAAATAAATGAACTCCGGCCTGAGCAAGACGCTAACTTCAGTGTCCTCTCTATTAATCCACAGTTTGCTCATATTTGGCTACGCAGTGCTCTCCAGCCTGTGTGCTGCTTGCTGCCGGTCCAGATTCCCATAGGTCTGGTGCCGGTAATATGGGCTGCATTCTGCTACATCGGCCCAGACTGGCCGACCTCCCCCTTTTTCCTTCCATTCCCAAACTGGGCATATATCCACGTCGTTCTTTTGGCTAGCCACGAGCTAGTGTGATGTGACTCATCCACCCGGTTGATATTTGGGCGGCTGTCGTGGCTACTACCGGAACAACAGTCCACTGCTGCTACGGGTGCACACTCTGGTCCTGGTACCCAGCTTTTCCCATTGTTACCATCAGGCCCCACTACCCCCACTGGGGGCTGCCCTGGGGGGGTTATGCTGGTACAATAGTCCTCTAAGTTACACTGCACACCTTTATGCTCGAACTGGCCGCTGTTGATGGTGGGCTCTGGAAGTGTGCACAGGCATGAAGCGCGGCAGGGTCTCCTGGAAAGTGCATCCGCATTCTGGTGGTTTTTCCCAGGTCGGTGCAGCACCTGGAAGTTATACTCTGCCAGCTTCTCCAACCAGCGGGCCAGCTGGCCCTCGGGCTCCCTTAGCCTTGTCAGCCAGCAGAGGCTGCTATGGTCAGTCCGGACAGTGAACGGCCTACCCAGCAGGTACTGTCTGAAGTAGGAAGTGAACGCCACAACCGCCAGAAGCTCTCGTCTGGTCGTACAATAGTTTTGTTCGGTAGCTGACAGCCGCCTGCTCCCATAAGCCAAGACCCGCTCTTCGCCCCATTGCACTTGGGAGAGAATTGCTCTGATCCCACAATCGCTGGCATCAGTGTCAAGGAACAAGTCACCCTGGTCCAGTGGGTAACCCAGGACAGGGGCTGCTGTAAGTCGTTTTTTTAATTCCTGGAATGCTTACTGGCACTCAGCAGTCCAGTTAAAACGGGCATACTTCTTAGTGAGTTCGTGGAGGGGTTTGGTTATTGTGGCAAAGTCCTCCACGAAGCGGCGGTAGTATGAGGCTAAGCCAACAAACTGACACACTTCTGTGATGGTCTGCGGTGTAGGCCAGTCCGTCACCTGCTGAACTTTCTGGGGATCTGTGGAAATACCTCCAGCAGAGATGATATAGCCCAGATAGGCCACCTGCTCCCGAAACAGGCAGCATTTAGATGGCTTCAGTTTTAGGTTGGCTCGACGCAATCTGATGAACACTTGCTCGAGCCGCTCCAGCATCTGGGTGCTATCCTGTCCCAGGACAATGATGTCATCTAGGTACACTAAGCACGTCTCCCACTGCAGCCCAGCCAGGACTCTGTCCATAAGCCTTTGGAATGTGGCCGGTGCATTGCACAGTCCAAACGGCATCACATTCCACTCGAACAATCCCTTACGGGTACAAAATGCAGCTGCTTTTTGTTTAAGTGCTAGGGGTCATCTCTACCTGCCAGTACCCTGATGTCAGGTCTAGTGTACTGAAGTACTTGGCAGTGGAAAGCGTGTCAAGGGTGTCCTGGATGCGTGGCAGGGGATAAGCGTCTTTAAGGGTTCGCTCATTTAGTGGTCTATAGTCCACACATAGTCTGGGACTCTGGTCTTTCTTCTTCACCATCACAATTGGAGCAGCCCAGCTGCTATTGCTAGGTTGAGCTAGCCCAGCCTCCAGGCTATGCTGTACTTGCTGGTCGGCCGCTATTTGTTTGTCCCCTGCCATCCTGCGCGGCGGGTGCTTAACTGGTGGCCCTGGCGTGGTCAGGATGTCATGCTGGACAACACCAGTGCGACCAAGGTCATTTGGGCCAGTGGAGAAGACATCACCATAGGACCGCAGCAGGCCTACCAGTTTGCAGCGGGAAACATGAGTCAAACCGGGGCTGCTCTCAGCATAAAGGGCCTGCAAATGGCTTGGCACAGAAGCAGGGGGAGTACCATTAAGCTCGAGGGCTGCCAAGACCCTTGGTGGGTGACTCCCCGACCCCTCCAGGACCTGCACCGGCTGAAGAACCCCCGCCACGGCAGCCCGCTTTAAGGTAACAGCTGCAGCCCCAGGGTTAAAGACTCTGATTGGGATGCTAGAGGGTTTACGAGGTTGTACAACTGCGTGAGCCACCAGCACTTGGTGCTTCTCCACAAAGCCCTTTGTGGGGCTTAGCATCATGTCTCTATGAGCGGCACAACGGAAGCTGGAAAACCCCGGGACCACATACTCGCCTGGTTCCAAAACCGTAGTGCGTGCCACCCTAACAACAAGCACCTGGGGTTGAGGGCACAAGCCAAAGCATGGTATCTTTTCATCAAACAGGGTTATCTCTTGGTGGCCGTAGTCTAAGCAAGCGCACGATTGTTGCAGGAAAGGGTGCCCCAGGATAACTTCAGTGCCCTCAGCCATGTCGGCCAAAAGAAAGTCTACATTTTTAACACCGCTCCCCACATGTACAGGCAGGATGACCTCACCCAGGACGGCCAATCCCTCTGGACCAATGCCTTGTACAGTCTGAGCAATGGATGCCTACACCTGGGGTCTTGACTCCGCGGGGATGGTGTTAAAATAGTGGAGGGGCAGCACATGCCGCCGTGCACCAGAATCCAGTAAGGCCCGTATTTCCCGTCCCTGTATTACTATCTGGACACACATCACATCTTGGCCTCCATTATGGAACACTGTGCCTGGGTCAGGGGCTGGGCCTCTAGCAGCTTTTACAGGCTTCTGGGCAGGTGAGCGAGGAGAGGGGCAGTTCCTCTGTAGATGTCCTATGCCGGAGCAGTTATGGCAAACAGCCTCCTTCCTGCTTGACTTGTTAAATGTGCTCCAGCTTTGGCGCCCACGCTGGATAGGTCTTTGAGCTCTTTCTGGTGGTTCATAGCTTAGCATATGAACATTCTCCCGTAATGCAGCTGTTCGGGCCCCCTGTGCTGCAGAGACTCGTGCCCCTGGCTGCATAAGCTGCGTGACTGCCCTGGCGGCCCTTTTCGTTGGCTCGAACCTGTGGGCGATTTCATAGGCTCTTGCCTATAAAACACACCGCCCGGGCAACAAAGGAGTGGCTCCGTCAGAAGCATTTGAAAGTCCTGGAGTGGCCTAGCCAGTCTCCAGACCTCAACCCCATAGAAAATCTGTGGCGGGAGTTGAAAGTCCGTGTTGCTCGGCGACAGCCCCAAAACATTACTGCTCTCGAGAAGATCTGCATGGAGGAATGGGCCAAAATACCAGCTACTGTGTGTGCAAACCTGGTAAAGACCTATAGTAAACGTTTGACCTCTGTTATTGCCAACAAAGGTTATGTTACAAAGTATTGAGTTGTATTTTTGTTATTGACCAAATACTTATTTTCCACCCTGATTTACGGATAAATTCTTTACAAATCCTACCATGTGGATTCATGGATTTTTTTTTCACATTCTGTCTCTCACAGTTGAAGTGTACCTCTGGTGCAAATTACTGACCTCTGTCATCATTTTAGGTGGGGGAACTTGCACAATCGGTGGCTGACTAAATACTTTTTTGCCCCACTGTATTTACCTTTTCATACCTCATGTGTTAATACACCAACATTAATGATTAATGTTGGTGTATTAAACTCTGTCTCTCCTTCATAGTGTGACTTGTCTCCCTCTCCCCTCACCCCTGATCAGTCGTGGCAGATGGCTGCCCCTGCCTGAGCCTGCTGGATTTTTTCCTTCCCACTGTTGGCAAGTGCTTATTCAGAGTAATAACAATAATAATAACTTAGATTTGTATAGTGCCTTTCAAGAAACGTGGGAACGCTTTACAAAAGGCTATTGTTTGATTGGTGGGTCTCATATCATGAGGTCTTTACATTACAATATAAAGCATCTTGAGGCGACTGTTGTTGTGAATTAGTCCTATATAAATCAACTGAACTAAACTGAACTGAATTAAATGAATTCATAAATGCAAACAGATATGATGTGGCAGTATGTTGATGAGTGTGTACTGCTGAGAGCAACAAATAGCAGATGGACTACATCATATTACTGCTGTCTCGCCGTGGCTAGAGGGCTACTGAGTGTGAGTGGTCTCTTGCCTCGTCCCTGTCTTTAAAGCAGCCATTTCAAAAGTAACACGACTGCAAGTTTAATAAAAAATATAATTTCTTCTGTTAAAGAAAGTTTCTTCCATCTGAGGGCCGTTGAGAAGATTAAGAACGTGCTCTCAACTGCTGACTTTGAGAAAGTAATTCATGTCTTCACTTCATCCATACTTGATCATAACTAGCTTTTAATTTGGAATCAGCAAAACTCTGCTTTTTCATCTACAAGACTCCAGCAGCTCGACTCCTGACAGGCTTGCTTTTTTATACTGGTTTCCACTACATTTTGGAATAGATTTTAAGATTTTATTGATTGTTTTTAAGTCACTAAATGGATCTTGGTTTGACTTGACAGGTTCGTTGCACACAATCACAATAATGTTGGTTGTGTCACAGTGTTTTGTCTGGTGTCACTGTAGCATTATGGGAAAGATTTGTACTTTCAGAAAGAAGACATTGTTTACTTTGACTTCACTTTTTCCTCATATTTCCATTTCTTCTGTTAGAAGATTTAAGGTGTTTTTTGTATGTCATGTGGGTGAAAATTCAATATAAAGGTATATGTGAATCAGATTGTAACCCTATACATGGTTCATCCTGCTGCATCAGTGTGGACAGACATAAACTCTTCTGATACAGACAGCTGTCACATTCTTCTAGTTCCCCTCTCACAGATTGGTAGTGTCACTTTCACTTGCTGCTGGCGCTGCCTCTCAGTCTGAGTTGCAGATTGAAATACTGTTAAATTAGGTAGGCGTGAAGTAAAATAGCTGTGTTTATATATGCTGTGACCTTAGCACACCTTTTTATATTGCAATCAGTGAAATCAGCCAAAGGGTAAAAGTACTCTGAAGCTTCTTTTAAAAAAAAAAAAAAAAAAAAAAAAAAAAAAACCTGACCTAACTAAGGCTCTTAGCTCTGGGGTATCAAACATTTTGCACTGCTGTCTTTTGAAGTGGGCATGAAAGGACTGAACTTTAACTTGACTAACAACTAAGCCTTTCATGAAAACACTTTGAAATGAACACTTAAAATTATTTGTTTTTTTCTACTTGTTTCTTTCTGCATCTTTAAAACGCAAATGAAAGCAGTTTGAACCTCTTCTGCAACAGACTCACTTTTTGGCCTGAATAAATAAGACTCCCCTGCATGTGGCCACCACAACCAACTGCTATAATCACTGTCGACACCACCCACATCCTTGAGGAATTAGAGAGTCAGACGAGGAGTGAGGTGTCAACGCCACTGGGAGGCAGGGAGAAGTCAGAGAAGGCACCTGGAGCTGTTGGTGTCAGTACCAGACCTCATGCTGGCGTTGCTTCTGTATCTGCTGTATTTTTAGTCTGAAAAGACTGGGTGCAACAGTGAGTCATATTTGGGTTGGCTGAACTTTCAGAACTTGGCTGAACAACAACATTAAATATGTGCATTTAGGTGCACTTTCTAGTTGAGTGTTTAGGATTTAGCGGGCTCTATTAACAGAAATGGAATATAATAGCCAAAATTATGTTTTCATTCGTGTATGAAAACATGATTCGTGTTTTTGTTGCAATGAGCAATTTATATCAAATCCTGCCATCTATAGAAGACATTTTCTTACTAAACTGAAAGGAAAGTCCAAATATCTAAAGTCTAAAGGCTCATACTCTGCACTAAAATTGGTCCTTTGCAACATTAACCACATTAAATAATGAGGTAGTTTCCACATTTGAAAAGAGGTATTCTTTCCTATGGCTAGCTCTACTTATTGGGGAAAAACAAAGAAAAGCATATTTATTTTGTAAATTATGGACTGGAGTCAAAAAGGAAAATACAAAAGTGTATAATTTACTGTATGATTAACAAGTCAGTAGCAAATTAGAATGCAGTGTTGATTTATTCTTCAGTCCAATCCACCCCTTGCTCATTATATTGTTTAAAACACTTGAGGCTTCATATTTTTGACTTCACTGAGTAATGACTTAAATAGTAATAGTATTGAGTCATGTTGTGTGCTTCTGGTGTGCCTTCCTTGTGATTGATAAGTCACTACCATGCCTTGTTCTCGTTGTAAGACGCTCTTGTCTAGTTTTAAAGCACCAATAGGCCATGAGTGGAAATGTTCAGCTCAAGGCTTCACAATGGGACAAATCACTGGGAGATTCTAAGGATGCTATGTCTGCCTTTCATAGAAGGTCAGAGCTTTTTCTGCAATACTTGGGTGCCCAATCTAAAGGATTACAATCTCTACATGATTAGTTGCCTGAAAAGCCAAACACAAGCTCTACAGAAGGTTTTTGTGTTGTTTCTTCTATACATTTGTAATAGGATGGTGAGATGGGGCATATTCATCTGGTTGCAATCTGCAAATTATTGCAAGTTGCCACTAACTATCCCATATGGCTTCTTGAAAGAGAAACTATGGTTTATTTAGTGTTGGATAACAACTTGGTTATTATCTTTATGGTTTCTGGCTGAAAAGCAGCCTTTTGTTACCCTCAGTGTCAACATGAAAGCAGCTTCACCCTAAATACCTAGAGTATGGGGACTGATCACTTACCAATATATCCTAATGTAACCACCAAAAAATATGAGGGGAAGTTCTTGAATAGCCAAACCGTATGTGGCTGTGGTTCAGGAGGTAGAACACGCAATCTCACAATTCAGACGCCATCTATAGAAAATAGCAGAGCAGGCTGTACCTGCTGCAGAGACTCAGGTTTATTGGAGTGAAGGGCCACTCCTGAAGGCCTTCTATGACTCGTGGTGGCTTCAGACATCTTTTACGGTGTGGTCTGCTGGGACGGCAGCATGTCTGCTGGGGACAGGAAGAGACTGAATAGGCTGATCCGCAGGGCCAGCTCTGTTCTAGGGTGCACTCTGGACCCAGTGGAGGTGGTGAGTGACAGGAGAATGATGGCTAAGCTGTCATCCCTGTTGGACAACATCTCCCACCCCATGCAGGAGACTCTGACAGCACTGAGCAGCTCCTTCAGTGGAAGGCTGCGGCACCCACAATGAGGGACGGAGAGATTTGCAGGTCTTTCCTCCCCACTGCTGTCAGACTCCACAACATGGTCTCTGCAGATGACCACACACATGCAGACAGAAACACGCACACACATCGCATACACAATTGTAACTTTCGCCCTGATGTGCAGTAGTACCAAGTGCAATTTTTCCTACTATAACAAAGCATTTTATCCTATTTTATCTTATCCTATTCTATTGTGTTTTTCTTAATTTTTTCTGCTCTTAACTTGTACTCACGTGTACAAGTTATAAATGTTTATCTTATCTTATCTTATCTTACCAATCAAAAGGCTGTGGTTTGATCCTGTGTCTTCACAAGTAGAAGGTTGATTTTGTTAATGGACCTGTGTGTAAGGTGTGTAACCCCAACTAATCAAAAACCTCTCAAAGTTAGAAGACAGACAGATGAAAAAGGAAAGGAAAAACCTGAAGCCTTGTGAAGTGTTTGCAGTGGCTCTGTTATGCTGCGGGCAGCACTTTGATAGCATTAATTTGGACCTACTTGTTTCTTTTGAGTGAAGGGTCACTGCACCTGAAATGCACCTGAAATAAGAGAAAGATGACTTTATTTAATGTGATGACTGGGTAGTGTAGTCACCTGGTTATTTTAGCATATGAGATCTTGTCCATGTGGTGAAAAAACTATTTAATATAACACTCACAACTGCATAAGAAGACAAAGAGCGTTAGCGTTAACTAAGCATCTCACTTTCCTTCAGGAACATCTTCAAAGCAAATTTTCCACACAATCAGCTGTAGAGTATCTTAAGTTCACCTGTTTAAAGACATAGGAAAGAAATGTTTGCTGCTGTGAGGAAAAGCGTGATTACTCATAGACCCCGGCTTGATTACAATTCAAAGAGGCAGTCTGTGGAAATTTGACCTACATTTTGTCAGGGAAACTCTGCTTTGAAGTTTGAAATGAGATTGGGGAAGCTTCAGTCATTCTTTTAGAAAAAGGCATCGTATACAACGTGTTTTGTTGTTTGTTTGTTTTTTTTTATTCTTAATATCAAAGCTTTTGAAGACTCAATTAGCCACATCTCTGGTCTTGTCATAAAGCTGCTTCAGTCTTAGTTTAATAGATAGTCACAGAGAGTAGAAGCGTAGATGGGGCTGTGATATAAGCAGGCTCTTCGAATCTTTTCACACAGCAGCATATTTCAGGTATATGACATGTTTGTAAAGCATTACAGTTCTGTGAGTGAGATCATTCAGAACCCCAGTGCCATTTCACAGCAACACAAACCATGCAGCATCTGGTTACTGGGTGCATGCATAATTTCAGTCTTTTACAGAGAACGCTCCGGTTTCCCTGCTGTATATCAGACAGATACATTTCACAGGATAGCAGAAAGAAAGATCTGTCCAATCAACTGATAAATCTTCAAACTTCAAAGTAAATCAAAAACTCCAATAGATGTGAATCCGCATCCACAGACCTAGAAAGGGCCTATTGTGAAATTATAACAGCCAATATTTTCAGAAAAAGCATAACAAGTCTCTACAGTGAAGTCAGTGCTCAACAGGCAAACTCTGAAAAAAGCATTTTAAACTAGGGAAGTTGTTAGTTAATGTTTTTCCAGTTTACAGTTGTATTAATGCAAATTGCATTATGTTTAGATACATTTAAATATGACAAAAACAGAGTACCAGTCAAACACTGTAGCTCAGGAGGTCATTTGCTAATTGGAAGGTTGTGGTCCGATCTCTGACTGCTCCAGTCTGTATATCAAAGTATCCTCTGCAAGATATTGTCCATTTAAGTAAATAATGCATTCATCGGAGTGTGAATGTTAGGTGTAGAAAGTGCAGTTTTTTTGGGAAACTGCACAAACTAGTAAAGCAGATTTTATTTGCTTGTGTTAATTTTCATTCAATTCAATAAAACTTTATTGATACTGAAGGTTGACCCTGAAGGGTTAAGGCAACTGACCTTTTACCAGCGCCATCTTACTCTTCCAACCATACATACATTACAAAACATCACATGGGGAAGACAGGTCAGAGAGGTATAACAATAGAAAATGCACAACATGAGGAAAGACGAGGAGAAAAAAGAACTCCCCCCAGACGGAGCTCCAACAAGGAGATCAGTTTGAGAACAGAAAAAAACACCTCAGCTCATAGCACATGAATCATCACATCTCACAACATAGAACACATAAGCTTCGAAGGCATTTGGAGGGGCTGGGGGGTGAGTGTGGGTCTGTGTCAGTGTACATGCGTATGTGTGGGTGTGAGTGTGTGTTTGTGTTCCGTGTTCAGCCAAGAGAAAGTGTTCCTTCACTCGGTTAGGCAAAAGTCAACAATCTTCGGTCGACTTTGAGGAGGGAGAAAGTCACAACACAGTCTTGTTATCTAAGGGAGAATTGTTATTCTCGTCAGCTTTTGCCTTGAGCAACCAGCTGGCACCAGGGGGCCGTATGAGATGAAGATGGTAGTTGTTTTGGTTAGTGCAAACAAACTGCATCCAATTTTACAGTAGGTCTAATGTCCGTCACTGGTCACCAGGTCTCTCAATTCCCATTGTTCTTCTTCAAGATGTCATCCATATAGCAGAGCCATGAGCTTCTCCAAGATCTTATCCATATTGCGTTAAAAAAAAAAAAAAAAACACAGTCTGAGTACTCACAGTCCTGCCCATCATCTATCATATCGGCCAGCCTTGTGGGATTTTGAACAGCTGTAGCCGCTTCTTGTACTTTGATAAGCCAGGTCTGAACCAGCTCCAATCAACCAGAACTCTGTTATCATGGTTCTGAATCGGTAGATCTCATTCAATGCCCTCCATTGAGAGTGTAGCCAGACGCACGATGCAACCGGCCATCGAGTGTCCAGCAGCAAACGTCTCTGCAGGACAATCAGGCTCTCCCAAGCCCAGGAGTTGTCAGTTTCGTTAAGGGACCAGTTGATCAAATCCATAATTCAAATTTTTAGAGAACAAGTCTGGGAGACTCTCTTAGGGTTAGAGAATAAGTGAGACTATACAAAAGCAGGAAAAATAAAGGAGAGGGAGAAGGAGAAAGTGCGACCGCCTCAAGAGCCAAGAGAGTTTGATAGTTCAAAGGGAACTTATGAGATAATTTCAGTTACAAAATTCTCACTTTGTAGGACTGCTTGTATAAAAGACTCACAAGACTCACAAGTTTTATTTATTATTTGCTTCTCACCTGTGTTTTTCTCCCAAGGTTGTACCACCCAGAAGAGTCCCACTCTCTGAGGTTCCAGCTAGCAGCAAGTAATTGAAGAAGGGGTTAAATAGCCATATGAGACTTTACTATTTATTTGAGGTGGTATGCCAAATTGGAAAACATTTTATTTTATAGTTGTAATAATTTCTGCTGTATTGATTTAATGTTAATAAAAATTATTAGATAAGCTGTGTGTTTAGTTAATTAGTTCAGTGTAGCATGAAACCTAAGACTAGCATCAGTCTATAAAAGGCTTCCAGTTAACGTTTGAGGCTATTGCTGGAACCACGTCCCATTGATGTTGGTCAGGGGTGTCCAACTCCAGTCCTCAGGAGTACTGTCCTGCAGTTTTTAGATGCATCCCTACTCCAACACAGCTGAATCAAATGATTGGATTACCTCTTCAGCATGCCATCAAGTTTGGCAAACGCCTACTAACAAGCCATTCATTTGATTCAGGTGTGTCTGAACAAGCATCCATCGAAAAGCTGCAGGACAATAGCTCTAAAGGACTGGAGTTAGACACCCCTGATTTTGGTGAATATACATATGGTTGCTCTGCACCTCAAACCTCCTGTTGTAAATCAGCCACTATGGGCCATCCTAACGTACACAGTATTAGCAGCAGTCACTGCAGTGTAGCTTGTTTTTTCCTGTGTATTATTGTGAATTTTTCATGTTTTCCACTTTTCCCACTCCAAGGTAAGACATTAATGTCAGATTATAGACTTAACTCAGTTTTTGTAATACTGAAAGTTGGGTTTTGTCTAATTTGGTTACTTTTAGTAAACAGCTTAATAGTTTAATATTAAGCTTTTCTTTGAAATAAGTGTAGAAAAAATTGAGATGCTGGTTGGTTAAAAGTACATTTTTTATTCCACACCACAAGAAAAGTAGGTAAATTTAATTAACTTTCAGTTTCTGACTGCAAGCACCAACTGGTTTTACCTCAGCTTTTTACTTGTTTGTCATTTTTTTAATTTCAGCTTTCATGGCAATATTTTTCATTTATTAATGAATTTAAGTTAGTTGAGGATTTCTGAACAAATGCACAGTCACTACATATTAGAAGGTAAAACAAGCACGATTTCCCTAAGACAATAAGCTATTGTTGCTTAATTAAGCTACAGTATGCAGTGATGCATAATCATGGCACATTTGTTTAGAGATTTCTCACATTTTTAAAGAAGCCCAAACTGCTTGGCAGGAGTTACACTAAATCTCCCACACTCCCGTCAGATGAAAGATGCTGGCCAACGAATTAACGCCAAGAATACATCCACAAACTCATAATGTAAAAATAAGCTTTGTGCCCCCGAGCATCTTTTTTTGCTGTTGCTTTTATTGTAATTATCTGAACACATTTATCTTTTCTGTGTTAGGTCTGCTGCCTCGCTAAAAGACCAGGCCTTTATATGTTTGGAGATTCTTAATCATTTCCTGTGCACGCTCGGTGAAACACACTCACACATATTTGGAATGTACCATTTAAAGGCCCAAACTGAGAAGACTTTAACAAATGCTCTTTGCAAATAATTAAACATTCAGATGGTTCAGGCAAGGACGCTTCTAAGCTGCATTTTATCCATTTCCAAGGAAATGTATCCCCACCCACACACTCCTCTGAATCCTGCTGAAAAAAGATCTAATTTTTCTTTTACTATGACTGGTCATTTAAATCAAAGCTTGAAGGCAGAATTATATGACAGAGGGATCGTATAATATGTCCTAAAGTTTGAACAAATCTAGTTACAACTTTTCTCCTGATTCTAAAACTTAGCTCAAGGCTACTGATGAGTTTCTTCTTTACTCACTTACAAAGTGTGAGTTTCAGCAAACTGGCAGGACCAGACTGTAGTCGCATGGAAGCATTAGAGTTATGAAGAGGGTATTTGAAGTAGTTCTTTGTGGCAGCAGCCTATTAGAGAGCATGTGGCTGTAAGACATAGTTCACTTTTGCCAGACACAAAGGGACAGTTTTCTCATTGAGATTGTGCTTTTTTAATATTAAACTTCCGATTAATTACATATAAGCCTGCAGTGAATATGTGCATGACATATAATTATAGTGCTTCAGTTCTGCCAGGTATTTGCCAGCATGATGGAGTGGTTCATACAATCCAGTACCATCTGTTATGTGCCCAAGAAAGTGTTTAATGGATTGTAGTGTGCTGCTCCCCAGAGGTTACACATCTACACTGCAACTTGTATCTCCCATTACCTTTGATATATTGATAACGGTAGCTTCAATTGATCGAGGTTCAATTAAAAATGCTGAGCATAGATGGTGTATTTCCAGATATACAGATGGGTGACGTATTAAAGTATAATTGTATGGTAAGACTCATTAATTATACTGGCATATCTACAACCAGCAGATTTATCAGATAACTTAAGACTTTCCCTAATAAGTCATCTGTACAAATTCACAATATAATTTCTTATCCTTCTGTCAGAGAGTGTGTGTGTGTGTGTGTGTGTGTGTGTGTGTGTGTGTGTGTGTGTTGACTTGGACAACATAATTTTCATTGTATATGTTTTTGTTATCATGCCTTCCATCCACTTCCCACACACAGAGAGACTTCCTATTAAGTCCTGTGATATTAAAACTAAGTCAGTCAAATTTAACAGAATACTCAAAATAATCCAGAAAAAAGAGTTGTTTTTTGTCTTTTGTTACATAGAGGAAGCAGGTCCAGGCCCGTGACTTGGCTCTCTCCTTCACTTTCTTCGCGTTGCTTCAACGGCACACGACTCCTACCTTGACACTTCAGCAGCGGACGCCACCTGTGGACTCCACACCACATGCAGACTCCATGCTGCCTGCGCCTGTACCAGAGGGTTCTCTGTCGCCAGTTCCTGCGTCTAACTTGGTGGTTTACCTCCTTTATCGCCAGCACCCTGCTAGACCACCCATTGTCTTCACCCACCTGAATCCCATCATTGTACATCACTGCCGGCCTCTTGCCCATTCATCAGCAGAACTACACCTCACCCGAAACAACCATTCATCCTGCCACATCACCATGGTCCTCCTTTTCATCGTTCTGAGGGGCCCTGTCATTATTACTACAGCTAGTGCCCTGTTCAGCCTCCAGCCAACCAGGGCTGGTTTTGGCCCGAGCCCTGGCAGACCCCCTGAACTGTTGGCCTCCCCCTCATCAGCTGCCTGACCTCAGAACTACTTCACACCATGCTGGAGGCTGCTCTGTAGCCAGGTCAACCTGCTGACTGTGTGTGTGTGTGTGTGTGTGTGTGTGTACACATATTTTTATATGTGTATATCCTAACTGTAAGAAAACACTGGTTTCTAAAATCAGTGCTGTCAAATGTTAGAAACAGAATTTAGTGAAGTATCTTCTTATTCTGTCTTTCTATCATCTTTTTATCATCCCCGTCGCTCTATCCACTCATTCTTTCTGCCATCCCTCTGTCTCTCAGTTATTCATCTCAATGATCCATCCCCTCATTCTGTCTCTCTGTCACACCTATGTATCTATTATTTCTCTTTCTCTTTATTTTTCTGTGTACCAGATTTCTGGCTGCGGAGGTGGAAGAGCTGTTTATTTGTTCGTTTTTGGGTTTTTTTTCAAAAATACATTTTTATGTCAAACAACTTATCTTTGATATCACTATTATCAAAAGTTCACCTCTTGTGATATGCTGCCCACATGGATCTGCTGCATTTTTTCTATCTGACTTTCAACACTTTTTACCTCCTACTATTAAATTAGGTCAGATTATCATAGTCAGGAACTTCCTCAGAATCCATCAAAAACTCCTGCTCATCAATATTATTATTATTATCATCATTTTGTTAAACATGTATCTGACCCTACTCACACTGCAGAACATACTTCTTCATTTAAGATGTTAACTTTGACCATTTTATATAAAGTCCCCTACAGTAAGCATGAATCTTTCTCCTTTAATGTTTGTTTTAACTCAGTCTTCCTCTCACACTTGTATAAGGCAGAGGCTCTGTTATCTCAGCGTTTTCTTCCTTCTTTGATTTTTTTACCTCTTCTAATATAACAATGATCTCCTTTTTAATTCCCGTTCACCCATTCACACCTACACATAAAAGCACTTTTTTCTGCACCTAGGAGCTTCCTCTCTAACAGAGTTCAAGCCACCCTGAAGACTGATGCATATTATGATGTATTTTTAATGTCTGGATTATTTTTGATGTGGGTATTTTTACAGATGACTGAAATAAATAGTTCAATGAAAAATGGTAAATAGTGGGATGGGGCATCTGAGACACTATAACATGATTGAACCTTAAAGGCTGGAGAGCCAGATACCACCGGACAAACTGGGTGTTGGCATCCATTATGCAATAGTTCCACCACAGCAGGCCATGATGTGAACTGAGGATGAAAGGGCAGCCCAGGGGGTAATACAAAAAGAGAGTTGACCACCCATCGGATAACCAGGCAGTCTTTTTCTTTTGTGCTGTACCTGACCCCCTGCTTCAGTAGTTTCGTGCTGATATAAACGATCGGGCATTCAACCCTCCTTACATGCTGGACAGCCCTCTGTTCAAGGCGTCAGTCTCTAAAAGGGAGGAAAACGTTTGGCGTGTAGAGCAGGGGCTCCCCAATGAGAGCTTTCTTCATCTACACGAACACCACCTGTCACTGCTCCATCCACTGGACTAGATCTGGGGCACCCTTTCAGGTGAGATCAGTCAAGGGGCTGGTCAGCTCAAAGTTGCTACTTGCTGCTGCGGGCAAACTTAGAACAGCTGCCTGGGCTCTGCCAGTACATGCCTCTGCCATGATATGAAATACCTACAGGAAGCTCTGAGGGTTATTGCCCTCACCCATGCAGTAGAGGGACCCCACTGGGGCAGGTGAGAGCGGCAACAGTGCATGGGAGTCTGGGACTTGAAGAAACTTTGTTTTTCATGCTGCAATTGTCTCTCAATGCTGTGGAGCCAGAGGATGAGCTGTTCCCTAGATGTTGTATCCCATGATTTTAACACTGAATCACCACTTTACATGTGAGTTTTGGCTAGCTTTTGTGACCTCTACCTCATCTGCATGATTTTTTTTTCCCAAACATGGTACCAATTAAAACTCATATATGCAAATGCATTTAACTTTTTTTTTTAATTATATATATATATATATATATATATATATATATATATATATATATATATATATATATATATATATATATGATTTCCTGGTACAAGCTTAAGAATTATTCAAGTGTATTTTTAGTTTCAGAATTCATTTGACTGCATAAGTTTTTAGGTAAAAGAATATATAAACTACTGGTAAAGATCTTAAATAAAGGTAAACTGAATGGTGGTGTTGACACTCCACGGAGACACGCAAGATCTGCACAGGGAGCATTTTACAAACCAAGTTAACGAAAAAGGTTGCAAATCTACAAGGTGGGCTTTACATGGTACAGTAAATGCCACCTGTAAATGCTTTTATTTCTGCTTTAAATCCCTTTGTTGATGAAAAATGTTCATTCTGTTCTCTGAGGGATATTGTTCCAATGTTTCCTGGACTACAGCAGGCTAAAGTCAGTGTTTGGGCTCCTGCTCCATCTTTTTGGGAAGTTTTTTTTTTTTCCCAGCAAAACTTCATCCTGGGGTTTTAGGTACAGGCAGAAAAGCACAGTCAAAAACGTTTTGCTGAATTGCATTCTGGGAAAGGCTAAGTTGGCTGTTTTCATAAAACAAAACACATGCATTCATTTGATTGTCATGTTAAAGCTATTTTGATTAAAATGCTTCAGACTCATCTAAATATTGATTATCAATATCATCATATGATGAATGATAAAAATTGAGAATATATGGTATTACAAACATATCCTGTGTTGTGATATTTTGATACCATGGTAGCATTTACAGGATATTGTTTTATTGTGATATTATACAGGAAAAACTGTTACTCAATAAGGCCCATTTACTAGTTGTTTTTCTCTTTCTCTCTGACCCATGTATTGATGTGTAAGACTCACAGGCTGGTACCCCAAGGTCGAAAATACCACAGAGACGAGACCACTTCCTTACTCCCATCCTCCCTTCCTTATGATTTAGAAAAGAGCTTGTTAAAGGCCAGGTGGTTCGTTTCAGAATTCACTAATGAAAGAACTCTGTATTCTATGTCTAGGAGTGTATTTTGCTGGGATGATCATAAATTGTAGCTGAACTGATAAACTACACAAAGGATACTTCTTTGCTCACAAGGCAGGAAGACGTTTCCTTATTTGGTCTGTACTGGTTTGAACTGAGAATCTGCTGACACACGAACCTTTTTTTCCTCTATATAAGCTGTTATGTACTAAATAAACCTTTGAGTCGATTTGGGAAGGCAACCTGAAGCAGTCTGTGTTTCCTTGTTCTCCCAAGCTGCTCCCGACGTCGTAACTAACCCAGCTGAGCGGCATACCTGAGTGTTACTTTGAATAATTAGGAATCTTATAAGGAAAGGACAAAATTCTGCTTATCGGTGCTCACGCCTTGGAGGGAAACCGGGACGGAGATTTTCTCTTCATCCTGCGTTCCATTATTTTTAAGCGCTTCTCAGCAGGTTAGTGCAGGATAAACAAGTTTGTTTCAGGGATGAGTTCCTCCCCCAAGTGGAGGCCACTGGGAGGCAAACCCAGGACATTCTGGAGAGATTATATCTCTTGGCTGGGCTGGAAATACTTCAGTGTTTCCCCAGATAAGCTGGAAGAGGAGGGAGGTCTGGGCTTTTCTGTTTAGGTTGTTATCCCCACAACCTGACCCCAGATGAGCAGAAGAAAATGTATGCATGTATGGATGCATGGAATATTATTTTAATTAAAGAATCCGCAATACGAACTTATAGCTCTCTAAGATAAAGTGTACAACATCACCTTGATTTTTTCCAAATACAATACCCTCATTACTTTGATCAAGCATTAGAAACTTTGTGTGTATGTGTGTTTATGCAGTCCCTTTTAGCTTCATTTTAAATGTGGAGGTCTGACTGACAGTTAGAAGGTAAACTATATATGGTGCTCTACTACAATTCTTTATCACTCAAGGTGCTTTTTATACAATATGTCTCATTCACACACTCAGGGTTCAGCCCAAGGATACTTTGACATGCAGACTAGAGCAGCCAGGGATCAAACCACAACCCTAGGTTAGAAGATAACCTAACTCTTGCACCACAGCTACTGTACCTCAAAAGGCATCTTCTTCAAGCCAGATTTGAACCAGCAATTAAGGAGAGGTGTTGCATTCCTCTACAGTTTTCCACTCCAACTGAGCTATTGAAGGGGCTTCGAGGAGCCGATGTCTTTCAGCAAGGGTAGAGAACCAGCTTTTTGAGTTGTAGCACTTAGTTGAACGTACTTTTAAATATGCGTACTTGCTCTCAAATTGAAATATCTACAGATAAAACTGGTCCAAAATGCTCTGGGTAATAATTAATGGTGTTTTGGCCTCAGAGGAAGATCAGGAAAGAGTTTCTTTTCTTTTTTTTTTTTTTTTTTTAATACAAGCCGTCCTCTTTCATTATTTTTTAAAAGGTAACCTGTCCAAAACAAATGACAAGTGCCTAAATGAACTACACAATCTGTCTCAGCTGACAGGGATCATTGTCAGTTGAATTCTTTATCTTGTCTCTAATCACTCTGGTGGAAATCGTAGGAAACACCAGGTGTGAACAGCATGCCCTCCAGGTTTATCACTTCTAGGACTTCTCATATGGATTGTGAGGTACATATTTGCCATGGTACCCTAGCTAATTTATTCTTCTCTTGAGCTCCACATAAGTGAACCGTTTCTCAACTTTGACCAGATGGTTTATTCATAAAACTAATTCAAAGGACAACACTATCAAAAAAAGATCACACCTAATGCGTGGATACATCCACTTTATCATTGTTTTAACACCCTTTTACATCTGTCTCAGGAATGCCAAGTAATGCCAAATTTTCAGTCAGTTTACTGATGTCATCTTTCAGGGCAAATCTCTGTATGTTCCACTGCCATTTGAGCCTCAGAAGGAATTGCCTTCTTCCTTGGCATATACCTGCTCCCTGAACTATTAGTTTCTAATAGTTTTAGTCTTTATGAGTGCTGTATAAATGTGAAGTGAATGTTTGACATGTCTTTTTGCACTGTTTGAAGTTACTGCTGTGCTATCTTTCAAATTCTTTTCCAGATGTGAACAGAAGTCAGTGGTCTGACAACACTGGACCCCTTGCATACTTGTTGGTCTACTTCAGCTATGTCAGTGAGCGCTGTCAACATCAAAATTATTTCAAGTCATTTCAAAAGCAAATAAGTTTGGACACTTATTTAAAGTTTTAGGAAATAATATAAATATTAATGACAATAAGTATACACATGAGTCACCAACAATAGCTTTAAGGACAAAAATAGACATTAATCTTTCTCTTTATTTTAGTGAGATGTAACCAGTTAGCGCAAATATTAGAGCAAATATCTGTTTCATTGTTGCTGTTTTTTTTTAATAGCGCTGCACTCTATGATAGTCGTCTCCAGACTTTTGGCAGTAGTAGTCAAGCTTCTGACAGACCGTTGGTGTAGAGATGGGGGGAGGAGCACTGCAATCCTGATAACAATCTACTGCTAATATACACTCACATTTATTCTGACATAAAATTAAACAACAATATAGATAGCGGTGACTAATATTAACATGGAATATTAATAACTTTACAGTATGTAAAATATGACTATGGATATGCTCATTTGTCAGGGACTCCACATTTTGTATGAATAAAGTAGAGGTGGAAAAAAATATGCACGACATCATTCATATCATTGCACTGGAAGAATAAGCTTTAAAAGACAGCGATATCCTTCTAGGACCAAGTCAGCAGGCAATCATTTTGAAGCATTTCTTAAAATTAACATTGATTCAAATGTTCATGACAAACAACGATAATAAAATAAAAACTGTATTTGAATGAAGTCACTAGTAAAATCTGAGGGAAAATCCTTAAAAGATTTGCAGATTTTAAACTCCAATAAATTGTTAAAAAGCTGTTTTACTCCTTGAAGTTACAGTCATTTGATAACTAATCTTATGGCACTGCTGTCAACCCTCCAGCTTTCTGCCAGACATAGCTGAGATGAAAATGATTCCTGACAATCATGCATAGAAAAGAGGCTGCTTCCTCAAAGCAATTTAGACTCAGCAGGGATAATGTGAAATGAGGAAATACAATTACATGTTAGTATCTACAGGACATTAAATACTTTAAATACCTTAGCCTTCGTGCAAATCTGTGTTTCTTTTCCAACATGAATGCACAAAAGGCACCAATTGCTCCATAAAGTTTAACCACAATTCAACACTCTGCTTGATGGAATTATATTTATGCCAAAAGTCACATGTGAGAAAAAACCTGCACACAGAACTCCAAACCCATCACATATGCAAGTGTTTGCTTTGTGAGTCCGTCAACAGATTCATGTTCTTGCAGGTAAAAGCACCAGTATACCCTGCACATTGGTCACTCTGTGCACTGCCAAAACATCAGCACACAGTCCCCTCTATTTATGCTCAAAATTAAGACACAGGGAGCCACTGCAGTATTCAGTAGCACACACACAGATTCTAGGTCTGACCAACAGTTTCAGCCATGGGCAAAAGATGGCAGTCAATAAATCCTTAAATATAATTTATTAGTGAAGTTGCTGGGATCAATAGGAAACAATCTCAGCTACATAAGACATCAAATGAAGAAGGAGGGATAAACCAGTCCAGTATCATACTTGCAAAAAGGGTAAAACACGTTCAAGGTCGGGGCCACAAATCAGTCACACTTCACACACTGACAGCTTTGGCAGGAAACAGCAGTCGTCCTCCCAGACCCACCAACCTGCACATAGTAGGCTGGCAATCACCCCGCCTGGATGCAGTATTTAGTTGTTACGTAAGGCCCAAAATGGCCTCCGTACAAGAAAGTAGTAGCTCTAATATTGACCAGTAACGAACCACCACACTCACACTGTAATGGGTTACACAAGATTTATTTGTTCTTTCTCTGGGTAAAACTAGACAACTCTAGCCAGGAATCCAAGGCCCAAAGCCACCGCGGTCAGGGTTGTTAGCCTGGTTACAAACAGGGGAAAGGTGGTCACTTGGAAGAACAAGGAGCCAAAACGTATCAATCCTGCATCTTCCTCAAAAAGGCTTGCCACCCACCTTTTCAGGCCTGACTTCGTTCGAGGCTGGGTCTCCACATCACATCCTGGGAGCTGGAACTTCCCCAAAACTGGTCCAGTTTCCTTGTCAGGGGCACAGAGAGTCTCCAGTCCAGTGTTTGTTTTCCTGCCTTCCAGCACATCCACTCACATCCCAATAAGAATGAGTCCTCCCTCCAACATCCTCAGTTTATTTTAAAAGCAAAACCAGGCCAGGTTAAAAATCTTTTCCATTAAAATGTGCACACTTCATCCTGGATCTTCGAGGCTTCCCTGCTACACCAGTGTCCTACTAAAAAAAACAACGACAACCCCTACTTCCTGTTTCCTCTCCCCTTTATAGAGAAGGGCTCCAATCCTCCCCAATCAGCTGCTCCCTGTATTCAACTCCAAATAGCTGGCAGCTGGACTAGAGTAGAATCTCCACTCCCACATGGGTGTGGCCCACACCTCACATCAAACACAAAGAAACACCAAAGCATGCAATTAATACAAAACAAAATCTAAAGTAATGCCAACCCAAAAGCTTAGTGGGGGATTCTCTCCATCCTTTTCCACCATGCTATACTCTGTAACATAGTAGGCCCTGGCCTGTAGAGAGAAACAGAAAATATCACATATTCAACTGCATCTTAATTATACAATCTTAATTATAATATGCCAAGACTTAATTATCTTAAGTCTTGGCATATTACACACTGTACTGAGACAAAAAAAAAAAAAACCATCACAGCAGTGTACCAGTACCAGTCTTTAATGTTAAAATTCTCATTCAGACAATACCACCATGTCAGTCCTGAAAGAGGAAGACAAAAAGGCAAAGCTGAAAGCAAAGACATTGCTAAGTTTTTTCCCCCATAAAGTTTCATCTTTTCAAACTGTTGCAACATCTAACTCTGTATAATCTGTTAATCTCTGAGTTTCTGTACTGATATATCATTAAAATGGCAATGAAAAGTGGTACACTCATCTTTAACCCACTGTGGCAGCTGTGGCACGGCCGATAACAAAACAGGGCTCACTGCAGTAGATGTGACATCAATTTCATTACACATCTTTGTGTGACAGAAAATAAGGGGTGAGTATAAAAGCTGCTCTCAAAGCTGGAAGCAGAGCTGTTTGCTTGAATCAACTGCCTTCTGACAGTCTGGTGAGCTGCTGATGGCTTTGCAGATAAGGCGGATGCTGAAAATGTCCATGAGGGAGAGCAGGATGAACACCAATGAACATCTTGTGTTGTGGTAACCTCTTTACCACACAATGATGCCCCCATCTGCACATGATGGGATGGGGGAATCGTACTCTCCTCAATATACAGATGCAGATTTTGCAATGCGGTATTATCAGACTATCAGAGGGAGAGGTCCTCAGAGATGTGTACCTCCAGGAACTTGGTGCTACTCATTCTCTCCACAGCAGCACGGTTGACGGTCAGCTACCAAAATCTCTTTAATTTTCTTCATATTCAGGAAGAAATTGTTTTTTTCACCTCTGACCAGATGGCTCACCTTGTTCTTGGAGTTGGCTTCATGATTGTTAGCATTGGCCTATCACAGTCATCTCATTTGCATACTTAACAATGTGGTTGGTGCTATAGGTTGGTACACAGCTGTGGGTCAGCCGATCAAAGAGATGTGAGCTGACCTGCTCTTCACACTATTGTGGGGCCCCAGTGCTCAGTATGATGACCTTGCAGGTTACTTCCAACCAGCACATTTGTGGACCTCCCGTGAGAAAGTCCAGTGCCCGGGTAAGGAGAGGTTTTGAGAACAAAGTGTCCAAGTTTTTGTATTAGCTGCTGGCTGGAGCTTGTCTGGGAGTGAGGGAGTAGTCTTCTGTGCTGGTGTGTTGTATTGTGTTTCAAAGTGGTCAAAAGAAGTCAAGAAGTTAAGTAATGTGATGTCACTCTCACAGGTCTGTGGTAGAGTCGCTGGTGTTACTGAAGTGTCTAGATATTTTCTTACTCTACTGTTGTTTTGCTTTCCTGATACCACAGGACAGGTTGGCTCTGGTTATTACTAGTCCTGCAGTGTCTTTGGGGTGTGAACCTCCCCTGTCGACCATGACTTCTAGACAGTGATAGTTTTGCAGTGAGTGACATCATCAGTGCATTTTGTGACATACGCTCAGTGTATTCCTCTGTGTCTGTGTAGGTGGCTGCTTGTTTGAGATGCTGAAGCAGTTCTTCAGGGAACAGGAGACACACATGCCTGCTTTTGCGTGTGCCTGATGGCTCTCACTCTAGGTCTGTATGAAGGTCTCAACATGATGGTGGTGTGATCAGAGAGTCCAAAAGTGGTGGAGGTAGGAGGCCTTGTCTGCACCCTTACAGGTTGTGTACACGAAATCATGTCAACTCATGTTATTACAAAGTCCACATGTCAGTGCAGTTTAAGTTATAAAACTTTAAATTTGTGTGACTAAAGTGATGAGGAATCCATTTGGCTGTGATGTCCTGCCACATTTCATTGAGTGCCTCACTCCTATCTTTGATGCTGGACGGTTGGGAGGATGTAAACAGCGATGAGCATAATGGACATAAATTCCCTCAGAAGATAGGAGGGTTGGCACTTACTGGTAATAAACTCAGCATATTGTCTGTGCATAACAGTAGACTTTCATAGGATGTGGTTGGACAGTATAGTCACAACATGCATGTGCAGCTTACAAATCTGCAGCTACAGTGTGATGTTATCATGTCAATAAGGATCAAAATCACTAAGGAAAGTTTCCATGTTTCTTTTTGAATCTATGTCACATTTTTTGTTAATATTTGTTACAATAATATGTTTTAGTTTTTATAAAGTGGTCCTAATGAGAACTGTTCAAATTCTCAAATGCTTATGAAAGGAGCTTCAGTGCTTCCTCTATGGCCTCCTTTAGCAAAGGATACATTGGACCATCTTTTATGAATGGAGAACAGTAAATGCTATTGCATAATTCACAGTGACACCCCACCTGACTATTCACAGCAATAATCATCATAATTGACAAAGAGGTGTAGATCATGTAAATGTTAAGTATAAGTAAATTTTGCATTTCATGCCATATAATATTCATATATTTTGAGGTTTTTAACAGCCTTTTAAACACACAGATGAACTATGAACATCGCACTGCTATAATAAAATCAGATTCTTGTCAATTATTGCCTTGCATGAGGAACATATATTTATATAACTAAATCAAGATCATGGGCTATAAATTAATTTTTACTTCAGTTCAGGTGAAATAAATGATGTATAGAGGGAATTTTACCTGAGTCAGAGCATTCAACAGTTCTGATAAATGAAGGACAATCAAAATATATTTAATATAAGGGATAAATCTTCCGATAGAAATAGCTGGGGAATTCACTTACAAAGTATCAGCAGTCAGGATAAGCAGCCACACAAAGCTGGTTATCAGTTCATTAAGTTAACCTCTTTTTTTCTCCTGTGCATTCATATGAAAGTGGTGTCACAGGTAGACTCTGACCAACCACAAACTAGTTGTGTGCGATATTGTGAAATCTGGTATCGATCTAATACCAAGTAAAAGCAGGGGCAGTATTGCTAATACCAGGAAGTGATGTTTTTAATTTTTAAATGCAGCTTATGTGCGGGAGATCATTGTGTCATGATTTATGAATAATAGTATAATTCAGTAGCAGATATAATTTTTTCTAAGTCTATTGTTATGTACATTACAATCAATTGATAACAGATCAAAGCTGATGCACAAAACCATCACGTAAGCAAACAACAGGAGTATTTTATGTCTTTATGATTCAAACAGTGTGTCTGGCAGCCCTGCTCTAAAACCTGCTATCATGGGTGATAGCAGGTTTTAGATACTCCCACAGCCACCATCACTGTCCTGATTTGGAAATTCAAGAAACAATCTAAAGGATGTTTAGCAACTTTTATTGTACTGCAGATTGTTTGAGGAGGCCATGTCCTTGGAATTTTAAGTACTTAAAGTACAAACGTCTGCAGTGAAAGTCCTAGATTGTGTTCATCATTCCAGGTTTCTTGCTGCTAGGTTGATTTTGTAAAAATCTAAGAGTGACTTTAACAGTGGATTAATAAAGAACTAACAAAATGAGGGAGTTAAGAAGCCAGACAAGTAAGACAGATAGTAAGATAGTAAGTTAAAGTTATTAAACCTGTGTGACTTCCATTAATAACGTTTCCTTTATTTCTATCTATGTGGCTTCTGTCTTTTCTTCATTTCTTCTTGCTCTTTGTTCCTCTTTCTTTGCATTTTGTATAAATAACATTTTTAAATGTTAAGTGTCCTGAAAAACAGTCCAAACCTGTGGGACAGGTCCTCCATACTCAGGCATCAAACTATGAAGAGTATCTGGAGAACACGCTGCAGTTACCCTCGACGAGCTGATTGTGAAAACTGTCTTCTTCTCAGGTTCTTGTTTTAAAACTATCAAGCTGCTTGATCATTGCAGAACTTAGAGTTAGCTTAGTTAGTATTATTACTACATGTAGCACAATTTGGACAGTACTGCTTATGTTATTAAGTAGAATTGCATAATATCTATAAGTAATAGAGTATATTCTCTTAGGAGAAGGACTTTACAAACAAATTTTGATTCCAGGTCTGCGGTCAGCATGAATTCCGTGAGACTGAATTTCTCAGTTTTCTGCAGTTCTTGTAGAAGAGGGTGTTATGCTAGCATGAAGCAGTACAATTTAAAGTCTGTCTGGGTCTTTGGTTAATTAATAAGCTGGTGTGTGCTACTGTTGAGCCAACCATTCCTTTAACGTTAACTAGTAATGATTTCATGAACTTCTTCACAAATAAAATTTTTAACCATTAGAGAAAAAAAATATTCATAATCATCTCACAGAGGAAACATTATCTAAAGCTACTTTCAGTAGCACTGATATCTATTTAGAGTTTTTTTCTCCAATTCATCTTTCTGAGTTAACTTAAATAATTACTTCCTCCAAACTTCAACATGTCTTTTAGACCCCAATCCTACAAAAGTGCTCAAAGAAGTCCTGCCATTGATTAATGCTTCAATCTTTAATATGATCAACCTATCTCTAATAATCAGTACCACTTGTACCATAGGTCTTCAAGCTGGCAGTAGTTAAACCTTTACTTAAATAGCCATCTCTTAACCCAGCGGTCTTAGCTAATTATAAACCAATCTCTAACCTTCATTTCATATCAAAAATTCTTGAAAGAGTAGTTGTCAAACAGCTAACAGATCACCTGCAGAGCAATGGCTTATTTTTTTTAAGAGTTTCAGTCAGGTTTCAGAGCTCATCACAGCACAGAAACAGCTTTAGTGAAGGTTACAAATGATCTTCTTATGGCTTCTGACAGTGGACTCATCTCTGTGCTTGTTCTGCTAGACCTCAGTGCAGCGTTTGATACTGTCGACCATACCCACATAGCAGACAGGTCTGGCCCGGATCTGGTGTCAAGCACTGCTGGCTGACTTCTGGCATGGTAAGTGTTATGTCATCCACATAGGGGCCAGGCCTGGCATAGATGGCACTGTTTATGTGATGGCATGCCACATTTGGCCCGATTGTGGTTTGGTTTATGTGGCCCAGGCTCATAGAAAACAGGTCTGGCCCAGATCCGGCATCAAGCTGGCACTTCTGACTGACTGGTGTCATGGCAGGGTGTATGTCAACCAGATGGGGACCAGGTCTGGCAATGATGACACTGTTTAGAATCAGAATCAGAATCAGAATCAGAATGGGGTTTATTGCCAAATGTTGAGCAGGTTTACAACATTAGGAAATTGCTGCGGTGCTTCAGTGCAAACATAGTGTCATAAATAGCACTTAAATAGACATGGAAAAAAATAAAAGTAGGGATAAGAATTCAAAGTGCTACGTGGGAAGATATGTGCATGAGATATACATGAGATATATACATGAGAATAAGAATTAAGAGTGCTACGTTGAAAGATATATACATGAGTGCAGGTGGTGATCAGTGCCAAACATGGAATGATGCAGTGAACACAGCGTAGGGTCATGTGTTAGTGGTGGGAACAGTCATATGGTTATTGTTCATGTGTCCAACAGCAGAGGGGAAGAAACTGTTCTTATGGCGAGAGGTTCTGGTGCGAATGGACCGGAGCCTCCTGCCTGAGGGGAGCAGGTCAAACAGACTGTGTCCAGGGTGAGAAGGGTCAGCTGAGATCCGAGCTGCACGCCGCAATGTCCTGGAGGTGTACAGGTCCTGCAAAGATGGGAGTCTGCAGCCAATCACCTTCTCAGCAGAGCGCACAACACGCTGCAGTCTCTGTTTGTCCCTGATAGTGGCTCCAGCGTACCACACGGTGATGGAGGAGGTGAGGATGGACTTGATGATTGCAGTGTAGAACTGCATCATCGTCCGTGTTGGCAGGTTGAATTTCTTCAGCTGCCTCAGGAAGTACATCCTCTGCTGGGCTTTCTTGATGACGGAGGTGATGGTGGGCTCCCACTTCAGGTCCTGGGTGATGGTGGTACCCAGGAAGCGGAATGAGTCCACAGAGGTGATGGGGGTGTCAGTCAGGATGATGGGGGGGAGTGGGGCTGTGTGCTTCCTGAAGTCCACAATAATCTCCACTGTCTTCTGGGCATTCAGCACCAGGTTGTTGTGGCTGCACCAGGACACCAGACGTTCAACCTCCCTCCTGTAGGCAGACTCATCCCCGTCCGAGATGAGTCCAATAACGGTGGTGTCATCTGCAAACTTGATTAGCTTGACAGACTGGTGGGTGGAGGTGCAGCAGTTGGTGTACAGGGAGAAGAGCAGAGGAGAAAGAACACAGCCCTGAGGGGAGCCGGTGCTGATGGTCCGGGAGTCCGAGACATTCTTTCCCAGCCTCACATGCTGCTTCCTGTCCGTCAGGAAGTCAGTGATCCACCGGCAGATGGGATCAGGCACATTCATCTGGGAAAGCTTGTCTCGGAGATGGTCTGGAAGGATGGTGTTGAAGGCAGAGCTGAAGTCCACAAACAGGATCCTGGCATAGGTTCCTGGGGAGTCCAGATGCTGCAGGATGAAGTGTAGGGCCATGTTGATGGCGTCGTCTACAGACCTGTTGGCTCTATATGCAAACTGCAGGGGGTCCAGGAGGGGGGCCGTGAGGGTCCTGAGATGGGAGAGAACTAGGCGCTCAAAAGACTTCATGACCACAGATGTCAGAGCCACGGGTCTGTAGTCATTTAGTCCAGTGATCCTAGGTTTCTTGGGGACAGGGATTATGGTGGAGGACTTGAAGCAGGCAGGCACATGACATGCCTGCAGTGAGGAGTTGAAAATGCCAGAAAACACTGGGGCCAGCTCGTTTGCACAGTGTCTGAGGGTGGCAGGAGACACACCGTCTGGGCCGGGAGCTTTTCGAGCATTCAGACTCTTAAACTGCCTCCTCACATCTGCTTCATGAATATGAAGAGTTGTGGTGGGAGGAGGTGGTGTGAAATCCTCTTTTGTGTGGGGTGAGGAGGGGGGTGTTGTAGGTGAACGGTTTGAAGGTGGTGATGGCTCTATGGAGGGGGGAGAGGTGGGGGAATTAGTGTCCAAAGTGTCTCTATTGTTGGGGCCGTTGGAGGTGTGAAGGCTGCCTGATGGCTCGTCAAAACGGCAGTAGAAGTCGTTTAGGGTGTTGGCTAAGAGCAAGTCATCAGTGGAGTGGGGGGTTTTAGGCTTGTAGTTTGTGATATTCCTAAAACCTTTCCACACAGAGGCCGAGTCATTCTCTGAGATCTGCTGCTGCATCTTCTCAGAGTGCTGATGTTTAGCAATGTCCACTTCTTTAGTGAACCTGTACTTGGCCTCTATGTTTATGTTCCTATTTTCCTGTTTTAGTTAGAAGACCCAATTGCCATGTTGCAATACTATACTGCTATGGTAGCCAATGTTTCAAATGCAGGTTTGACAGGTTTGTGAGTGTACACTTTATTATGTTTGCCACTTGGTTGCTGTAGCTCAGGAGGTAGAGCAGGTCACCTATTGATCGGAAGGTTAGTGGTTCAATCCCTGGCTCCTCCAGTCTCTGTGTCAAGAGTGTGAATGTGTATGAATGTAGTTAGGAAGCACTTGGTTTAGAGAAACTGACTGGGTGAATGTGGCATGTTTAGAGTAATCTGCGAGAGTAGAAAAGCGCTATATACAAAACTGTCCGAACAGAGTTTTGTCATGTTACTTTTGCACTGTTATGTTCCGGCACATGTTGTCATTACATGGCTTGATTATGGTACACATTAGGCTGACATCTGGGGCCAGAGTTGAAAGTGTTCTGGGCCAGCACAGGACCAGCAGTGTGTCTGCAACTGGCCTTGTGCTGGCAGACCAGCTACGAGCCACCAAAGGGCCGTCATTCTTTGCAGTATGTGGGCCATGTGTAAGCACATTTTGTGGGCCAGAGCCAGGCCATACCAAGTTTGCTATGTCGGATAATATCCTAATAGAGCGATTAGAGCACGCTGTAGGTAATACAGGTACTGCACTGCAGTGGTTTGTATCATATCTGACTAATAAACTCCAATGTGTTCATGGAAATGGAGAGTCCTCTTTACACACTAAGGTTAATTATGGAGTTCCACAGGATTCAGTGCTAGGACCAATTCTGTTTACATGAAACATGCTTCCCTTAGGCATTATCATCAGAAGGCATTGCATACATTTTCACGGTTATGCAGATGACACCCAACTCTATCTATCCATGAAGCCATATAATACACACCAATAAGTTAACTAAAGGAATATCTTAAAGACATAATGTTAATGGAAAATTGTACTTAGTAGTCAGTATAAGCTTTTAGTGATATAGGTTTGCATATGGTAGAATACTGCATGTTGATCTTTTGATGACTTAGGCTGTTGTTCACTACAAGACTTTGTGTGCATTCCAGAGTGCTCTGGCATTCACACCCACATCCTTGGAGCATGGGAGAGGTTGTACCTTCTCTTATTGTTTTGTGGTAGGATAAATGTATCTATGTCTGTTTTAAGCCAAGTGCCTTTTTGTTTAGATGAACTGCTGGACTTCCAGACCAGCAGGTTTAGGGAAGTCTTTATGGGGTCACACTCTGACCCCACACACGCGCGCACACACATATGAACATCCACATTCCAATATGAGGAACAAACAACGACTGATGTCTATAAATAAAGACCAGGGCAGTGGCAGAGCGCAAGTCTCTGAGCTCTCACTCTCATGCGGGTGCTCTGTGACTGCCCTTACAGCAAGTAAAAATGTGTGTTTCTCCTCTCTGATTCTCAGCTGAAGAAGTGTCTTAGAATACATCTCTTGACACATAAAGACCTTGATGACCTCTAACTTTCTGCTTCTTAATTCAGATAAAACTGAGGTTATTGTACTCGGCCCTGAAAATCTTAGAAATATGGTATCTAACCAGATTCTTACTCTGCATGGCATTACCTTGGCCCCCAGTAACACTGTGAGGAACCTTGGAGTCATTTTTGACCAGGATATGTCCTTCAATGCACATATTAAACAAATATGTAGAACTGCTTTCTTCAATTTGCACAATATCTCTAAAATTAGAAATATCCTGTCTCAGAGTGATGCTGAAAAACTAGTTCATGCATTTATTACTTCTAGGCTGGACGACTGCAATGTGTTATTATCAGGATGTCCTAAAAACTCCCTGAACAGTCTTTAGTTAATCCAAAATGCTGCAGCAAGAGTACTGACAGGGACTGGAAAGAAAGAGCATATTTCTCCTGTTTTGGCTTCCCTTCATTGGCTTCCTGTTAAATCCAGAATTGAATTCAAAATCCTGCCCCTCACATAAAAGGTCTTAAATAATCAGGCCCCATCTTATCTTAATGACCTTATAGTACCATATCACCCCATTAGAACACTTCACTCTTGCACTGCAGGCTTATTTGTTGTTTCTAGAATATTTAAAAGTAGAATTGGAGGCAGAGTCTTTAGTTTTCATGCTCCTCTTCTATGGAACCAGCTTCCAGTTTGGATTTGGGAGACAGACACTATCTCTACTTTTAAAATTAGGCTTCAAACTTTCCTTTGTGCTAAAGCATATAGTTAGGGCTGGATCAGGTGACCCTGAATCCTCCCTTAGTTATGCTGCAGTAGGTGTAGCCTGCTGGGTGATTCCCATGATGCATTGAGTGTTTCTTCACTCACTATGTGTTAATAGACCTCTCTGCATTGAATCATTACTTATTATTCATCTCTGGCTCTCTTCCACAGCATGTCTTTTGTCCCGTGTTCCTTCTCTCACCCAAAGCCGGTCGCAGTAGATGGCCAGTGCTCATAGGGGGTCATATGATTGTTGGGTTTTTCTTTGTATGTATTATTGTAGGATCTAAAGCGCCTTGAGGCAAATGTTGTTGTGATTTGACGCTGTATAAATAAAATTGAATTGAATTGAATTACAATACCTTGAATGTACTCTAAAATGTGCTTTAAAATTGTATTTCTGTCTGAATCAATGGCTTATTTAACATGACGGTGGGCCCCTGAAAATAAAGTTTTCATTATTTTCTCTCACCATTTGTTTTCGGGATTCCATAAATCACTTGTGATTTAGTGCTGTGGCACTAAAGGTGATGTTCACAGTATAAATTTTGGCTTGGCACAGTAGGATACTTATGAATAAATAAAAGATTGTGACATCGCTCTGGCTTCTAGTTAGATACCATATACTCCAGTAACTCTCACGCAGTGAGTTTTTTGGCTACCTGCTTCAGGTAACTCCTTTCTACCAGTGGATGGAAGCTGTAAGGTGAGCAATAAGCTGAGCAATCACAGCTGTTTCCAGTCACGGATAACATTTTATTTTTTTACACAGCTCCAATATGAGCCACTTATGACAGCTACTGAAAAAAACATGAACATGTACTTGCAGCAAACATATGGTAAATCCATTGTGGTATGTCCATCTGAGCCTGCCTTGGGGACAACCACCACTACCAGCTGACAAATGTCATGCTTAAAGACTGAGTAATATGCTCCCAGATTGTGAGCTAGAGAGGCGATGTGAGCCTGTGAGCCTGAGCTCAGCATTAATGAACCCCTGACTTACAGAGAGCTGCTTCACAGATCTGCCATAGTAGAAGTGCAGGAAAAGTAACATTTAAAAAGATAGCCAATTGAAAAGCTGGTGACTTGTAACTGATCACTTGTCTGTATTTCAATTCAATTCAGTTCAATTTTATTTATACAGTGCCAAATCAAAACTTGCATTTTATATATAACCCCTTTGTAATACCTGTTCACCAAAGTCTATTTAGCAACATACGTAATGATATTACACATTAAAAAAAATGCATACAAACATTGGAAATCACTTTTTGGCACAACACCGGCCTCAAGCTCAGTTAGCCGCCCGGCCTCAAGCTCAGTCTCCAACTCCACCATCATTTCATTTCAACCTTTTGTAACCCAGTAGAGAAAACTACCTTTTGTTATTTTTTTCTTGTTTTCGTTTTGATTGTATAAATGTATTTTCATTATTTTATTTTGAAAAGAAACATTTATTTTGAAAAAAGGAAGTGTGATCCTCTAGCAAACTTTATTTTCTGTTGCTGGATCACAAGGGATAAATGCCTTTTTCATTGGTTGAAGGTGGTTTTAGCCCCGTCTTCCGAAACACCAGACCATCATTTCACATGAGCTAGATCTTTTCGCACGTGGAAATAGATGAGACAGGTCACAGATAGCTCGTGCGGAATTTTCTAACATTTTGGTGAGTTTAGCCCATGGGTTTGAAAAGTTAATAATGTGTTAGTCTGTTGCTAAAAGTTGTTTCTTCTGTTCATACCGATTCGCGAGTGGTAATTTGCTGTTTAAAAACGGTTGAAATGCTGTTGTGGTAGGATTTGTTTAGCATACTCGAAGGATGATTGGAAAAATGTATTATCTTGCTGGTTATACCTATTAATCATAATTTCATGGTTAAAAAGAGAACAAGAAATTCATTTGTTGTTTACATTGTTAAAATAATTTCATGTATAACGAGAGATATATTCAAAGCATGCATGTAATGTATTACTGTGGTAATGTGAAAGAAATGTGAAAAGAGATAAAGAACTAAAGCTATAGCTGTGATACAAGAGAAGAAACGGAGCTGGCTGTGTACAATAATGTTAATATTGTTGTGCAGGCTAGGTTTTTTTCCCTTGTCCGTGTGGAAGGAACTAAGATTTTGGATTCCAATGGATTCTCTCCGGATGGAGATGGCGAGCCTGAGCCCAGACTGAACTTTGCAGAGGAACTTACTCTTCTTCCTCGACGGAGACTCCCAAGTGGTAACACACAAACCACAAACGAAAGAGAACAAGAACTAGACTAAGAATTTTTGACTTGACAAATGACCAAAGACAAAAAGACAATTGAATATTGAGCTCAAACGACTATTTTTGGGGTTATTTTTGTTTTGCCGGCTTCTTCTTGTTATTGTTATGGTTATTATCACTACTACTGTCAATGTGGAATTTGTGTCTTGTTTATTTCATTTTTGTGCAAAATAATAACTGTTGCTGCTCAAATTCCTGTCTCCAGCCATTTCATTCTGCATTCGCCTCGCTTTCTATTGTAGCCCTGCCGAACCTAGCAACTGGTCCGTAGTTTGGCTGTCCTAAACTATTTAAAATGAGTCAGTGGTTACACTTTACTTCAGTTGCCCTCAGTTCAGCCCCCTGTTCAGCAGCCACTCACCCTGTGCCCCAAGGCTGGACTGGGACAAAAAATCGGCCCGGGCATTTTGACTAGAGACCGGCCCACCAGGATAAAGATTGAAAATGTGACGTCATTCAGGGATAAAACCGCAAAGGATTCTGGGAACTTGTGGCAAGAGGTACTAGCGCACGCAGGCTTTCAATTGAACTCAGTTACACAGCGATAAAAAGAAACACAAAAAATGGCAAGAAGCTGTTGTATTATTAACTGCAATAGCCGGTCGCATAACAGCCACGGGAAGCCGATCGTTTTTTTTTTTAATCGGATTACGTCCTTGAAGAGAAATGTTTTAAGCCATGTTTCCGAAGTAAGAGCCGACGGATGGTCTGGATATACCAAATATAACGTCCCAGAACACTCCAGCTCACATGTTAGTCTGCTCCAAGCATTCCCACAAAGGTCAGAGTTTTTTAGTCGTTAATACGTCATTTTTCTTAACATAATTGGTGATATAGGTTACAAGCAAGTCTGGCGCTGAACAGAAATTGTCGCGCTATGCTCCTTTATTTATTGTGCATAAATAGTGAATTGTCCTGACACAATATTGCGTTTCGCTTCTGTTATTACCATGGTACATTGACAAAAACATATACTTTTATTCACAGGATAAAACTGTTGTTTTGTATCACTAATTGTCCAGTGCAATTACAGCATACAATATTATTGTCACTGCTACATTTCTGTAATTCTACCAGAAATTATTTCCACTACTAATTAATTACCGTTGAGCTCAAAGGTTATATTAATAAACGGTTAACGAATGTGTATTTATGACGACGATTTGTGAGACTGGTAAACTTACCTTTGTTCGTACGATGGTCTTTCGTTCTACACGGTGCGTTTCAAGGTCCTGTACACATCCGTCGGTAAACTGTAAAGAAAAAACAAGAAGGTATTGGAACCGGAGAATGAACGTTTTGCGGTGCTGCAAATGCTTGCATTTGATGCGGTACTTGGATTGTTTTGCCACGAGTTCCCGGCATGCAATGCGCGAAAATCACGTGATTGCTAAACAAGGGGGCGGGTGCATTCGGCCTCGGCTGTAATTGGTCCAGCCCAGAGTCGATCATGACCAATTGGCCAATTCAACACCTTTCATTATATATACCCTTCCTAAAAAAAAAAAAAAATCCATCGGCCCATAAAAACAAAAAATCGCCAGCGGCCCACCGGGCAAATGCCCGCTATGCCCGATGGCCAGTCCAGCTATGCTGTGCCCTATTTCACCTGCTCCTCCAGTACAACAAGCTAAATCAATTCTATCCAAAGGGAATTGTTTTTCATCCATCCATTGTAAGCACAGAGACAATCCAATAAATAATGTAATCGTTCCTCAAAAGCTGGCCCGTTTAGAGACCGTAACTCTCTCCAGGGCCTCCCCAGAGTCGCCTGGAGGCTAAGAAGTCAGCCGGGAACTGCACCCTACACCCATGATCTCATTACCCGACCCGAACCTATGTGCTCCTCAACTCCAGTCAGCATCAACCCTGCCAGAGGTCTGCGCACCTGCTGGTTCTGTTTTGTCCCTGCCAGAGGTGTTCGCGCTTGCTGGTTCCGTTCTGTGTCTACCAGAGGCCACCTGCTGGTTCTGCCCTGTGTGTTCCAGGGGCCCCTGTGCCCACTGGTTCTGTGACTGCCCCTGCTGGAGGGTCCGAGGAGCCCGTCCAGCCATTACCATCGCCTGCAGCGCCATCGCCTGCAGCGCCACCGCCTGCGGCTTCCACGCTGTTGCCTACAGTGTCTTCATCTTCATCTGGTACAGCCTCCGTGTCTTCATCCGCGCCTGCAGCAGCAGCAGCCTCTTCCGCCTCGCCTGGCCCAGCCAGCAGCCTCGCCTGGCCCAGCCCGCGGCCTCACCATCGTCGGTCATCTGCCAGGCCGCTTGTTGGGCATCGTCACCACTGTGGACGACCTGCTGAACGCCGCCGCTGCCTTCTGCGTGGCCGGCCTCCGGATCTGCTCTGTCGCCGCCACTGCCTTCCGTGTGATCGGCCTCCGGAGATAAACTGTTCTGGACTGCTGTGCCGCCGTCCTCCGGGTCGGCCTCCCGAATTGTTTTGGATCTGCTCTCTGTGCTTCGGGTTTTTTTTTTTTTTTGGTTGTTTTTGGACTCGGTCCCTCCTTCCTGGACCAGCACTGCCAGACCTGGTCGGGTTGTTTTCTGTTTTTTGAACGTTTTTTGTGTTTCTGTTGGGCTGTCATGGGGGTACCGTCATGGTCCTGAGTCTGCCGACTCAGTTTTTTGTGTTTCTTTATGCTTTTGTTTATTCTGAGTATGTATTCTGTTATGATTTGCCATTTGTTAGGTTTCTGTTCTGTGCCTGCCCTGGTCCCACTTCTGTGTCCTGTCTGTCCATGGTGTCATACTGTCTGTTTGTGAATCTGTCTGTTTAGTTCAGTGTCTTGTCTGGGTCTCTGTGTCTGAGTTTCCTGTTTTATTCTGAAGGTCCCCGTCTCATGTGAGTGTGTTCAGTTTACGTTTCCCCTGTCCCGTCAGCTCTGATTTCTCCCAGGTGTGGGATTTCTCCCACACCTGTGCCCTCCTGTTTCTCATCCCCTGATTACTGCTGTGTGTATTTAAGCCCTGTGTGTTCTGTTGCCGGTTTGTCTGTGTTCCACGGTGTCCTGTTCCTTGTCTGCGTCTCTCTGTCTCTCACCCCATTTGGTATCATCTCAGGTTTGTTATTTAGTTTTCCCAGTTTAGGTTTCTTTAGTTATGTCATCTCTCATTGCCCGTTTTGCCACTACGCCACTTTGTAAATAAACATCACTAGCATTATCATCCACCGCCTGCATTTTGGGTCCTTTCTCCCTCCAACACCACACTGCTCGCCTCGGCAGACGTGACAACTTCAACCTTTACTGGATTTTTGTTTTTACACTAGTATCTCTACATCTCTACTTCTACTTAAGTACAGAATGTGTGTACTTTTGCCACCTCTGCCTGTGGTACACAGCCCATTAATAGAGATTAATCATATTCATGATTGAAGTATCTATTAATGGTAGGACTTCTTTGGGCAGTCTTGGAATGAGGTATTGAATAAGATGGATGGATCAATAGGATAGAAAGTCTCTAAATATCAATCATACTGAAAGTAACTGTACATAATTATATATCTGTGAGATTGTTATGAGTA
Source organism: Maylandia zebra (assembly GCF_041146795.1). Classification (NCBI taxonomy): domain Eukaryota; kingdom Metazoa; phylum Chordata; class Actinopteri; order Cichliformes; family Cichlidae; genus Maylandia; species Maylandia zebra. The sequence continues at coordinate 31,618,246 of NC_135181.1, read as the reverse complement.
ATTATTTTTTTAATTGTAATGTTATTTTATTTATAAAGAAATTCATGGAGTCATTACTAGTTAACGTTGAAGGAATATTCGACTCAGCAGAGCTTTGATTCTTTGTCAGCCTAGCTGTAGTGCTGAAGAGAAACCCTGGGTTGTTATTTTCCCCAATAATTGAGAAATAATAACATTTCCTAGCTTTTTAATCAATTATTACATAATTTACTAACAGGACATAAGACTTTTTTGTGGGGTTTTTTATGTTTAAATCACATTTTGCTGACATAGTCTGTATGGGAATAACAAGCAGGGCTTTGGGTAAACTTTAAGACGTTCCATAAATTAATATGAATGCACACTTACATTTATTTATACATTTAGAAATCTTACACACACATTCGGAATACACATTTGCACATTCTTGTACTCTTTTACAAATCTATGTAGAGATTACCAAACCAGATTAAACAAACACGGATCTGAAGATGCACACATAAATTTCAATATGCACACAGGAAACTCCAAACAGATTAAAAAAACCAAAGTGCAGCTTGGGATACACACACTAATGGTTTTGCTACAATAATAGCCTCATATATTTGCCCTTGCCTCTCTGGAAGGACTGGGCCTGGGTCTGTCTGAAGGATTTCCCTCCTACTCGCTCAGTTTTTTTTAGCTTCTTGTTCCATGAGAAAAGTTCTCGTTTCCTGTTTTTTCGAGTGTTTATATAATTTGTTGCCAAAGTAGAGAATTTTCTTCCAAGACACCTTGCTGTTTGTGAGGTTTTTAATTTACAGCCATATAATACCTCCACATGATGTCCCTCTTTACAGCAACCTACGTGCATCTGCTCAGTGCAGCTGAGTTCATAACTGCACAACAACAAAGCCCAGCAGAACAGAAGTGAGGGGGCAGAGAAAAGTGTGGTTGGATGAGATGAGCAGCATTTGCACAGATATATCTACTTTCTGATGAAATTCCAAAGTGTGTGTAAGTTAACAGATTTATCAGTATTACAGCTCTATCACTAAGACACAAGAATCTGATGGACACTATAATCTACTCCACTCTATCAGATTTTGTCTTTTAAATTAATGTTTAAAAGACAGTTTTAGTCTTTATTCTTTCAGCTGTGGCCTCGGTGGGGTTTAAGGGTCTGAGAACAACTAAAGAATAAATCTAAATACAAAATTCAAAAGTAGGGTTAGTCCACGTGCAAATTTGACATACAGAGCAAATAGGTGCCCTACTTTCATGTGCTATATTAATGCTTACTGAAAAATAAAATAGCTGTAAAACTGTTAAAAACAGCCACCAGGAAAATAATTAAAGACTAAATTTGTGTCTAAGAATCCTTATTTGTTGCAAATGCATATCATAGAAATACAAATACTCTATATCAAAAAAGGCATTGCTTTCCAGAGAACTGATTGTTCAGTATGTGTTGATTTCACACCTGTTCATCACTAATCTGGAATCTGACCTGAGCAGGTTATATTGACTGTGCAAGTTACCACGGCAACATACTCCAGTGAGAAGTAAACCATGTTTGTAGTACAGAAAACCCACGGTTGACCCTGAAGTTATCCAGATAAGAAATAAATCCTCCCTCATAGTACAGGCCTCTGATGAGGCAGGATGTGTGTGTTTTCATGTGTTTATTATTAATCACATGATCTCATTTCTGTGGTGCACAGATTGTATAACGTATGCAGCAGCTGCTGTGATCCATCTGATGAAAGTTGTAGAAACCAGTCTTGAAAATATACATATCCCAAGTGCTCCTGTGTGTGTGTGTGATTTTTCACTTTGGCTTCTAATGGTCACAGAAAAAGGAAAACACACACACCAACAACACTTCCTGAACTTAACACCTAATACCTATTAGAGAGGTTTCTAAACATCTGGATACTTCTATAATTCAAATTAATCTCTTTTCAAGAAAAAAAACCACAAATTGATTTACAATAAAAATCAAATAAACACAAGTAAGACAACAGGAAACACAAAATGCTGCCCAAACATGTATCAAAGCTCATGAATTTTAAGCTGTTTTTTTAAAGTGTTAATAGAGAGTGGTTATCTGTTCCAGCATTTTGGACTGAAGGTTTGGAATGCAGAATTCCCCTTTGTTACGCCCCAGTCTAGGGGTACAGGAACGCAACATAAGTTTGAAAAGACTGCCCCGCCCTGGTCCCCAAAACCATACACAGAGGGAAAACCAATTTCTTAGTGAATTGTGATTTATTCTCTACACTGCAAAAATGAAGCTCCAGGGTGAACAAAGGCCAAAATAACAAACAAAACAAGCTAAGTCAGGAGGAGGTGCTATCTAGAACCCTATGTGAAATCAAACATCAAACAAAAGACAAGCGCTACACCTAACTCCCTAACTGAAATAAACAGGAGAAAACAGTGCAAGGAAAAACAATACGGCAGCTCACCCCTTCTGTTGCAGTGCTATTTACAATGAAAACTAATGTACACACTATATACAAAACTCAGAAAGGCCGCAAAAATCACAGGCACAAAAGTCTCAGGTTTTGGAGGCCAGGGTCAGGTCTGCTGCTGCTGTCAGTGGCTTCTCCAGGACAACTGCTGGTGAGGGATTTGAAGAAGATCACATGGCCAGGGGACCAATCAGCAGCCGTCAGCTCATCCACTCCGGGACCTGCAAAGACTTAAAGGCACAGACAACAACAGCCACCAAAACAGATTATGGACAGGGCCATAACACCCTTTGCTTTCAGATCAGTTCATGGCATCACAAGAAAACTTCCATCTGCGGACCTAAGAATCAAGTTTGGAGAATAGGGGTGGAATATGTAATATAAGTCACCTTATCGCCTAAGGCCATAAAAGTAAAAACCAAGCTTTTAAACCGAAATCTAAGGCCATAGAATTAATTTGAGCATCAAGTCCAAAGAATGACCAAAATTTAGCCTAAGATTCCACACCTTAGTTTTTACAGTGGATAAGAAAGAAACTCGGGAAATATGTTCTAGTTGTAGAAGGCAGAAAGATTATTTCCAACCTAATGGTGGTTATAATAAGTTACAGAAGTTTGCTAAGAAACTTCAGGCTCATCCCAGTGGTCTAGAAAATAGATTAATCTCACCAGTCTTCATGATATGTATCTGAAAGGAGTTAAAAGTAGTATTCACTAGCTGAAAGTACCAGCTGGAAGTACAGCCAGCTCATCTCCACATCTAAAGGTCACGGTGAGATCAGAAAGGCACTGTCTACGTACGGGGCAAAGTTTAATAAAGGGAAAGCATTCCATAATTAGCTGCCATGTTTCAGTTAAAAACAAAATCCAGATTTTTCCTGAAGAACACGACATAAAAAACAAATGAGTAGAATAGAGTTGTATTAATCAGCAAGTATTCCAGTTAATAAAGGAGGAGTGTAAGGGAGCAGTCCCCGAGACTCCTCAGGCAATGGGGTGATAATATCATTCGTATTCGTTTCTAAGGAAAGCCTTTCTTATTTGACTGCATGGAAAAATGACCTCCAAATTGAGCTTCCTGTAGAAGATTGGAGATAGACCTGTCTTGTGGCTCAAACCCAAACCATTGACACAAGGTTCAGGATTTTAAAGTACAAATGGCTGTTTTAATCCCAGTATTCGCAATGACTGTATTAAGTGTAGTAAATAGAAGGAAACCTTATTTCATTGTATGTGGGACTATAAAGTATTGCAACCCTTATGGAAAGGAATTCTTGACTTAATTTCCAGGTTAATAGAACATGTTATCCCAGTTGACGCAAAATTGTGCATTTTCCACATTCTCTCTGGACAGTTCCAACTACATGGAAAGAAATGAAAGCCAAATTTCTTTAAGATGGAAGGACATACATGGACCCACCCCTAATTAATGGATCAAAGAAATGACAGGCTTGCAATGAGAAAGTTGACGTTCTTAGCTAAAGAAAAGACTTCTACCGGATCTGGACACACTTTTTACAATTTATAACGGGATTGTTTGTACAGAGAACTATGGTGTAACTGATATACATATGTGCTGAGAATACGATGCTGTTGGGTGGGTTGGGGTGGGAGGGGTGACTCTATACATGTTGATGTATTACAACTTAAAAATCTAATACAACCTTCTGTAGGAGGTAGTTCTGGACTATGCGAGAGGTCCCGATAGGGCCAGTGCACACAACCCGTGATTTCTGGGAGATTCTCCAGGATCTGTAAAAATGTCACAAATATCTTTAAACATTTATACGCACAGGAAGCTCTATGTGGGCGTAAGCTCTTTGAAAGTGAAAAATATCATTCTGTTGACTTTAAATATAAAAATGTCTGTTAAACGATCACGGGGGTTTTTTTGTTGCTGTTGTTGTTGTTATTTTGAAGTATAGCTTTTATAAAATGCTTTTATAAGTCTTTGTATGTTCTAATCTATTTGTATTTGTGTGTGAATTGGAAAAAATTTGTCTGTATAATTAGACACAAATTATTGTACACATTTCTAAATCTTAGTTTGAATCATATCGACGGTTTTCTCTCAACATAAAGCAGACGCTCTGCTTGTTCTTGCTCTACGTGACTTGTGGGCGAAAAGTCGGAGGAGAAGCTTTGTCCCTTCTGGCTCGCTGTAGCGGGTTATTGTATGTTGACGTGTGTCTGAGCTGTTCCGTTAGCTAACAAACAGCTAGCAGACACTGAACACTGAAAGTAGCTGTTTTACAGGCTGGTTTTGCGAACTCAAAAACTCACAGTAATGGCGGATGACTGGGAAGAGATTCGCCGGCTTGCCGCAGACTTCCAGAGAGCGCAGTTTGCTGACACAGTGCAAAGGTAAACGCAACTAAACGGGTGATAGCATCAAAGCTAATCACAGCTGTCATTAAAGTTGATTTAAAAGTAACGCTATTAGATGAAGATTGTGGCTTCTCTTGTAACAACTGTTGTGACTAAAACAAACACAATAATAAATGTATACTACACTGTCCTTTACGGCACTTGTGTAAACTTTTCCGCAGGCTGTCGGAAAGAAATTGCATTGAAATAATTGCAAAACTAGTCCAAGACAAGAAGCTGGATGTGGTGCACACACTGGATGGTAAAGAGTATGTCACCCCAGCTCAGATCAGCAGGGAGATCCGAGATGAACTCTACGTGCACGGAGGTGTGATACAGAAGTTTAAGAAATGAGATGCAGCATTGTCACATTGTCCCTGTGACATTTTCAGAATTGTAGATTGTGACAGAAACTAAGTGCTTTCATTCTGTATTACAGGGAGAATCAACATTGTGGACCTCCAGCAGGTGTGTGTTAACACTATGTTTCGTCCTGCGTCCTCTAGATGAGATATACAGTTTGTTCATTCAAATTTGGGTCAGATGTTTTATGAATGTTTTCATGATGTTGTTCCTTTCAGATTATCAATGTGGACTGGGTCCATGTTGAAAACAGAGCAAATGAAATTGCAAAGTCTGATAAAGGGGTTCAGCTTGTACTGGGACAGCTGATTGATGAGTGAGTATTAGGTCTATACTGTATAAAAATGGCTACCATAAAGTCACACTATGGACAGCACTATAATGGGTTTTGTGAGCCAAGTTGCATATTTGCATGAAAGAGCAAAATACTAAGTTATCAGCCAACACTTTAGACTCTATGGGCTCATTTCACACATGCCCAGTGTTTCTCGATATATGCTACAAGATATTTAGGTCTATAGGATCCAGAGAAAAAGCTATAACACTTAAGTTAGCTAATTATAATAGTTAAGCTCCATCTCATTAGCCTATTGCACTTGTTAACTCTTTTTACAAAACTGAAGCTTTTGAGGTAAAATTAATGATAATTCTAAAGGCCAACAGTGCAGCTACAGACATAAACGATGCAAACTTCATTTTGATAAACTTTAGACTTTTGTCATTTCAGTGTAGGATGATCTTGATTTAGAAAGCTTTAGTGAGCTTTAGAGAGCCAGTTTTTCTATAACAAATTAATGTTCATAATTTGACTGTGGGTTTAACTTAGGCTGTTGCTGAAGGTTCAAAACACATCAGCAGGGTATGGCACGGAAAACAAACGTATAATTAATATTGACACAATCTGTGTCACTCGTCTATTATGTTGATCGTTTTCGTGATTGCCCAGATGGTGCTTCGCTGTGAATTGTGGGATGGCATTATGTCCTTTCCTTTCATAAAGAATGCTCCAGTTTGTCTTCTGCTGAAGGAGGCAATAAAGGAAGCTTTAACTGTTATTGGGCTGTCTGCAAATAAGTTGATGCTGACCTGTGTTTACTTGTGCACATCAGTTTTGTGCTAGCTAAAGGTTCACAATTAATTTGATTAAGAACCAAAAGACTTTAAAACAGTTCAGTTATTTTTATAATTCGGATTCGGATAATTCGGATTAGCACACTTCAAATCCTGTCTCCCCCCCACCCTGGACCCCCACCAATTCGCATACCGCCAGAACAGGAGCACAGAGGATGCAGTCTCCATCGCACTGCACTCTGTCCTCTCACACCTGGACAACAACAACACCTATGCCAGAATGCTGTTTATAGACTTCAGTTCAGCATTCAATACAATCCACCCCTCACAACTCATCAGGAAACTGACAGACCTGGGCATCAGTTCCCTCATCTGCAAATGGTTACTGGACTTCCTGACCAACCGCCCCCAACATGTCCGGCTGGATAACCGCTGTTCATCTACCATCACAATGAACACCGGTGTACCACAAGGCTGTGTGATGAGCCCTTTCCTCTACTCCCTCTTCACCCACGACTGCAGACCTGCTGATGGTTCCAACACCATCATTAAGTTTGCAGATGACACCACGGTGATTGGCCTCATCAGTGACAACGATGAGGCCGCCTACAGGGAGGAGGTGGATCGTCTGGCTGAGTGGTGCGACACAAACAACCTGCTGCTTAACACCGAGAAGACCAAGGAGCTCATCGTGGACTACAGGAGGAATGCTGACCCACATCCACCCATCCACATTAAGGGGACGGCTGTGGAGCGTGTGAGCAGCTTCAAGTTCCTGGGAGTCCACATCTCCGAGGATCTCACCTGGACGACCAACTGCTCCAAGCTGGTCAAGAAGGCTCACCAGCGCCTCTTCTTCTTGAGGACTCTGAGGAAGAACCACCTGTCCTCAGACATCCTGGTGAACTTCTATCGCTGCACCATCGAAAGCATCCTGACCAACTGTATAACAGTCTGGTACGGGAACTGCTCTGCCTCGGACCGGAAGGCGTTGCAGAGGGTCGTGAAAACTGCCCAGCGCATCGCCCGAGAACCACTTCCTGCCATAAAAGACATCTACAGGAAGCGGTGTCTGAAAAGGGCTGGGAAAATCATCAGAGACCCCAGTCACCCATCACATGGACTCTTCACCCTCCTGCCCTCTGGGAGGCGCTACAGGAGCCTCCGGACTAAGACCACCAGGTACCGGAACAGCTTCTTCCCCACAGCTGTCAGACTCCTGAACTCTGCCTCCTGACATCTGACCCACGTTAACTCATGGACTGAACATACACACACACACACACACACACACACACACACACACACACACACACACACACACAATGGACAACTGTACCCTCAAACACACAATAATAACATGGACTGAACCACCACTCACAACCACTAGCACTTTATATAGCCTCTGTAGAAATTATCCACACCCTCACTTACCTTAACTGCACTACTGTATAGCCCTGTGTAAACAATCATTCTGTACATACGATAATTTTTAACCCTACAACTGTTTACAACTTGCATAGTTCCCATTTCTGTATAGCTGTATATCTCAGATTCCTGTAAAGTTATTTATTTCATATTCTGTATAGTTTTTCATATTTATATCCTGTCCATATCCTGTACATAGCTTGTACTCACTACAGCCTGTACATACTTATAGTTATAGAATATTCACAACATACTTCATACCGTGTACATTATAACATAATAGACCCATTTCTGTAATATACTTACATATCTATATTATTGCTAATATATATTGTAATATATCTATATCACTAATAGAGCTGGGCGATATGAGATTTTTTCATATCACGATATGTTTTTTTCATTTCAGGCGATAACGATATCTATCACGATATAAGCCAAATAACTATATTTGTAAGATTTAAATGTGCCGTTGCTCACAAGTAAAATGTGAAATAATCAGCAGCTTGTTTTTATTTAAATATTTATTTCCCATAATAAGTTCAACAGGGTAGATGTACTTAAGGAACATGAGACTTTTTCAGATAAATAAAGGCAAATATTGCAAACTACACAAAAGGCAGCCGCTAAAGCGTTTAAGTTTCAAAATAGAACAAACGAAACAGACTAAATTGTCAATTCCACTTAGAAACAAAATATTAATTCTAAAAATAAGTCTTAGTTTGTTTTACAGAAGAACAGACAAAACTGACTAACTTTTGTCAATATCAAATAAACTGAGAACTAAAAGGAAATTCTCAATCTCTCCTTGTTGTATAGCTTAGCTTTTCAAACAGTTTTAACAGTTACTTTAGTCTGACAAAAGCCGAATGACGAATTAGCGCTTCCAGTCAGAGACTGAGGCTACGTCCACACGTACACGGGTATTTTTGAAAACGGAGATTTTCCGTTTTCGTTTTAAAAAATAATCCCGTCCACACATAAAGGCAGAAATGAAGGAAAACGCTGCTATGAACATGCCAAAGCAGCAGGTGGCGCTAGATTCCTAACCGTGCAGAAATGTTGGCCAATCAGAAGTCTAGAAGCCTCGGTGGGAAAAAGTAAACAAAGCTGGGGCATAGAAGCAGAACCGAGTCGTATGTGTGGACGGACAGTAACTGTGTGTATATGTAAGCATTTAAACACTGCAGAGAGTAGAATTAACAGTATTGTAGAAATTCATTTCACCGAAACAATAACGTGGCGCAGTGTGACGCATGCACCAGTTTATTGTATTTCCAGACTTGCTTTCGGCACAATTTACAGTGCATGCTACTCTGTTTTTTGTCAGACTTGAAATAGCCGAAATACCGTCACACTACGGAACTTCTTTGGCTCTTCCGTTCGACAATCTCTCCGGCATTGGAACCATCATCTGTTTTCTCTTCGGTCACGCTCGGTTGATTTTTCTAGTCGGCACACTCATTTCCTCCATTACCCGCTGGCTGCTTCGCAAACAAACACACGTGCGGCTTGGCACTTGTGCTGTACGTAACAAGTCACGCGACGTGACGCTGCGGCTGTGATTGGTTCGGCTCTGCGCTACTTAGTTTGGATTGGCTGACCTTTTTTTTTTTTTTTTAATTTTATTTTAAGAGGACAAGAGCGGCGAGGTCTATCGCGATAGCTTAATTTCTCTATCGAGTAAAAGTTATATCGCGATACATATCGTTATCGTTCTATCGCCCAGCTCTAATCACTAAGCACTTCTGGATGGATGCAAACTGCATTTCGTTGCCCTGTACCTGTGCATGTGCAATGACAATAAAGTTGAATTCTATTCTATTCTATTCTAATTCATTTGTATCCCTGTAGGAACATAGGGCCCATAAATAATGAAATATTGCCTGTCACCAAATTTCATTCTTAGTTCATTTCTACATAAAAGCAAATCAATCAGATTTGAAGGGAAACTCCTTATATGACTTCAAAGAGGGTAAAATTTTTATCTTATTAAATTTTATATTCTATTCAAAGTCTTATTCAATAAATTAAATATATTTTTTTCACATTAAAGGTTTAGTTAAGTCTCATTTCTGCACAGAAGTATTTACAAAAGTATAGTATATAAGGGTCAAGTCTGAACAGGTTAAATGAGAGTGAGGTGTTGTGATTATACTGCTCATGTTTTGTCATCTGCAGCACATACCTGGACCATTTGGCCGAGGAGGTGAATGACAAACTGCAGGAGGCTGGTATGATCAGTATTGCAGAGCTGTGTAAAAGCTATGACCTCCCAGGAGATTTCTTAACTGAGGTGAGCCAGTTTTTACGTGCCTTTTAATCCAATAAGAAATCTGGTCATTAAATTAAGCAATGTGTTGTGCCGTCTGTGTTTTTAAATGGTTTAGTCTTCTTTGTGGTCTCAGCTTGTTTTGACACGTTGTTTCTTTGTTAGTAAAAAAAAAAACCCGTGGGTTTCTGATCCATATTTTAGGAGTTGTCGAAGCGTCTTGGGAAGATTATCCAAGGAGAAATGGACCAGTACAACAGAGGTGTCATATTTACCCCGGCTTTTGTTGCTCGCCACAAAGCTAGAATACAAGGGCTCTTCAGTGCAGTCACAAGGTAAATATTGCAAAAAGGCTAAATATTTATTATGGCTTGTTTTTTGTTTTTCTTCTGCAGATGTACAGATTTTGATATGTCCATACCTGTCTCAGCATTTCTTGTGTGTATCGAAAAGCAAGTCAGTTAAAAAATGTAACTAAATGAAACAAGGTTATTAAAGAAACTATAGAAACAGTTCTTTGATGCTAAGCAAGGTTAAGCTGTTTGTGTGGGATAGCTCAAGATGCTATGAAGGATTTCTGTCTGCAGGACATTATTTTGAGCTGTGTTTGTGTTGCAGCATCCCAGCAGGTTGACAGATGGTAGCTAAAATGTTTTGCATGTTCTGTCATATTGAGTTTTTTTACATTATGGTTCCCCTGTGTATACTTAGTGAAGCTTTGACACCAAAAAATGCAGTGAGTGGGTAGCTGCTTTAAAGATCATTCCAGTGTTGGTGATAGTGAGTGAATTCATAGTAATGTTCAGTTTGTTGTTAAAGTAAGACTTTACATGAATAGTATTAAGAAAATGGTATCTGTTTCTCTTTCACTGCTTGGTTCTTAAACGAAGCCCTTCGGTTAAATTTAAAGATTAATGGGCAATCCAGAGAACAGGGTACCGAGGCAAAATATCCCATGAACATTTGAGAAGTTCATAAAATCAAATATACATACATTTAACCTTGTTAGAGACTCCTCACTGTGCAATAGTGCAAATATTTTATGCACACTATGATTATTTTTCTCATTTAAATTACTGTGTAACCTATTGGTCACAAGCAGCATCTACAACAGTTGTGTTTCTAATGATGATATATAATCAGGCAGATATGAAACCCATAAGGCTGCACCGGTGCAATATAGCTGAGAAATTAAAACGCGTGAAGTTTTCCTAATTTTACTACATTCGCTAATCTAAAGCTAATAAAGACTAAAGGCATGGTGCTGAATGTTGTCAGTGCATCCCCACAGGTTGGGCATCAGATAGAAAAGGGAGAGGAATTCTTGATTGGGTTGGATGAAGTGATAGAGAATGTCCCCATAGACATGTAGGTGAAGGAAACAGAGGTGATGAGGTGTAGGCTACTTGTGTTGCTATGGAGAGAAACGAGGACAGATAACAGCAGATTGTGTGAGAAGGATGAACATGTACTTTAAAAGAGCAAGGAACACAAAGTGAACACCCTGACTCTGTAATACCACATTGGCTTTAACAATCTCCATGACTTTCATGGAACTGTGAAAGCCATCTGTGATTTAGTAAAAACACTTTCACTGTTCAGTGTTTTGTTCTCTGCTACAGGTTTTTAGCATTTTTGGAAGCTAGTGTTTGCCACAGAGAGAGCCATAAAGCTAGCCTATATGGCTGTTTAAGGATATAAGTGCTACCATATAACTATATTCAGTGTAAATTACAAGTACTGTCACCTCAGTACTGGTGCTTTATATTGTAAAGTAAAGACCCTATGTTAATAGAGAGAAAACGCCATCAATTAGACCACCTGCTAAGCACCTGACGACAGTGGGAATGAAAAACTCCCATTTAACAGGAAGAAACCTCCACCAGAATCAGGCTCAGGGAGGGGCAGCTATCTGCTGTGACCGGTTGGAGGTAAGGTGTAGGGAGACGTGATAAAAGACATACATAAGAGAAAGTCAAAGATTAATAATAACTGATCTTCACGTCTAACAGATGTGAAAAAATAAATGTTCTCACATGAGACCCCGCTGTCTTCAACAGCTGCATTCGTTGGCACTTTCTTATAATTCCTGCTGTTTTGCTTTTTCTATAGGCCAACACCTGTCAGCAGTATGATTGGAGCATTTGGATTTCAGGAACACCTTCTGTACTGTAAGGACCAGCTGCTACATCATTTAAGTTAACCTGTTAAGCTCTTTGGTTTCATGTGTGTACTAGTCTTCTTTTTTTTTTTTCTTCTTTTTTTTTAAACTTGTATGATATTTATGTTTGTTTTTAATCGTTTTCAACTTTGTCTAATGTTAAACATTAGACAAACAGTCCTCTATTGTCATTGTTTAATACTTTAGAGGGCGTATTATGATATTGTATTTTTTGTGGTTCAGCTGTCTTGGAGGAGTTGGTGAATATCGGGCGCCTGAAAGGAAGCGTGGTTGGGGGGCGGCAGGACAAGGCTGTGTATATCCCTGATATCTACACCAAAACACAAAATGCCTGGGTGGATTCTTTTCTCCAGCAAAATGGATATTTAGGTAGGTGTTGTTAAACTTGATGTCGGTGATCAAAAATACCCTAAGGCTTTTTCTAGTTAGCTAGCTGTCTCATTCAGAATGTTTGAGCTTTTTTATCTTCTGATCCACAAGAAAGAAAAGAAGAAAAAAAAAGTGGCTGTTTTGCCGTCTAATTTCAAAGTCCTGTCAGCCATACTTGGAGTAGAGGTATACCCACAAGACTACTTTGATCACTCATGAGAAGATGACTAGAAAAATGATTTTTTTTTTAATTCCTAAAACCTCAGATCAACTCCAGTTTCGGTTTCAGTGTTACTGGCATCCATTCACAATAACAATTACCTCGAAGCACATTCTGCGGTAAGGTTTAGACTCTACAATGTTAGAGAGAGAACTCAAAGAATCAGGCAGTCCCTGCGAGCAAACACTTGGTGATGGATTGGCAGGAGTGCCCTTTAACAGGTAGATCATTCAGCAGACCCAGGCTCAGAGAGTAGTAGCCGTCTATGCAGATGGTTGGGGATTGAGGGGAAAGACAGTATTTCCTATGTTTGTTAAAAATGACAAGAGATTCAGTGTAAGACTGAGTTTTTGAGGCTCTTTGACAGCAGGGCTGAAATATTTGAAACTCTTTCAGTTTAAAAATTTTAGGGAGTTGTTGGTTATTTGGTCGTTGCACAGTTATTACCCTAAAAACAGTGAGATGTGTTTTTTGTTTTTAAATTTTCTTTATTACTGTTGTTAGTTTCTCCTACTTCCTACTTTGAGGACTTGAGATAAGCAGTTATACTGAGCTGTGACTGTCTCAAAAATATTTTCTTTTATCTTGGGCACAGAAGTTATTATCTTGTGTGTACTAGATGAAAAATGACAATGATTAAAAACTCAATTTTTCCTCTGAGGCAAGAGCCATTGTAGAGGCAGGTGATCAATGTGTTTGTCGGTTCTGTCATTTTGTAAGCAAGGTTACATTTATAAAAACAAGGAGGGAAAAAAAACAATGAATTTCAAAGAACTCAGTGCCTCAGTGGACCATGGGTAAAGGAAGACGCAGTCGTGTTTTGGTGCAGATCCGCATCATGCAAAACTGTGAAATAGGACACTGAGGTTCCCATTTGTGCCCTCAGTAATCATGAAAAGGTAGTAACATTTGCTTTTCAGCGACACCTGGCACTTTGCAGCAGTGGCATGCAAGAACTGTTACAGAAAGGCAAGCAGAGCTGCTACCCACACATGGCAAAGGGGGTTAACTAAGAATAAACAGTGGTGGACATGTAGAGGGTTGGTGTGGTAACTGCTAAAGGGAACAGTAAAAAATTACTTTCCCAAGTCAGAGTGTTACAGATATGGGACTGTGGTATCGATTAACATTCCTGCTGCATTCATGTTTATGTTGTATTTTACTATATTTTTGGGGTTCAGCTGATTTCAGTTACTTTACATCAGTCACATGCTGTGAGTTTTGTAGAAACCTAAGCAGAAGAGATGACATCAACCATAGAAAAATCATCTTTATGAACATTTCATAATTTCAAAATAAATTTCCTGTTGTTGTAAACTATTTTTTGCAACTTTTTTGTATTTAAAGTTTTGAGGGATAAACCTCTTAAATTTCTCCAAGTAGAAGTATATGTAAAAAAACGATTTTCAATTGTTTTGTAGTTTATTGCACTTTTTTGCAATTAATGTAGTTACTATGGACTTAATGCACACATATTATTAAAATATGGGCTATAACAGTTGTATAGCAACTTGAAATGCTCCCACAAATGGCACTACAACATATAAAAAAAAATAATATAAGCTCTGGCGGACTTGGTTCTATAGTAGGTCGTAAGGGTTAAATAAATATCGTCAAATAATCGAGATCTCAATTTCAGTGAAAATAATCGTGATTCTCATTTTTGCCATAATCGAGCAGCCCTACGCTCAGGGTTATTAAATAAACTTGCTATACTATATGAACTGATGACATCGTTATCCCACAGAGTTTGATGCATTGGTTAGACTGGGGATTCCCGACCCATCCAGCTACATAAAGAAGCGCTTCAAGTCTAATAAGCTGCTGTTCCTCAGAGCGGCCTGTGTGGGCCAAGCTCTGGTCGACCAGGTGGAGGCCTCTGTGGAGGAAGCTGTCAATTCCGCCACTTGGACTGACCTCCAGGTCAGCTCTTTAACCTTTAAATTGATGATATTAGAGGAGTTGCATCGTTTTTGTTTGTTTTTTTTGTTTTTAGATTTCTGTTTCTTATCCTCTTCTGTCTGGGCTGCTTTAGCCAGTTCTGCCCAGCTGCCTGTCGACTGAGGACATTGGGATACTGATTAACCAAGCTATGAGAAACACTAACATCCAATCGTCTGCCAGAATCTTGGGGGGCACCGTGGTTGTCAGTGAGAAGTTCATCAGCAACTGCCTCTCTTTATTTGATGAGGCCATGCAGCAGAAAGCTCAGAAGGTAGAGATTCCTTTGACACCCGGTTTTACATGTATATGTATATGCTCTGTCCAAAGGGTGGAACTAGATTTTGTGTGCTTTTCAGGAAGTTAAGAGCAATCCAGTGTTTTTGATAACTGAAGAGGATCTGAAGCAAGCATCTATCCTGACTGAGAGCACCGCACCTTCTAAGAAGGAGAAGAGAGAAGCGGAGCGCAGGAAGAAGGCAGCAGGTTTGTGAAACCTATCTCACAAACTCCCACTGTTTTTGTTTTATTATTTTTATTCATATAGTTTTTAGTCCCTTTGGCATTTTGTGAGGGAGACTGACAATGGTGAGAAATCCCAGGATTTTATTTTGGTTCTTAGTGTCCAACATGTGTCCTCAAAGCTCTCTAAGGTAATGATGTATGAGTGAGTCTAATGAGTGATGTCTTACATGAAATCATTTTTTCTGTTTTAATTTGCAGAAAAATGTTTCAGTTTCTGTTTGCAAAAAGCTGAAAGTGGGTAAAATAAATTGAATGAGAGGAATATCTGTTCATTTCTTTTGATCAAGTAAAGACTTTTTTCACTTTGCCTTTGCAACAATTAGAATGGCCCAAAGCTCAGAGATGTGGGTTTTAGGCCATTTTTATGGTTGCCGTGTCACCTATCGTTTAGGACAATACTGTCAGTGGCTTCTTGTGTAATGACGGCGCAGCAAAGAGTAAAGCGACTCCTTTATTTATGTAAAGCAGTCAGAGCTGCTTCCAGAAACCAGAACGATGAGACGAGAGGGATTCAATAAGGTGCCCGTAGTAATAAATCTACAAGAAAACTCACCAATATTTCTTTTTCTTTTTTCTTTTTTTTTACAAACTTGGACTTAAACAATCATCAAATATCATCAGATTATTTTTTGGAGTGGACCCAGAACTGATTGAGATGCTTTGCCATGACCTTAAACGGCTGCTCATGCTCAAAACCCCTTCAGTGGAACTGAATTGAAATAATTCTGCAAAGAAGAGTGGGCCAAATTTCCTCCACAGCGATGCGAGAGACTCATTGCCAGTTATTACAAACACTCGATTGCAGATCTTGCTGCCAAGGATAGTACAACCAGTTATTAGTCTAAGGCAGCAGTTTTTCACACAGGGACAAGCAGGTGTGGATAGCTTCTTAATGAATGACGTCATCAGTAAAAACCTGTATTTTCTGTTTACGCAGGTTTTGTCTAATGTTAATCTTTGTTTGTTCATCTGAAATTCTGAAATCTAAAATGTGACGTATATGTTTTTTGTTTTGTTTTTTTTACTTGAAAGATTTGCCTCACAGTTAACCGTCATTCTTATAGAGATTCTCCTGATGTTTGCTTTTGTATTGCAGTTGTCTCTCTTAGAACATCCTCACCAATAAAACATGTCCCAGTGAAATGGGGGTGTGGCAGATTGTAGGTAGCGAGCAGGATCATTTCTGCATGCATATTAATGAATGAGGCCCAATGTGTGTGTTTTGTTGTCCAACACAGCTTTATGCAAATGTTGCTTGTGCTATTTTTATACCAGCTCTGTAACGTTTGGAGTAGACGGCATCGCCACCTGCCAACATCTACCCTACAATGACCCGTAGGACAAAGACAGGAAAAATAATAGACTGGTTATCTTAAAGTGATACTAGAGCAGTGAAAATAAAGACATCTGCAATGTGGCAAGTCAGTGTTTGCTGACTTTAAGAAGTTGAGTTTTCTCAGACTGACTGGGATCCGTTAACTGTTTGTCTTCCAGAGGGCAGTGGCAGTGTGAAAGCAGGTGGAGGAGGCAATGCCAGAGAGATCCGGATTCGTAAAACCAAGAAGAAAGGGCGGAAAGATGAAGACAGCGATGAGGAAACTGGACCTTCTCAACAAAGTATGTCAGCCGTCACAAAGACATTTTATGTTCTCAGGGAAATACGGTCTCCATCTGCACATTAAGCCTGCTCACTGAGGCTTTTTACTGTAATAAGAGCTTAATGGCTGCTTTACGAGGAATCTCCTGGGTCGTTAAGCTTTTTTTTTTTAAATTTTTCTACATGGAAGACAAAGGTAACTGTAGGATTCCAGGGGGACTAATTAGCTTGTGTTTTACCTTTGCCAAGATCGCAGCAGACAGACTGAAACCCCCTTTATGGCCCAGGAGGCGATCGTAGCCGTTTTAGAGGAACGAGTGAGTGACTGCCCTGAAGAAATCCTGTCTGAGTTGGCAGAGCAGTTAGTCAGGTAACAGACACATCTCTTTCTGAAGTTCCCTTTTCTCAGAGCTGCCAACAATCCCTTCATTCACCTTCTGTTAATGTCCCTGCAGGCCTCTGACTAAAGCCTACCAGGAGGTGCTGCGGACAGTGTTCATGTCCTCCACCAGCTCTCCATCAGGGGCCAACAAGAAGAAGAGCATGAAGGATCTGCAGGAAGAGATCACCAACCTGTACAACAATATCCGACTATTTGAAAAAGGCACCAAGTTCTTCTCAGGTAAGTCATGTTCAGGGACGTGCAGAGGGGGGGGCTAGAGGGGCTTGAGCACCCGCCCCTTTAAACCTCTCTGCACGTCCCTGGTCATGTTCCATGTATTGGAAATCAGAAGCAGGACCATCTTCATCTCTCGCATCCTGACAGGAGACGAGAGAGGAGGCGGGGTTCACAAGGTCCAGATTTTACCCTTACTGTTTGGCAGATCACTGTATTTGTAATAGATCTGTTACACTGGATTAACTGATCATGTCAGGGTTCATGTTCTGATATTTGTTCTTCTGTATGAATCAAATGTTTAGCCGTGAAAGACAAGTCATACTCGGGAAAGCTAGCATCCTTTGCTTTATTTTCGTATATATGTCGAGGGAAACGAGCATTAGGCTTCAGAGCGTACCCAATGCTCAGAGACAGTTTTTGTACTCTTGGCTCTGTGATGCCAAAGAAAGTGATGATGTGAAAGTCTCAGGAGCACAGCTCTGACTGTGAGCACAGAAGCTCCACCCACCTGGAGGGCAGTCATTCAGAAGAAGGAGCTCGTTGCTGCATCAACAGCTAAGCTGTCAAAAAGCTTTTAAGAGAAAAATTGTAATGGCTAAGTTACAACACAAACAATATCTTCTAGTTTCTCAAAGTCAGTTTATATAGTGTGTGGCTAAAAGCACCAGCCCTAAACCCACAACAGACCACAGATGGGCTAGTGGATGTTAAAGGTTAGAAGAGAGTGAAGTCAAAAGCGGCACCGAGGCCCAATGTAAGATACATAAGGATTATTTTGAAAAAAATATCTGGCATTGTAGTATTAAACCCTGTAACTAATACCAGATATTACCTCCTCTTTGAACATCACACATATTGGGTTGAATTTCCACTTTTGGATTAAACAGTGACAAATGAGCAAATGTTGTTTTTTAGTAAAGCTCTGATAAAAACCTCATAGTGAGACACAATATTGTGATATTAACAGATGAAAAACAAGAACAAACATCCAAAACTAAGTGGCAGCCACAACATCGGGGTAATTTAATTAGAATGTGAAAACGTGATGACACACTCATCTGTTACTTCAAAATAGAGCCAATACATTTAAGTATGTAAGGGAACTTCAATCCAAAACTGTCCAAATCTCCAGGATTTCTAGAGGAACATAAAAGAAATATAACAGGTTTTGTGTATTGACCTTGCTTTACACCCAGCAAGAGTAGTGAGTTATTTATTGAGAATTGTGCACTTAAATGCAAAGAAAATAGAAGCAGCTGAACAACTGCTAAAGTTGGAGCTCTCCGACATAATTCACTGGAGAGATTAGGCTATAAAACGTGTGTATCATGGTGAAAATGACTGTAAAAATGGTGAGGGCTGAGTAGAATCATCCAAAATTTCAAAGGCTTTACATGCAATATTTGTATGTTTGTTTTTTATGCATGCAGATGATACCCAGGCCCACATCGCTAAGCACATCCTGAAGACCGTGTGCACTGATGTCAGTAACATCCTGGTTAACTTCCTGGCTGCTGACCTGATGATGTCCGTGGAGAATCCCAGCACCATCACCAACGAGGTCTGTGTCTGTCGCTCCTCTCGGCAACCTGAAACTCAAACTGTGTTACGATTATCTGTGGAGCTGAATTCAACAGTTGACACTGAATATGCGATTTGGTACTGCAGGTCAGACTAAAGATTTTAGGCAAACTGTCAGAGGAGACCAAAGGGCCTCTTTTGAAGCTGCACAACTCCCTGAACGGCAAAGTAAGTAGTATGCCTGTCTAAAATAGTGTTGCACTGTGGGTGACTGCAAAATGACAGCTAATACCTTGAAATTTAAAAATCGCTAATCTGGGGAAAGGTTGAGGGATAACATTTTAAGTAAGGTGGATTTGCTTTCTGTGTTTACAGTCCATTGAAGACTTTGTGACTAACTTGGATACCTGTGCTGAGGTTTGTGGATTCATGCTAAAGAAAGGAGACAAGAAAAAAGAGAGGTAGTGGAAGCACATTCGAGCCACAAAACTCTTCACCTTGATCCACTTATGGAGTCTAGAAGTGTGTGAATGCGTGTCTTGCAGACAAGCCCTGTTCCTGCACCGCCAGGCCCTGACTGAGCAGCTGAAGGACACCGAGGATCCCGCTCTGGTCCTCCACCTGACCAGCGTGCTGCTGTTTCAGGCCAGCACGCACTGTATGCTGCACGCCCCGGGCCGCTGTGTGCCTCAGATCATCAGCACACTCACGGGGAGAATATCTGCAGTATGTACAGCTGATTGAACGTGATTTGAATGGGAAGGAAAAGTGTTGCATCACAATCCATCAGTTTTAAAAAATGATAAACTGGATCATCAGATATACCAGTCTGCTCACTCCTTCATCACGTCTGTGTAGGGTAGAGGTCGGCAACCTGCGGCTCTTTAGTCCTTATAGTGCGGCTCCGTGCGGTTTGAGAAAATAAATTAGAAGTATTTAGCTGAAGTGTATTTTATTTATGTTAGTTATTTTTTTTAACTTGTAGTTCTAAATTGGAAGATTATTGTAATATTGAAATATAAAAATAAAATTATATTCTATTATTTTTTTCATTGCTCAAAATAAGCGTCACACTCGCAGAAGTCAGTGTACCCGCCGAAACGCTGTGCATTTATCGAGACTTTCAACCCCAGGTAGGCCAGTTATGGATCTTCGGATCCACATTATGTCAGCAGCTATTCTCCACCATGAACTATGTTAAAAACAAACACCGCTCGCGCCTCACAGATGACAGCTTACAAACCTGCATAAAGATGAAAGTGACTTCATAAAGCCCCGATTTGCAGACGCTGTGCGCAGAGGTTCAGGAGCAGAAGTCCCATTGTAAACATATCACAGCAGACCCGACGATGTTTCCATGAACACGCTTTTCAGCATCTCTTTATTGACCACTTTTCACACACGGTTGCTGTACGCATACAGACGGCTGTAGCTTTTCAGCTCACAGCCCGACACATACCAACAACAGCATAGATAGCGCAGACGTTAAGGCGGCGAGGCGTGATTGCGGGTGCCGCTCAGGTGCGTCCGCCTCCCCTGCAGCAGTGCTGCAGACCACGCCCCGCCACACACATTAACCTGGTAAAATACATATTTAGGCAGAATTTTGTAAATATCTATTTTTCAGCAGCATAGTGCTTTTTTCCAATTATTTTTTTTAAAAGTCAGGTCAAGGCTTCAAAAGCCCAAAGGCGATATAAGGGTGGCGGCTCACAACAGTTTCTGTTTGCTACATGGATCATTTTAGTTCAGGTTGGTGTCTTTCCTTTTGTTATATTTCTTTAAGAGTTCAAAATGTGTTAATTACATAAATAAAATGTAATTTTCTCTGTAGCACTTCATGGATTTCATAACCGACACACCTTAGTTGTTCACACAAAGCATAAAGGTAAAAAACAATATATACAGTGTTATCTTCATTTTAGATGTCAAAAAGTATTCGCGGCTCCCAGTGTTTTCTTTTGCGTGGAAACCAGGTCCAAATGGCTCTTTGTGTCTTAAAGGTTGCTGACCCCTGGTGTAGGGGAAACACAGTCCAGTTATATTATGTTACACAGCCATCCCTCCCGGAGTTGATATGATTCTCATTGGATATAGAAACAGGTGCATAATCCATTAACACTGTAAATGTTTAGCTTTACGATGCCCGTCGTGTGATTGTGCTGTCTGAAAGCTTCATCTCAGGATCGCTTGAAGTAGTGTTGAGGCGAAGCAGCTGTCGGTGGTCTCCATCTGCTGCAAGGAGAGTGAAGCAGCTGAAATGTGTGCATTTTGTTGCAGGAACAGCAGCAGCTGCTGTCTACCTACCAGAGCCTGGTGGTGAAGCAGCTGGTGAGCCAGAGCAAGAAGCAGGAGGATGACGAGGAGCAGGACGAGGAGGCGAGGAGCGCACGTGCTCAGGTCCAGACCCTTACACCTCAGGTGAAGGACCTGGTGCTGTCTCAGAGGAAGACGTCTGTTAATGAGGACTGACTGAACAGTTGAATAAAGAGGAAGGAATGTCACAGGGTTAAAGACCTGTGCTGCTTCTAGATCAGCTGGTGGTCCTGTATTTTTCTATGATTTCTCTATGTGGGCATCATTTTAAATTATTGAAGGAAATCACTGTGTATGATGAATTTAACACAATTGTCCTCAGTGAGGTTCTGATTAACCTGCGTATTAAATGCTCTCCTCCTCCTCAAGTGAGTTGCTTCTTCTGTGATCAGCACAAATGCAGAACATTCGGCTTCACACTTTATTACTGACCTTTTTTAACATCAGATAATACAGTGGTGTAAATGAACTAAATGCTTGTACTCGTGTACTGCAAATTCCTGGTTCTCATTCTTCATGCTTCATAAATGTAACATAACTGAGCTTTGAACTGCTTAAATTACATGTGGGCATAACTGGCCAATGAAGACAGTACCACGTCTGCATGATGAGTCTGAGAGTGATGCATTAGGTGTGTTTGTCTCCGTCTTGTGACCATTATGTGAACTTACACTAAAGTGCATGATACTGCGTTTCAACACTTGGGGGCACCAACAGCAAACAGTCGTTTGAGTGATATTGATGCAGTTATAAAAGAAAGGAAGAGCACTGCAGGAACCAAACTGAGTACACTACACACACGGATGTCACAGTCTCCATCCCAGTGGTTTCAAGCTTAACCCCAGGATTTTAAATCTGCTTGCTGGCATTTGCTTCTTATATTCTACTTCATCTCAGAGGTGTTAAGGTCAGAGCTCTCTGCAGGCCAAACACATAAAGCAGTTTCCTGGAGCTCCCTTTGTACTTGAGGTTGAACAAATCTGCTCTTTTTTTTCAGTGTAAAAAAAATCAGCATATACATGTTTTTTCCCTTCATCCCACCTTGAGGTGACAGGTGGTTTGATTTGGCACCATTGAAATAAAACTGAAGTGAAATTTATTAGAACCATTACTAACCCAGACCATAAAAAAGCTGAACATATGTGTTCACACCACTCCACATCCTTCACCCAATTATCAAAAGAGCTTTCCTTAAATGTTAAGGCTATGTTGACTATAAGACTATAAGGAGTTATAGTCTCTTTTTGGTCACTATACAACAGAGCATGCTTCATAAATCTGCTTCTAAATCAGAGTCTGTACTGGATAGCATTGTATTACGCCAGGGCCGACTTCTGTCACTAATTTGTGAATTTTTATATCATTATTAGTGTAGCCAGGCAAGAGGTTTCTGATTCAGTGATCTTGTGATCATGCATGCATCTAGGGGTGACTTTTGAGTCACACTGCAGCAGTTTGCACCCAGTTGCAAAGCAGAAGGGATAAAAAAAATAGTGCCTCCAAGTCTAAGATTAAGGTGAGCTCTCCGCTCTCTTCTCTTTCCCCTCACCACCAACTAGTTGTGGTGAACAGCTACACCTCCCTAAGCCTGATTCTGCCTGATTTTCAATCCAGCCAGAGATCCAAATCCCCTTCTGGATTACATCAAGAAAGGCATCTAGTGTCTGCCTGTTGTATATGATGAGCATTTCTTTTTCTTTCAATCTAGTTTATGTAAAAACCGTTCCTCTCTATTTAAAGACAATATGGAGGTTGGGATGATGCTTATCCTCATAAAGGTGGAGCTGTTGACTTTCTCATGTTTGCAACACCACAGAAAAAGTGGAAGCCTGGCATGTGGCTGCACCATCTGTAGTTTGTGGAGGCAGACACACCGTTTTGCCAGAAGAAGAGTTTGCTGAGCAGGACATGGATGTGTGAGCTCATCATACACACAAGCACATGCTCCACATTGCCATGGAAACACATCTTCTGAGAAAGGAGGCCTCTGGGCTTGGCAAGGGAGAGATGTCAAGTGAGGAATTTTATTCTAAAATAAGAGAATCCCACACTATCCAACCCCTTTCTAAGATGGCTTAATAGGTGGATGGATTGTGTATTCATGCTTAATTAGCCAATTAAATAGAAAAATAATCAGGTGTTTATGTTTCATTGGAGGGAAAGACATCTTTTCCATTTCATGCTTTCCTTACTATACTTTTAATGTAAACAAATGTTACTAAATGACCAAATAGACAATGAATGGATCCCATTAACAATTAGTGGCTGCATATAACTGTTAAAATTCAGTCACCACAGATACTAAGAAAAGGTGAGCTTTAATGAAGACTGATATGAGCCAAACAATTCAATTCAATATATAGCACAAAATCAAAGCAACATTTTATATTGGAAGGTAAAGACAAAATAATAATAGAGAGAAACCCCCAACCATCAGGCGAACACCTATGAGCAAAGAGTCAGTGACAATGGGAGGGAAAAACTCCCTTTAATAGTTAGAAACAAGTTAGTTAGAAACAAGACAAAATACAAACTGTGGAAGAGAGCCAGAGATTAATAGTAAGAGTTGTGTATAAACTCATTGGAAGTGAAAAGAGGTTAATTCAATTCAATTTTTTTTTTTAGTTTTATCTATATAGCACCAAATCACATTAACAACTGCCTCAAGGCGCTTCATAGCGAAGCCAAGTCAAGCCACTCCTGCAATCCTAGTTGGATAATTGGTTGAGAATGTGAATGAATGAGTTGCTCACACTTCATACTTGGCATTATATTTAGCATATCTCCTGCCACATTCCTTACATATGAGCTGTATGACACTTTGGTGCTATATAAATAAAATTACATTGAACTGAAAAAGAACTGAATTAAAAAATGTGCTCCTCTCTGGAGCCTTGCCCCAGTAACCCCAATCTTGGCAAGATGGCATCAGTAGTTCTATGATACGGGTCTTCCCAGTTGCAGTTAATCTGGCCCATCAACTAGGACAACCTTGCTTTGGGAGATCCTGTCATGGGCAAAAACCTAAACAACAAAACTTCTCCACAATAAGACAGTGATTCATGGAGGTGATTCGTGTAAATGCAAAATTCAATATTTTTTAAAATAACATAATGCATCAATTTTAATCACATTTGGCCCCAGTGGGACTGCCTCAAATGACAGCAGTTAGTCCCACACAGTTTCATAGGGTAAATTGCTTATAGTGTCCATGTAATCCATGTTTATCTTGTCAATAAAATCAATGTTGTTGTTTACATAAAGCCCTAAAAGCCTCTCTCAAATACACCTTTGTACATCGTGTGCTGATGATTATAACACTAGGCAGCTCTGACAGTGCATAGCAACAACTGTTTGCTAAAGCAATGCACAAGCAAATATCTAACCGACCAATCTCAGTGAACATATTGATTCATGAGCTGACAGATCACTGCTTAAGCAGTTCAGGCTTTTATTTTTATAAACTTTCAGCTCTGCCTTTGCAGGATGATTTGGATGCTGCATGACTGTCACCAAGGGCAACAAGAGAAGGACTTGAGCCTTCCAACGCTGAATTTTTAATTTAAGGTGTCAGTGTTTCAAAGAGGATATAGCATGCAAAGGATTCCCAGAAGATAATCTCAGGGCGTTTTCCCAATAGGATTCATAGGACACTAGTGGGTGTGAGCAACAGCCATTAGCAGCTTTACCTTATGTTAAAGTATTTACATTGGCTGTGAGAAAGGAGCTTGGGTCACTTTCAAATTCACTTTCCAATTCAATCAATAGCCTTTATGTAAACACACAAAATGAAGAAATGCAACATTTCAACTATTAATAAACTTGTGATTGTTAAAAAAAAAAAATCATAGACTGTATATAAAAAATTGAACATCAGTCATTCCAGCTGTTTTTGGACCACATTTTAATGCCTCATTATATGCACTTTGACCCCTGAAAAGATAATATCATAAGAGCTAACGCCTGCAAATTTGATTAGCAGGTTGCTGACACAGTTTTAGAAAAAAAGAAAAAGAAACAAAAGAAAGAATGAAATGTGTAAAAATAATAATAATAACTATTAATATACAACAACCTAGTAGCTGTGCCACCAGATAAATGCTGTAAAATAATAGAATACATCACATAAAAATACAGAATTTCTCCATAATTAAAATATAGTTTTGTAACTTTAATTCACCTGAGATTTCATACATTTTTACAGATTCTTTATGCTAAATGAAAAGTTAGGTAGCATAAGTACATGTGTAAAAACAACTTGATGTGATTTTTCTAATATTTAATATGATTAAATACCAGCCATTTAAGAAAGTCAAAATCTTGTTGTACAACTAGTAACAGACTTTATAATTACAACAAAATCCTAATTTTTGATTATAGTAATTGTAATATGGGTTTTACCATGTAATTTTAAAAAAAATCTTGTATTGTACTGTTGAAGTGCACCATGGCATATAAACATTATCAAGAAAACATAACATAACAGTTTCAGAATGTTCTTGCATCCGCATTGCTTATCTTATAAATTGTCCATTTTCCTTCCCTAAATTTTTCTTATGGAGCTAGCTGCTTGATAAAAGTCTTTGGTGTTGAAAGTTCCACACTGCTCCCTTAATAGTATCTAGACTCCACAATGGCCTCTCCATCTACAGTCTGTTTTCTTCCTACATCCTTGCAGATTTGAAAGCTAGCCTAGCTGTGGTTGATGTTGCACTGCAAACACAGCAGATGTTTACTGATATCTACGGAATTACTGATAAGTTTCATTTTTTTTAATTGCAACAGTTTTTAAATATGCATTTGCTATGTAAAACTCGAATTTAATAGCATTGCATATTTGTCAAATTATATTCAAGTTGTGTCAATTTGAGCCATTTTCTCTAGAAAAAAACATTACAATTTTATCATTATTCGCAGCTTGTTTTCCTGATATATATGCATATCATGTATAGATACCATAGAGATGCTTTTTAATGCTGTTTCAATGAACCTGCGAGTCCCTGAGGACTTAATATGCCTCATGTGTATTTTAGAGGAACTGCAGCTTTATTCTTTACAGTCACAGTTCTTGAGGTTGCCAGATGGAAATAAGCAGAAGACTGCACTCTGGCATTCCCCTTTGTTTGGAAATAGGATTTTATTTAATGATTAACAAACAATTTATTCAATTTTATTTATAAAGTGCCAAATCACAATGACAGTTGCCTCAATGCAAAAAAACACACAACTTAACTGGAGTCTGTTTAGTTCGTCAACAGAGTGACACTCAGCTGAAATAATGCCAGAGCAGTACACACAGAAGGATATTCACAAGTGGCCCCTTGACTTCTCATCTGCTTAGGTGAACATCCCCGTCTACATCCATCCGCTGTCACCATGCCTCCTCATGAGACATCTGCAGGTTCCTGTTGCTTAGTAATAGTCTTCAGTGCTATGATTAAAGTGAGCTTCAAAGCTCTGGACACACTCATTACTCACAGCAGCCTGCATAATGAATCCCTGGGAGGAAGATGATTAAGAACAGCATCCTTTGTAATCAAGAGTGTGGTGGGGATCAAATTTGTCTTAGTGTTCGGTCTATCTGTGCCTCATCCATCCGTAGCAGGTCAATGAGGTCACTAGAGAAATGGCCAGTCAGCAATCTAAGAAAAACAACCTGCTGACCTTTTTGTGGATGGTTGGTGTTCTCTGCATGATGCTACAAGCAGCCAGGATCTCATTTGCCTGGCTTTCATGTCTCACAGTCTGCACAGATACATTTGTCTTTGATATGTACTTTGGGCTGACATTAAAGGCGGACTGTTCTGAAAAAAAATTCAGATTACTAACATCCATATGTAGTTCATACTCACTGTGATATGGGACGTTATCAGACAGCAGGTGTCATTTATTTTTATTTTACAGTCACAGGATACACACACACAAACACACACACACACACACACACACACACACACACACACACACACACACACACACACACACACACAAACCAAAGGATGACTTTCCACAACATCATAACAACCTTTGAAAATCCTTCACTTTTAGCCCTCTTCACTGTATTGTATATGAACTCCCTTAGTTACAGTCATTCACCCTGCAGAGAACCCAAACAGCATGATGCTACCACCACTATGCTTCAGTCTCAGGATGAAAGCATCAGGCGTAGAGCAGTCAACCAACACATTCTCATCCTGGGGCTGTCTGTCAAGTCTTCTCTGTAGCCAGTCCCAGGCCTACAACTTCCACATCTGGAGTTTAGAGCGGTGGTGGCAATAGCTACAGGTTTAACAGCCAGGAGGCTGGCATGTGTCTCGTGCCGACTTACTCAGTGATTCTTTTGATGTTTCTTTCATATTTATTATTTCACTCACTGGTCCAGTTTTGGGGTTAGGGTTTTGCCCAAATTCAAGGTAGGGTTAAACTTCATGTTGATGATTCTCACAGAAAAAGATTGATATTACACATGTAGCGGTAGCAGGAAAAATAAAGTTAAAACACTTGACAGAAGTGATCACATTTGCCGTTTTAACCTTGTGATACTTGCTAATGAAGATGCTCTTCACAGTTATTAAAAGTAGATTGTGATGTCATTTTTGCAAAGGGCATATGGGGGTGGTAGTTACTCAGTTAGCTTTCTGAGTAATTATACAAGGTAAACAAGAATATATCGAAGAGTCAAACTCAATGAACTGAACAGTCACTAAAGCAGAGTTCCTGGTTCAGACGTGAACCTGGTGAAAAGGAGTAGACTATATCTCATCAATGCATGAATTATGCACAGAGCTGACACACACAGCAACAAGGACACCATTTCAGGAAAGAGATGTTGGTGTTGGTGAATTTGACCATGATGTAGGACTTGGTATATCAGAAAATGTTACTGAGAAAATGATGCATACTTTTATCTAAATGGGCCACATATGAGGAGTATATGAGGAGTACTGGATGAATAAGCACTCAGTGGAGATGATGACAGGAAGTGGAGTCCCTGGGTGGAAAGAGAAGACACAGATGACGCATCGGAAGGAGGGTAATGAAGGCAGAGTTTGCAAACAGGCATCGTCACATAAACACATGGTTCCCATATGTGATGCCTTAAACATACAGCGTTCGAAAGAGAAAGATGAATAAATGAATTAATAATACAGCTGCATTTTCAGTATCAAACGGTATCAGCAGCCACACACTCATGTGTGTGTGTAAGCTTCACAGAGATGACGTGTAATTACATTTCTAGGGAGGTGCGCGTCAGGTCACAGAGTAGGCTATGTGATACATTACTCCACATAAAGTTATCCTGAAAGGTGAATTGGTTATAGAGACCAAAACCATATTCAGTTATTTTATGAGGCTGTAAACAAGGTGCTTTATATTGTAAGGTAGACCCTACAATAACACATACAGAGAAAAACCCAACAATCATGTGACCCCCTATGAGCACTTTGGCGACAGTGGGAAGGAAAAACTCCCTTTAAGCAGAAAGAAACCTGCAGCAGAACCAGGCTAATGGAGGGGCAGCCATCTGCGGCGACCGGTGGGGGTGAGAGGTGGAAGACATTTTAACATGCAAGCTAGCCTCAAGTGGCAATTAGAGGGACTGCAGTCTTATATGTTGGGTCCCTGGTTTCTCACCTCTGTGGCAAAGAAGCTTGTTGGCTACATCCTGCCACTCTACCATCATGGGTCCAAAACTACGCTTTAAATTAAAACTCCACTTAAGACAGTTTACCAAGGTAAGAAATGTCTATTTCTTTATTACATTCAACAGTACAGTACACTGAAATTGCACATTTTCACCAGATATAGCAGCATTCTGACTGGCAAATGGACTAATTATTAGGCACAATCAAGACATTTAAATACAAATACACACGTTCAAATGTGTCATGGCCATTTTCTGACCACACACAGATTCCACTTAGCTGTTAATGTACATGCCTGGTAAAACAAATTCTATACAGCTAAACACACTGTCTTCTACCTGCAACTCCAGTGGCAACAAAACATGTAAGGTCAGGCCAAGCCCAGATTATCTTCTCAAAATAACACAAAAGAAACAACAACAAAAAATCTTTTCTCTTGCACAACATGTGCCAATCAGTGCATTTCAGGAGTTATAAAGCCTTTTCGTGTATTTTTATGGTTTCCTTCAGACAACTTCTTCACTTAAGATAATGTCTTTAAAAGAAAAATTAATTAATTTAAAAAAACCTGAATGACACTGTCTCACCTTTGGAGGAATGGGTGATTGTGGGCTCAGTAAATGCAGCAGTGATGGCTTTTGAGCAGGTTTATCTAATGCTGCAGTTTTGGATGAGCTGGTCTCTGAAGTACGGCGAGGTTTATATGATATTACTTCTTGATTTCAGGTGATATTTTTGCCAAATGTAGGCTGATTTTAAGCACAAAAAAAGACAAAAACAAAAAAAAAAACAGAGAACTTTGGCACTAAAAAGTGAGGTGAAATCCCAGCTGTAAACTGCCTGAGCTGACCTAGAACTAGCTTAGACTCTGAAGCTGCTGCAGGTGGAGATCAGTGTCTTCACCTGTAATGTGCAGCCACTTGTCAAAAACAAATGTACCTTTTTTTGGTCTCTTATCTTATTATTTTTGACAAAACAAAACTTTTTGCATTTCACTTGTTATTTCCTGAATGGTCGAGACTCACAGCACAGGTGTCAGAACTCCAGGCCTTGAGGGCTGCTGTCCTGTTTGTTTTCCAACTAACCTGCCCTTGTGCCTTCTTGGATGATCTGATATCGTGTCGGTGTTGTTCCCACATCATCATAATAAATGTTGTTCCAGGTTCAACATTGCAAGTGAGCAATCACATTGTTGTGACGTCATACTTTTGCAAGCCAAGCCATTCATTCATTTATGAAATTCGAATGTTGCAAGGACAATATGTATAGTGCTTACCGTTTATTAAAGAACAGTATCCTGAAATGCAACAAATTCAAATTGCTGGATTGGCGGACAGAGGCGGTTTCTCGCAAGTTAAGTAGATTTTTTTAAGGCGTTTTTTTCCAAAGTTGCAAAAGTATGACATCACACCAATGTGATTGGTCACTTGCAATGTTGAACCTGGAACAACATTTATTATGATGATGTGGGAACAACACCAACACGAGGATATCAGATCGTGCGTAGCTTCTTATTGGCAAAGCACACCTGATCCAGGTAATCAGCAGCAGGTAGGGCAGGGATACCTCAAAAACAAGCAAGATACTGGCCCTCGAGGACTGAAGTTTGACACCCCTGCTCTACAGGCTCAAATGCCAAATGGACTTCCAGTGTGTTTCAAAAGATGTGCTCAAGATTCAAATTTGGCAGATACAGCAGATATAGATTTGAATATAAAGATATATATATTGTATATAAAGATGAACACAGAACCTAAAGATTCCCATTACCTGTTGTATAGGTCAAATTGTAGGGTTTGGTATGGTAGTCCAGTTGCCATCGACCTGTTGGAAGCCTCACAACTTTCTGAGAACCTTCATACACTCCCTGACCATTTAAAGTCAGACTGACATTAACACTGCATTGAACCACTGTGGGGGTTTGAGGCTGATACTGCAAACACATCCAGTTGATCCAACCCAACATTTGCCAACAATAGAACATCATATCCCAACACACTGGACAGACTGAGCAGGTAGACTGCACGCACACCGGTAGGTCATTCTTGACTATCAGCAACAGAATCGTGCTTATTTAAAATGTTTGTTCTGGGTTGTTGGGTACAGGGTCTCAGTCGAGCCTGTTATATTCCACCAACTACTACTACTGATACTTGAACTATCAAGTATCAGAAGCTGATATTGAATCTACTGAGTCTTGTAAAATTTTTAATCTTTGGACCACAAATTTGTCATCAAATATTTTGAGCGTATCCTAAAGTGCAAACAAATAAAACAATTTTACAGTGGCTACAGTTGTAGCCACAGCTGCCCTGGGGCAGACTGACAGAAGCGAGGCTGCCATATTGCGCCATCGGCCCCTCTGGCCAATACCAGTAGGTGGCAGGTGAAGTGTCTTGCCCAAGGACACAACGACCAGGACAGAGAGCCCGGGGATCGAACCGGTGACCTTCCGGTTACAGATGCACTTCCCAACCTCCTGTTCTACGGTCGCCATCATATAGACAGCACGTCAAATGACAGGTCCTGAGCTTAGATCACCCAATAATCCCTGAACTCTACCCAGTTTAGTTAAAAGCCCCCCAGGTATTTATTATTTGCTTTTAGATGAAATTTCTTTCTTTTCTAATGTAAAAGCAAACAGATGGAATGAATTGTGGGCTCACTGTTGGTCAATCTTTGATTTGATCCTTACATCAAGTCTCTTTTTCTTGTTTTTTGTTTTTAAGTGGTTTGAGTCTTAGGAATGACAAAGAAGCCCATTAAGTAGCATTGTGTTTAATACTAGACTACATTAACCAGAAAAACTACCACAACAATCCTTAAGTGTATGCATATGCACAAAGCAAGCTGCTGTGAAGCCAGCAATGATTCTAAAGGTATGTCTACTAACTGTTGCCACAAGAGGTCATCCTGAATGGCTATTTATGTTTACTTAAGCCACGGGCATCCAACTCCAGGCCTTGAGGGCAGGTGTCCTGCAGGTTTTAGATATCAGCCTGGGCCAACACACCCGAATCAAATGATTAGTTTATTACCAGCCAGGCCTCTGGATATCTTCAAGACATGCTGAGGAGGTAATTTAGCCATTTAAATCTACTGTGTTGGATCAAGGACACATCTAAAACCTGCCGGACACCAGCCGAGTTGGACACCCCTGACTTAAGCCATGGTGCACAAATGACCTTTTTGCCTTTCAAAAGGATCACCTCACTCTGAATTTCCTGCCCAACATGCGTAACTTCTAACCACTAAATGCAAATGCCATTCTGTCTGTTCATGACTGACTGTTGCTACTTCTTGTGGAAACTAAAGCTCAACCAAATCTTTGTTGATGAAGAATCCTCACATTCACATATGATGTTTTAAAAATAAAACTTATAAAGTACAGTTTCAGTACTAACAGTCAGGTCTTATATTGGAAATTTTGCGATTTCTCACCTGACAACCTTTAAATCTCTGGCATGTTGGACTCACCGTGTACCTCCCGGATTGGATCTTCAGTCTGGCTACTGTAGCAATAACCCATTCCACCTCAGCCCCCTTATATTTTTAATGCAGTGCTAACCTCAGTCTTATAGCCTGCTAAGAGACGTAAACCATGAGAAAACCCTAGTGAGATAAGATGCATTTTAACAGTGTTTCAGAGAGGAGTTATGCCTTATACCACAGAGCGATGCTCTCCACATATATACACAGCGCTCGGCTGTATGCGCCTCTTTGTGTTGCCTGGCAGCTGAGGAAGAAACTTGAAATATTTGGGCATCAGATCGAGGCAGGCGTCGCGGAACTTCTTGATCCGCCAGTAGTAAATAAGAGGGTTGAGGGCTGACTTGAGGTAGCACAACCACAAGACCCATGTGCTGATTTGAAAAAAGCTGTCTTTGCGGTAGAACCTGTCACTGAAGGTAGTTACCAAGCTGAAGGCAGTGAAGGGTGCCCAGCACGCTGTAAACACGGAGAAGAGGATGAGGATGGTGGTGAAGGCACGGGTCTTGAAGCTCATGTCTATGTTCATCTTGAAGGGCTTCTGAAGGCTGAGGAGGCCCAGTTTGCTGGCCTGGCTCAGACAGACGCTGTCTGTGTGGCTACGGATGCGAATGGCATTGTGGCGGATGGTGTTGAGGATGCCCATGAATGTGTATAGCATGACTGTGAAAGGCAAGAAGAAAAAAACTAGTGTTAATATCAACACATAGGCGTGGTAACCAGGATCACTACTGTAGCCAAATATACACTGAGGAGCTCTGGGTGGGATCTGTAAGGGAGGTGAGCCAACAGCTAGAGGGAAAGTGAAAATGAACGAGAGTCCCCATGTGACCACTATGAGCAGCTTGGCTCTCTGTGGGCTCAGCTTATCTTGCTTCTGGACAATAATAAGAAAACGATCAATGCTTATTATAAGCAGTACAGCTGCTCCTTCCATAACAAAAAACCAAAAGAGCATGGCGGAAACGCGACAGAAAACATCTCCAAAAATCCAGTTGGTGGTCACCACAGTAACCAGAGCAAAGGGCATGTTCAAGATGGCCAGCATCATGTCCGCAAATGCCAGACTAGCCAGCAGAATGTTGATGGCTGAACGCATGGCAGATCTCTGGTACACCATCAGGCACACCACTATGTTTCCTGACAGCGCCACTAAAAGGATGGCTGCCATGACAAAGCAGAAGAAGATCTGCAGAGGTAGGCCAATGCCTTGCTGGATTTCCAGAGCATTTGCTGTTGGGGTGACCGGCTCCGAGGGAGACCCGGAGCCCAGGGAAATGTTTGCCACAGAGAGGTCTTCCATTGGTAGCCTCTCAGAAAGGTTCAGCAACCTCGTAACGACGCAGCAGAAACGGCTGTTAATGTCCCCTGTATCCAGGAGGGGAACAGTAGTGGAGAGAACCATGCTTCTCCAGGGTGAGCAGGCATCATTGCAGGAGAGTTCACATAAAATCTGATGGCAGACATGCGGATATCATCTCCCCAAGGCCACACAGCACCATCTTCATGGTAGCAAGACCCTAAGACAAAAATAAAAATATGTTAGAATTCCATTATGTATTATTGTAGGGTCTACCTTACAATCAGTTTGTGTAGAGCAGATTTCCGTGTTTAAGGATAACAATTTGAGTTGTCACTACCAGACTAAACACAACTTGACCGATGCAGAGGGTCAATGGTTTAGAGAACACCAATTTTCCTATTTGCATATTACACCATACAGCTACAGGATATAACTATTCTGTCTTAGCACGAGACGCCTATTCATTTTCTATTTAAAAACACACTTAACAACACTTCCGTCAATGTATGATGTGTCAGAAAGGACGCTGAAACAGAAACAAGGTTGCCATGTTTGGTACGATAATGATCCTTCACGACTGGAAAACTACAATCAACTGAGGCGTGGGGTGGACAAATGCATTGATTTCCAGCAACAAATAATTAAAAAGTTGAGCAGGACTCGTGGGTATAAGTGTGTATGAGTTACACACTTTTACAAGTTTAAGGAAGTGGACAAAATTTGGCTGTAAAAAATTAATGGCAAGTGCTCCCACATAGTTTGAACAAGCTGAAAAATCCAAAAGTATTTTGAAATAATATGAAAAATTTGAACAAAGCTCCAAGAACACAGAGTCCCGAAAGATTTCATGATACTGTAAATTGGGGTAATAAAATAGGATGTTTCTGCCAAAAGATTGGTGCCTGAATAAAATATGACTCATTTCAGTTTTTTTAAGCAATCAAAAACACAGAGCCTTACTGTTTTAGAACAACAGACCAACACCATGACGGAAATCTTTACAAAACAGAGGATGAATTTCTCACAAAGACCTTTTTACAAAACTGAAACTAAAATGTCAAAGTTTACTAGACAAAAATAAAATTCAATGAGCAACTGTTTTCTTTTTCATCATTTTGTTAAGTGTGTCTGATTGTATCTTGCCCCCAACCATATACCTATTAAACTAATTACATCTTTGAAATAAATAGCATAAAGTTTATTTTTCAGTATACAGAATTAAGCCACATTTAAAAGTGGAATACAGAAAGACAAATCTGTCTCCAAACAGAAACACATTCTCTGGTGTGTTTGGCTAAGCTGTGATAAGAAATCCTATTCGAATTTTTTTTTTTACCCCTGAGAGTGACAGAAAGCTAGTGCTCAACCGGACACAAGGCAAATACTGCAATAAAAACCCTTATCACTAGTATAAACACTGGAGGCATTGCAGGCAGGCCAGCTGGTATTATTACAATAGGCAGCAAATTTCAGATATAATAAATGGGCAGCACCAGAGAGTCCATTTGTTAATAGGATAACTTTCCACACAAATTAAGCTTTTTAGTATTTTAGTCCTGTGTGGGTGTAAAAAAATAAATAAATATCAAACCAGTGTAATTATGAGCAATTACTGTGACAACACTGCATTTAAGCCTGTTAGAGGGATCTGTACTTTAGCTGTGCTGCTGTGATACTAGGATATGCAGCCATTTGACAGATAGCGCCATCTCTTCAGCACACCGGAGGGGACAAAAACCTACAATGCAAAAATAAACGGCAGTGAAATCGGGCAGAGTTTGCTTTGTTCATATGCTGATGACAAGCTTATTGTCTACCACAATTTCCACAAGGAGAGCAAGGAGCAGCCGGTTTAGTCTTCTTGGCCCAGTTCCCACTTCATTAACTCTGCATTCAGTGAGGTAGCCTGCAGCATGTCGGCCTCAACAGGTAGGGTAGTGTTCGCTGCTTTTGGGTGCAATGACCTACAATGTTAAAAGAGCCACTCCAGTCTCCCAGCAGTCAAGTGATCCTGCATAGGAAATGAATGATCAGGTACTTGGTGTTCTGAACGACAGGGAAATGTTTAAATAACTGCAGAGGCCCTGCAATTATGTAATGAGAATATGCTTACAGCTTTTCACACATCTTGTAACCTTGAATCGCTCAGAGGGAAAAAGATTTGTTGGGAAGCTGCCCAGTGAGCTCACGATGGTGCTCGTGATGTTACTGGGAGGTGCCAGTTTTAACGCAATAATAGCTAGTTCAAATACCGTGTTTATTTCAAATATACTGTTAAACACTGGTGTGTCTGTGAGAGAAATACCAGTGTTTCCCCTCACATAGCATTATTTGGACAGGCTGCTGAGTTATACGATCACCCACCCGTGTATGTTTGAAGAGTTACTTAAAAATTCAAATCTAGAGATAATGCAACGTGTGCTGGATTAAGTAGAGGACAATCCCTTGCTATTATTTCAAAGTTCAGTTGCTGCTTGCCAGTTAGCTCCTGCCCTTCCCTGTGTCATGCTTCCCTCCTGCCTGTACTCTAACAGTTGGTAATCTCTGCAGTCTTATAAATGTTGCTCCGATGTCCTTGAAATGAAGCAGCTACAGAGAGGAGGGTAGACAGAAACCTGCGACCCAGGGCTCTCGTGTATAACCTTGTTTTTAGGTACCTTTGAACATTTCACACTGATTTTTTCCCAGTGATATCATGCCTTGATACAAATGACTCATGGCTTTAATTTCCCATACCATCTACCTTTGCTTATTTGTAACTAAGCATAGACTTTGCAGCAGATTGTACACAACGGTGTGAAACGGTTACAGGGAGCACTTTAAAGTAGTCGTATGAGATATTACTTTTAAAATAAAAACTACAGACTGTGGAGAGCAGGGACTCTAACTTAAAGAGCTCTTGCACAGTAGTGAAAGCACAAGTGGAAGGAATGTTACCACAGATCCATTTAGTACATTAGTTTTCCGAGGATCTAGCAGAGATGTTGTGATTCACAAGATATCAATGTTGTCAATAGTCAATGGTGCAATAGACCTCAATACTTGAAATGTGCAATTCACTTGTATTTTTATTCCTATTTATTCTATTTATCCCCTTCGTATATTTTATTTATATATGTCTCTGTATTTATTTATGTGTGTGTGTGTGTGTGTGTGTGTGTGTGTGTGTGTGTATATATAATATTCTGTAACTCTAACTTCTGTCGGTGCTGTGCTTTTGGAAACCGAATTTCCCAGAGGAACCCACCTGAGGGATTAATAAAGTTTTATCTTATCTTATCTTATCCGAGTGTCCTTATTGTCTGCATTCAAATGTTCTGGAAGAATAAAGATTTGGTTGGTTTTGCTCGTGTTTATTTAGCATTAGTTAGCAATGCTAATACCGATTTCTGGCGATCTAAAAAATGTGATGTTCTGATATATCGGTGAAAAAACCCATTTCCCTATGATTTACTATGTGTAGTTATTTTAATTACACATTTATGCACTGCCTGACTATACCTAGAGCAGCCGTTTATTGTTTCTGGTTTTCTTAAAAAAATGCATTTGGAACACCAGCAACAAGGCTGAATGGTGTTGAAGGTTGTTCCAATCTCTTCTTTACTTTTTAAAATGTTCATTTATCTGATATAAAAAAAGATGAGTTTCGTTCATCCATCCAGATTCAAGTTTAAGCAAAGATGCCCAGATTTACATCTACCCAGCTGCTTCTTCCATTCAGTTTATTCTGGGAGACTTTAACGCATTCCCAAGCCAGCCAAGAGATATAATCTCTCTAGTGTGTCTTGGATCTTCACCAGGTAGTCCTACTGGTGGGACATGAAACACCCTATATAGGTGGTGTCTGGGAGGTATCCTTGTCAAATGTTCAAACCACATCAACAGGCTCCTTTTGATGTAGATGAAGAGTAACAGCTCTACTTCAAGCTCTTTCCAAATAATCGCGCTCCTCACCTTATCTTTAAGGGTGAAGAAAGATTATCCACAACCTCAATCTTGTTGTCACTACACAGAGTTTGTGGGTCTATGATCTCAGATTTGGAGGTGCCAATTCGCTTTACACTCAGCAGCCCTACTGCAAGCTGGGGGTCAAGAAGTCAAATGAATCCTATGCCAATACAGTTTCAGTTAGACGTTAGCATCCACTTATTTTATTGAGCTGTTCTTTTCCCAGGGTGGAATCATTGTGCATACATCTTTAATGACTTATTAAAGAAAACAAAAAGAAAATTCACATTTGTTTTGGATTTTCTTTCATCCACACAGCGCTAAAAGTATAAATATACGATATAAGATTTGGTTGAATGTCCCTTTGGATGTTACAAATTGACTGGACACTTCTGGTAGCCATAAAGAAAAGTCTGACATAATTCTGGATGGATATTTGACCACTTTTCTTGGCAGAATATTAAGCGTTAAATTTAATTGATTGGCATGGGGTTTTTAAAACTATTCCACAGATTTTTAACAGGTCTGGGGTTGGATTGTTAGGAAAGCTATTCCAAAGGTTTTATCAATTCCAACACCAGTTTTGATGTGTACATGGGATGATGTTCCTATTAAGAATTATTAACTTGTATAAATTCACAATTCTCCTTAGAACTTCACTAAGTTTACTTGATTTTCCCATTATTCTGAGTGTGGGTCACTGCAATGAATGCTGTCACAGAGAAATTACGAAAGAGTAGTCAATCATGATCGCTAATCAACAACAGACCGTGTCAAGTTAAAACATACTGCACCATCTATTAAAAGATTATGTTTGACACTGTATGTATACTTTTTAACCTGTGAGGATTACATGAAATCCCCCCAAAAATACATGATGAGTGAATGTAAACTTCTGACCACAACTGAAGTCAGTAATATTCAATTCAATTCAATTTTATTTTATTTATACAGCGCCAAATCACAACAACAATAGCCTCAAGATGCAAGCACTTTGGCGACAGTGGGAAGGAAAAACTCCCTTTTAACAGGAAGAAACTTCCAGCAGAACCGGGGTGGCCATCTGCCATAACTGGAGACCATAATACTGGCCTAACAATAATAGGTTTTACCTGCCTCTTGTCAACTGATTGAGTTAATCCTTTCTCTTCCAGACATTTTGAAAAATAGCAGCCGCAGAAAACGTAGCAAAATATAGACATGGAAGAAATGAACACCACTGAACAGCCTATCACAACCGCTGCAGACCGCATCATCCATCATGTAGTTACATTTTGGGGGCAGTGCATGTTAGGCTACAGCATCAGTTACAGCAAAGGGGTTCAGAAGGGTTTGTGGCTACGCTGTACCTATAACCTAGTTTTAACAAAGTATAATTTCACTGTCAGACTGAGTGGAAGAAGTGCAACTGTAAATGACAGCAGTATACTGTTGCGTTATATTTGCCTCACAAGTCAGATGTTGCAGCAAGTTTAACAGTTTTACTGCTTTTTCGTGCATTACAGCCAGATTATCAAGTCAGGGTTGGTGAGGGTTGCTCCAACTTTACTAACTGGTTCAACCACTTTATGCTTAACCATACAACCCTCACACCAAGCTGAAATTACACTGAATATTAGAGGTGGGAATCACGATACATCCCACGATACGATATTATCACAATACTTAACGCACGATACGATATTATTGCGATTTTTTAAAAATATTTTGCGATATTCAGATTCTGTACATAAAGGTAAACTTTATCAATATTCATTTTATCTAATATCAAAGTCTCGCACTCAGTCTTTCTCTCATTTCAGTCAGTTTTATTGTTGACAAACTGAACGGTTTGTATTACAGTCTAGTCCAACTTAACTGAATGCAACCATCTGGTACAATTATAGCTATTCTGAACTATGCAATTTA
Organism: Maylandia zebra; assembly: GCF_041146795.1. NCBI lineage: Eukaryota > Metazoa > Chordata > Actinopteri > Cichliformes > Cichlidae > Maylandia > Maylandia zebra. The sequence goes on along the minus strand of NC_135181.1, from coordinate 31,578,727 downwards.
TGAAAACTATGCAGCCCATTCAGCAACTGAAGAATTTGAAAGTTAATTAAAACAAAATATAATTTTACATTAAATAAAAAAGTTTTAAACTTAATTAAAATAAAACATGTCTTAAATTAAAATACGTAAACTGTCATGTTTATTGCTACCAAAAAAAAAAGTTAAACACATTTGGACAGTGAAGGAATGTCAGGATTCTTGCTCAGAAAAAGGAGCTGATCAACATGCTCTGAAGTCAGAGTTCCAGTCCACAAAAACGTTTTTTGTAACAAAATATCGATTTCTGCTGTCCCTGTATCGATACATTATTAGCAAACAAAATATCACGATACTACACAGTATCGATTTTTTCCACCACCCCTACTGAATACCTACTTTAATTTGTTTCACTGTTAGCCTTTTGTAAAATAAAATGTATTAATTTAAAAAAAAACTGTAAAATTAGATTGCTGTATGCATTTACTTGCTACATTTATTTTATAAACTCAGAAAAAGAATGCTTCAGTGAAGGCTGATGTTCCCTGGATGGCTTCCAGTCTCTTCCACGCACTGACTGGAGCTTATTGAACACTGGTACTGGATTGGTACTTGGCACCGGTAGATACCCCTCAAAGACAGATGAACAACGACCTTAATGGAATATTAGTGCCTAGTACAGACCAGGCCTTCCCTTCATCCACCCGAACTCACAGCTATTTACGCCAGGCCGAAGCAGCTCGCCGAACGCTGTTTCACAGAGCATGAAACCGCTTGTTTCGACAGGATTCGGTGATTTGGAGCCATCCACTCAAGCTCAGAGACCGAGAAAATAAACAGACACTTCACATTACTGTAAGCGACGAGAACAGTGGGTGTTCTGAACAAACGGCCTAATTCATGTTTTAACACAAAACATGAATGTCATTATTACACCGCCGCTGGTCGGATTTAAAGTATACTCGCTAATATTATTACCTGCTTCATTCTCCCATGCTAGAGCTCAGGAGCAGCTCAAGTACAGAAGCTCAGTCCGGAAAATGGAGCATCTCACCTCCAAAAATCTTCATGGTCGTCGGTGTAGAGAAAGACACATAACTGCTGATGTGCCCGAGAAAAACCCTGTTTTAGCTTCTTTTTTTTTTTTTTTTAAATATATATATATATATTGGCAACAGCGCGACGGCCGGTGATGCCACCACCTCCACAAATGAAGCCTCAGAAGAAAAAAAAAGTGAAATCTGTGTTTGGTCAGAACGGCTTTGTTTCCAGCAACAGCTGCTTATCCGCGGCGGGAAAACGGAAGGTTTCCTGCTCGAATCTTTGTTTTCCTTCGTCCATATGTGAGGTGTGAACAGCCCATCCTCCACTGACAAATGTACCAGTGTCACTGTATGTGAGCGTCTACTGTACGGAGCCCAGATTTCCCTCATACGGTTCTAAACTACTCTCACTGGCTGCTGCCTGCGGGAAGGCGCAGACACCCACTACTTCCTATATTGCCTTTCAAAATAAAGAACTAGTTGTGTTTTTTTAAATAGTGTTTTTGAGTGGATGTAAAGTTGATTTGGTTGTTTTCATGTGGTTTATGTTATAAACAGTACAAAAAGCTCTTAAATGCTGTTGCAGTTGTCCCACCTCAACCTTCCGCATGGTATAAACAGTTTGCTGCCTCGCGCTGAAAATCATCTGATGAGGATTTTTCAAAAACAAGTTTTTCTTGTAAAAGTCCCACTTTATTTGTAATTGCAAATTTTGTCACATATCTTTAAAAAAATTAAATGTGTATGAATAGGGTTTTTTTTTAAAGATTGTGTTGAAAAATAAATAGCTAAGCTTTAACTCAAAAATAAATTTCATGGCGTATGGCTAAATTGTTGTTTCTGCATTTTTGATTTATAAATCAATTATCTGCATTATTTTGAAGATAAGGCTACACAGTTTCCGGTAAGGTTTGCGTTCCTTGATAACTGACATACACAGAATGTCATGGGCAAAAGTGGATATTCCTAAAAGATAGACTGTGCAAGTGGGGCGTGGCTTGTTTTAGCGGAAGTGCTTTTTGGGGCATGTGCGGATGCATGCAGTGGGTGGTAAAGATAACAAAGACAGTACATTAGCTCTAAAGTAATCACTGTGTTTTCAGGATATTGTGCAGTGTGGCTGGACGGTACAAGAAATTCAATTATTTGAAGATTTTTTTTTCCTTTTATTTGAAAAATTGTGCGTATATGCAGCAGATGGTATAAATGGCACAGGATTGTTTTCACTCATAAATATACTCCATGATGTGGCTCCATGAATTCTACATTAAAATGCATTAAAAACAGCCCCATCCATGGAACTTTGGACCCACGTGTTAGACAACACTCATCTCCTTTGTCAGCAAAACAACATTTCCGAGCATCACTGTCTTACCTGGAATGCTGAGTAATCCAGATCTGTGACAGTGGTGGATGGGGTGGATGGAGTCAAAAAAAAAGTCAACAGAACAAATGTCAGTGAGTTCATATGTAGTAATAAACAGCTACGTTTTAGACACGACACTGTCTGACATCTTTAAAAGAACATTTCAGCAAGTTAGAAACAGACTGCTGCTGTTTGTTGTCTTTTGTGTGTGGTTTGTACAGTGGAATTACTCTCATCATACAAGCCTGTATACAAGCACAGTATCAGCAAACAGGTCTTTAACTACTACAAGTGACAGTATTAGAGGAACTGCACTTTCATTCCAAGGTTATAGCTTTCATTATTGGATAATAACTCTGAAACAGGACAAACTAGAGCTACATTTGACTCCTTATGTGAACTCAAGTCAAAAGTTAAACAGTAGAATCTTAAAGTGGTCTAAAATAGAAATATGTATTTATTACCACAGATAGTGAATTGTATGCAGAGGTATAGAGGTGGAGTTAGCCATTAGCTTAAAACAATAATAACACTAAATTTGCACCGTTTTATCATGTGATCTGCATTGTTGAAAAATAATGATCTTTTGTATTTTCATCTACTACTGACCTGCGTTTAGATATGCGATTTAGTTCAATGCCTCCACAGACTATATATAAAAGATGGAAGCTGAAGTCAAAAATAAATTCTGTATCTGATTAGCAAAATATGAGAAAAAAGACTTTTTAGCTCCCTTGACCTATTTCCTCATAAATTATGGTTACTTTTTTACTAAGAACATCAGACTTTAGTTCATGTTTGACTCACATACAAATCCACCCCTCACTCAATATGTATTTGACAACATCAAGATGGTGTTTGCTAAAATATTCAAGGGTTCAAAACATGACTTTACTATCAACTGGCAACATCACAGTTGGCTACACCCAGTTTTGTTAACGAGGTCTGTTAAGGCTAACGTCTGTTTTCAATGACGCTCAGTATTGATGTTAAAAATGTCACAGAATTACTAATTTTCTATAAAAGTGACATGTGTTTTCTACCCAGGAGAGGAGTTCTATATACCTTAACAAGTTCAGCTGTGCACCAGAAGCAGGTAACTGTAAAACTGTAATCACATGAACTTCAATACTGACTGATGATGACACAAGGACAAAAAAAACAAAACATAAAACTGGATTAACAAAGAAAGCTGATAACCACACACAAAACAGCATTTATCCCTGAAGTTCTTGGTTTTGCCAAGGCTTTTGTCAGGCAAGCTTGGTTACGTCAAGCTGGGCTTTTGGTGCACCCCCCAGGTCACAGGAAGAGATGCTAATTAGAGAAGTTCCTCCTGCTAATTGTATCTTTGGATCAGGTTTCCTGACTGAGATGCCCAGGGGACTTATAGTTATGCAAGTTATGGGAATCCCAGCGCTAACTGTGCTAGCCTTTTCCATTTGCTTACTGTCTTTATGCTAAACTAGGCTAATCACATCCTGACTCTCATATAACTCAAATATGAGCCTGTCCATCTGAATGTCACTCTATGAAGAAAATCTAGTAAATATACTTTCCAAACTGAATGAGCTGAATGACTCCTTTTGATGTATCCACCTGCATAATGACATCACCCAGTTTTAGATTGTTTTATTTTCATCAGATAACTAACCAATAGGATTGCAAAGAAGATTAAATATCTACAATTATTCTCATGTTTATTGTAGGGGTGTTTTGTATCTCGCAGTATGTCCCATGAAATTTCCTATGATCTCATCTCCATGTCAGCAATATGTAATGTCCAAGCTTTCAATCAGCTCATTCTTGCAGTGACAAACACTGAAAAGCATAAATAAATTAAATACGCTGTCATTTTCCACAGAGATGTCAGAGACTCTAGTCCTACGAAGCCTTTATCTGCTTGGTCTTTTTAGTCTTGGGTGGTATGATCTCAACCTTGAAGGGGACAAAGAAATCTAAAAGAGCTTTTGTTTCTTTCAAGTCCAGAGAATACTCTTGTGCGATCTTTTCGGGACTCCACATCTGAGGCTGATGCTGGTGGCTGCCCACAGCCTTCAGAGCTTCGGCAATGGTCAGTTTACCAATGGGAACATCTGTGAGCTCCACCAGGCCCAACGGAGATGCTGGGACACTGAACTTAAGAAGTCGTCGCTGTTCTCTCCCCGCCGTCACGTCCTTCGATACCTGAGGGAAGAACAAGCAGTGAAGAATAACTATTATGAATAACAAAAATCAACATTTAAAAACTTTTGGCCAGTGCACATGCAAATCCCACACAGGAAAGTCAGGTTTGAAGTTAGGAAATTAGCCAATCTGTCATTCACAAGTTCAAAAAGTCCCCTATCGCAACACAGCAAGGACGTCCACCTTACCTTTATGATAATTTGTGGCATAAAGGTAACCTAATTACATTTGCAATCATAAATGTAACAAATAATGCTAACAGATTTTTTTAATTATTAATCTAACAGATACTGAGTCCATCATTTATACTCTTAGATGCATGCATTAGTTAGATTTTATTTTACAGAGTCAGGAAAGAATATGTACTCTCTGATGCTATCTTAAATATGAAAAAAATGACTTCCAGTCTCAGCGTCAGCAATATTAAGCTTATTATTTTAACACTCTTATTGGAACTTTAACATAACTGGACAAAACTGGATTAGTGCATGCCTAACATGAATCTACATATTCAGTTGTTCCCTTTGAAATGTCTTGTCCTCTGGACCACATATGGATGAGATATGAACAGCTATGAACAGATAAAAGGTCAAATTCAAGTAATGTGGATGCACATGAATATTTGACTATTCTGATTAAGAAATAGAAGCACAGTCACAGCTGTCCTCCTGCCATCATCCAGCTATGGACAGCCATGGTGGTATAAATTGGTCTGGCAGAGCTACAGAGGATTCAACTCTTCTTTTTCAAATTAAAAATTAAAAACTGAGAATAAAACTGATTCATTACAACACAGCCAAGCCTAGAATCATGGGAGCTGCAGGTGATTTATCACTGGTGGCTCACTACCATCAACATGGTTTGTTTGATGAGTGTTGATTAGGTTTTTAAATTTCTGTCACCTGATTACAAAGACTTTGATGGATAATTCTAAAACAATTTTAAAAAATTATTTTTTTTTACTTGTGAGCACAAAAGCTCGACCTATTGTTTACGAGGACCAGCCAATTAGAAGAAAACAGTCTTAAAGGGAGCAGCAGGAGATTAGGCAGCTTGTTTCCAGACAGCAGCTGAACAGAGCAAAGACTATTTTTGAACTGTGTTCATGCAAAGCAGAGTCCAAGCATGAAACATATGTAGCTGGCGATGATAATGATAGTTCCCTTTTAACAGCCAGTGTTAATCAATAATGTCTTTCTTTATTCTTCATAACATAGAATACATGAATGTCTCAACTTTGCAAAGATTCGACCTGTAAACGTCTGAATGACCCAAACTGAGAGCAAAAACACTGACAAACAATGAATGATTGAGCAGAGCTGATGTAACAGCATTCAAACACTCAGGCAGTGTCAGTCTGACCTCTGCTGCAGCCGGTGCTGGATCTCTGGACTCCACGTACACGGACCTGAGGTGGTCCAGCAGCGGCGCGTTATTCTGGTTCAACGAATCCACTTCTGAAAAACACAAACCGACGTGAGAATCGTCCCCGAGCTTTCTGAGGACACACGGATGAACGGTGAGCCTACCATGACCCCGGGTTAACTGTTACACAAGCCAGCTAGCACTCACTCACTTACCCTGCGGGCTGGAGGCTGTCGGTGGAAGCTTAACCGAGTGCCGGGGCGCCGCTCGCGGCTTGTCCTTGGAAAGTTCTCGGTGCACTCGGTTTTCCAAGTTGTAATTCCTGAACACACGCGTAACCCGTGCACCCATGTTTAACAAATTGTCAAAGCCCGCTATGAATAAAGTTGATTCAAACTGCCGACGGCGAGCGAGAAGGTTCTTTTTACAGGCGGAAATGTGAAAAGCGCAGAGGAAGCAGCAGCGACACCGTGTGGTTGGATGAGTTTATTGTTCCCCGTGTCTTTTTTTCAATTGCCAAACGTAAGGATGCTGGATACAGGTCTTAGTTAACTCAATAAATTAAGAAATAAATAATTAGTCTCATAATTTAATTGAGTGTTTTTAATAAAACATATCTTTTTGTTTTGTTGTAAAAACCTGACTGCCAGTTTTAACAAGAAGAATCGTGATCTGAATGCACTGTTGTGTCAAACACACTTGCTTTGCCACGTGATAAACTCTTTATAGGCTCCTTTTAAGAGTTATTGTATTATTTATAAAAAGAATTGTTCACATTACCATTTGTGCTGTTTAACAGTCAGTGTAAAACAGAAGAAAGGAGAGTGACAGAGAGAAGAAAGAAGAGAGAAAGAAAAATAAATAGGAGAAAATCTAAATACAAAGGACACAGCGTAAGTGTATGTGTATGTTTGTTTGTTACAAAACATACTTAACAATTAGGGTGAGAAGCCAACTATGTCTCCAAGGAGCCCTACTGAAGATGCAAGGCCATATTCAATTCAATTCAATTCAATTTTATTTATATAGCGCCAAATCACAACATAAGTCGCCTCAAGGCGCTTCATAGATACAGAGAAAAACCCAACAATCATATGACCCCCTATGAGCAAGCACTTTGGCAACAGTGGGAAGGAAAAACTCCCTTTTAACAGGAAGAAACCTCCGGCAGAACCAGGCTCAGGGAGGAGCGGCCATCTGCTGCGACCAGTTGGGGTGTCCTAAACTTTGTTTTATCCAATAAGATAAACTTATCTCACTTTGTACTCATTAAAATTCAAAACAATAAACTCACTAGGACAGTGTTTATTGAGGTCGAGATCCAAGGGTGGTTTTCCATATGGCCATGAAAGAATCTTCTGTTTCCAGACACTTTTCTTTTCCACTATTTAATTCCCAAAACTATCCATCTTTATATACACAGCAGAGTAAACCCAAGAAAGGATCTAGGAGAATTAGTAAGAAAAAAGCTTCAGACAGCCTGAGCTTATGGTGTCATTGATCACTTTGTATAGATCAGTTATAACCCTAAAATGTCCAGCAGAGGGCAGCATTTAATACTCTATCACATTCTAAGTGGGGTTATATGGCTGGCCTCTTTTTGAGGTTCAAGCTCATCAGACATGTTTTTCAAACATGAACTGAACTGACCCGTCAGGCCTGGCACAGGGAGGCTTTATTTGTTATTGAAGTAAAGGAAATAAATAAGCATTTAAACAGGTCAACAGAAGCCGGTCTTCATGTAAGGCAAGATGCTGGGAACACATCTGGAGGTAATTATCTACTCAATCATAAAGAAACAGCTCACAGTATTTTTGTGAGGAGTGGAGGAATCAGCTCCCAAACTGGGAGCTGATGGAAGTCAATAAAAGGCCAGCCAGTGATATTTCAGTTACATCAGCTACTGTCTTGAGGTAGGTTTTATTCCAAAACAACAACAAAACAGTGCAGCTGGAATATGAGAGCTGCTGAAGACTGCTTATCATTGTTGTCCGTGTGGACTCAGCAGATAATGTGACAACTCCAAATATTTCCTCCTCCACCACTTTCTGCTACAGTGTTTAGAGACAAGCTGCGCTCATGATGTGTGCAATGGAATGGCATTGTGGAGACTACGAATGAGGCAGAACAGGCATATTTCAGGGGGTGCCGGGGTCATTCCACATGTGTTCATCTGGAGCTGAACAATAACGCAAACAAGGTGCCAAAAAACAGCAGTTCCTCTAATGTCCAAAAAAGAAAGTCAACCACTCATTTTTAAACACACAAACATTTCACAGCCTGATAGAAAACATCAGTTTTGGCCTTTGTGGTTAATTTCTCCTTTCATAGCAACTGTATATTTTCAGGAAAGGCTCAAGGTTAGGGGTGTGGCTGCTTTATTGACATGTTAGTCCACACCTCTACTAACTAGCATCCCTGAATTAGACCACACAGACTGTTTGTACTTTTAGTATCTTTTGGAAAATAAACTTTTAATAGGACTATCTGACAAATAATATTGTGCATTGTGTGCTAGAGATGGTCCAAGAAGTCTGTTACCTAACAATAATTATCAGATGAATGTGTCTGTGCATTACATCTGTATAGTTTATAAATACAGCTTTGCTAGCTAAGCTATGATGTGTTAGTTGAGAACTTAGCACTGTGTATGGTCACTTCACTGGGCCAAACTCTAATGTTACACCAAATTACAACCCTGTCAGCCAACAGTACATGAAAAAATAAGTGATGTAACACACTGAAGTGTTGATCAGCATTTGATTCCACAGCTGTAATGGCGCAGTGGCCATAGTACTGCTCATACTGTAACACGCTTACAGGACACAACACACAGCGAATTGAAACTTCTGCATGTTCTAACTTTATTTACAAATGGTAAAAAAAAAAGAGAGACCAAAAAATATATTTTCGCTTTAACATAAAATATATACATTTACAAGTGTTGCTATCAATTCTGTAGAGCAAGACAAATCTCAAGTACAAATGTGGAGATGGCATTGTAGTTGAGAACACCTTCACACAGATCTCTAAAGCTCCACAGAAGCTTATTACATTAGAGGTGGTCTCCTCTTATCTTGGCAATTCAAACATTCCTACTTGGAATCACTGCTTTTCCTAAACAGACACTCATTACATCCCACAGAATTAAAGCCACTGTTAGAAACAGCCAGAGACTTCAAGAATACCCACATGGAAAAGACAAAACTCTTACAGTAAATGTTTATGTATACTGCATGTCTCATACTATGATTTTTCTGTGAGATGACAAAAAAAGACTACTGTTTTTTCCCATAAGTGTACACTCATTACCAGAATGCAGTCCTGATCTATAGATCAGTAATCAATAAGTAGCCCTGAGGTAAGTGTGTGATTTTGGGCAGTACAGAACTTTAAAATTTATATCACAATATTAAAGTCAACATTCCAAGATTGTTTTGTACACAAAAAAGTTCAAATAAAAATCTTCAAATGCTAAAAAGTTGTTTTTATTCAAATAAAACAAATTATTAGAAGTATATGTGGGTGGGGGCGGGGTTTAAAGTTTCTGCCAGTGTTTCACAAAGCTGACTCTCTGCCAATCCTGAGTCAGGGAATGTTTCTCAGACAAAAGCAACAAACATTAAATTAGCTCATGCAAATTAATTATCTAACATTAGCATTTACTGTTTTTTATACATATAACAATTAGAAAATAAGAGTAAAATCTGGTATAAATTCTGTGCCTAATCAAAACATGGATCCATCCACTGTGGAAATAAGGGAGGAGCTGAAAGTACACCGTGGATACCTTTAGTGCCCTCCCACTGGCACATATATGCTGCTTCCTCTTTGTGCTTGAAATGAAAAATAAACACACCACAAACAAACTCTCTATTATTCTGATTCTGTATTTCAAGTTCATTATTTACCTGAGCAGTCTGACATCATTACAGCTTTCATCAGCCTAGCACTCTTTAACTTGGCGTTTACAGCTCCATGTGGGTATCGCAGTACGAGAAGATGTTATGGTCAATGTTTGTACCATGATTTCATTCTTGGCTTTGGAATTATTACACACCCGTGAGAATAAAAGCAAAAGTTGTGATATTACAACAATACAGGTGATAATAAGATGCGCTACAAATCATGAGATTAGGAGCAAAACTTGCCTGACTGATACCATCTGTAATGTTACAAGATGCTCATACTATGTGATGGAAGCTGGATTTGTGATTTAACTTTGTCTCACACCATCAACACTTTTCTTGTAAAATTAATCTTTGAACCTTCCACCTTTTTCCCATTTTTTTCTTGAAATCTCAGTTCTGTTTTATGGAACAGTGGCCTTACTATCCTGTCATAAGACCTGGCTCAGAGTGAGGTGTGAGGTCATTCAAACTGCACACGGATCAGCTGGCGTGCTCAGTACACTCGTGATGTCAGCACTGCGTGTGAGAGCAGGAGGAGTACAGGTACAGCAGGATGAAGCAGTCGATCAGAAGGATGCTGTAGAAACATCTCTGTGTGTACAGACTCCGACCCCTCTTAAAGCGAGTCAGCAGTACAGCCAGCAGTGAAAAGAAGGTGGCCATGTTCAGGAGGAGGAACAGGCGTATGTAGGAAGCCGTGCTGGGTAAACTGTCGCTTCCTGCTGTGGCGACCATGTGAACTTCCTTGAATTTGCGACCCTTGAAAAAGCCCCCCTTTCTGTTCTTGCGGCTGTCTGCGTAATCCACAAAGGCCCGCGTATCTGCATCGCCCTCTTCTGGACTGTCATCATATGTGCGCTTTGAAGTTCTCTGTCTCTCTTTCTTTTCGTTCACCTCAATCTGTGCAAAAATGTCAGGTAGAGTCTCTGAGAGCTTATCTCCGAGGTTCACTCTCTTCCCCCCCTTACCTTTGCTCTGTTTTCTGGACATAGCGAACATCTTCTCAATGGCTTCCTCCGTCTTCTTCTTGTCAGTGAACTGGAGGAGGCGCTCTGCTGTCTTTCGGAAGCTGACGGTGTTGAGGACCCGTCCAAGGATGTGCCTCTCCATCTGCTGGAAGACGGGCTTGACGTGTTGGAGGTTGTCCTCCATTAGGCTGACATATTCCTCCACTTCCTCCGGAAAGCTGCTAACCTCAGCTGCTTCCTTCTCAAATACGATCTTCTTGTTGTCCAATAGCACCATGGCAAAAAGTGCCTTGCTGGTGACCTCTGCAGTCAACAGGTAAATTGTGTAGATGTGTTTCTTGGTGGCCAGGTAGATATCGACCCTCTCATTATCCCCACGCAGGCTAAAGCTCTGCACATCCACACCTGGTCCAAAGAAAATGTAGGCCATCCTAGTGTGAGGGTACCTCAATGGCATTGTGACATTCACATAGTTGGAGCCATTATAAGGGTATCCTCGAGGGTAATTCCAGTAGCCTACCACCCCTTTGTTACTGTAGTTTGTGTCATCCATCCAGAACATCTTATATTTATCCTCCCCGTGTGATATAAACGCTCCATGAACACCATCTACCTTTGTACCTTGGAATGGCAGCTCTGTGTTGTGAAAGAAGGCACTCATGGCACGGACAGGGCTGTCAGGATCCAGGTGGATGTGGTCGACAACAAGCAGGAGCTGTGGATGAAGAAGGAGCAGGTTCCTCTGGACATTCCTGATCTTCAGTTCTGGATTGTAAGCAGAACGTCCTTCTCCTCGGATAAAGATCATGCCCTTCCTCTCTATAGCAGCTTCCACTCTCCCCTGAGCATCAGCAGCTGGCCCCACCTTGTACTTTAACCACTTGGAATCACAGGCTTCTGTAACCTGTCCAGCCCATGGCTTAAAGCAACTCCCTGAGAAGGCTGAGCTAAACAAAACCGCATTGTTCAACAAGGTATACTTTGGTCCATAGAGTGCCTCAGTGACGAACGGGACACCGTTGGGCGCAAACGTGAAAGAGTTCTGATCAGGGTGTTCGTGGCCGGCATTAAAGTTCCTCCACCCTTTAATCCACTCTTTGTACTTGTTCTTATGAACAATGTCGAAGATGGCACGTCCCCCCAGCTTCCCTGACTTGAAGGACAGAAAAGAGCTGTTGGCTTTGACGGGTAAAGCGCTTCCATATGTTACCACGCCCCAGTCCTCAAAGTAGTGGAGCTTGGGTGTTCCAAAATCTGATGGGGGTTTGGGGACCAGGCCTGGGTCATACCTGCAGAACCAGAGGACAGATATTATTGACCCCAAATCCAAAACGTTGGGATGGTATCTAAAATGTAAATAAATGTACCAATTCAGGAAAAATATTTCCTGAAATCAGGAAAAATATTTGCAAATTTTCAAACCTTTCAAGGAAAAAGAAATTGTCTGAAAATTTGAGCAAGACAATGCGAAACCACATCCATTATGTATATGAGTGGATTTTCTAAAATCAATGACTATGTCTATATTTCATCTTAAATATGTTTAACTGAGTATCAGACTCATTACACCATTTAAAAGAACCATCATGGACTGGGCTGTTGCTGGTGTTATTATCCTAGAGCAGTCATTTTTATTTTAAAAAAAATATTAAAATATTAATTAATAGTATTAAAATGTTAATCAAGGTTAATTGAGCACATGTAAATGCAGAGACTGGCACTGTTCTACTTAATGCTGACCGCCAGAGAAGACATTAAGTACCTGGATGACTCACGCCAACAAAGTCACAAGAGATTCAGACTACAACTCAGTCGCAGACCAAAGGGCCCTGCACAACTGCTGTCACCACAGGATGAGGGTTGACCACATTAACCCTGCAGAAGCAGGCAAAGGTACAGGAAGAAGCTCAAGAACTGTGGCACAGATGTCACTGAGGGAAACATCTCTCCACAGCTCCACTCCTGGTGGAAGGACATTTCACAGGTGGAACTTGGAGGCCCTGAAGTCTCTACACTTCTGAAATGGTATCAACAACCCAGTGTAAAAGCCTCTGTTTGTGCCTCTCATGATAGACCAAGACTGCATCTATCTTACAGAAGCCAGGAGTCATGTCAATGTCTTAGAGCCTGAACAGGGCAAAGTATGTCAAGTATGTGAGTGCGTTGATGTTTCCAAAGCAAACAGATCACTTGCCGCTAGGGATGGGTATCGAAAACTGGTTCTTGTTGAGAACCGGTTCCCACTGTTTCAATTCCTTGGAATTGTTTGCCATTTTTGTAAACGATTCCCTTATCGATTCCAGTCGCCCTGAAGGATGTCACCACATTGCGGAGCGTCATTTACACAGCGCGTAAGCGGCTCAAACGCTCAAAAGTTTGGTTATACTTTACGAGAACGGATGACAACAGGGCAACTTGCAATACTTGCAAAGTGGATATTTCATTTAAGGGAGGAAACACTACGAATATGCAAAAGCATTTGCTCACAAAACATGCGATGACCTTAAATGAATGTCGTGTTTTTAATTCCGCTCCAGACTCGTGAATCTCAACCCAGCAGCAGCGGTAACGTTTGCACGTCCTCTCCCGTTAATGCCGCAGGTAAATAATCAACTAACAGTGCATATTATGTTAGCGCGATCTGCCTTATTACAAAACCTGCCATTACTGTGCATTTAGGTGACCATGATGAGAGAGACAGACAGAGTCTGGCTCAGATGCTGGCAGTTCTCACTGCAATCTACCGGTAGCGTCTCCTTTCAGGCCAGGATAGACGAATGTCACCGAGCAGTGACTGAGTTTGTGGTAAAAGGCTTGCACCCATTTGCCACAGCAGATGCCCCCAATTTTTGGTAAGTGAATGTGTTTAATTGTAGGCAGGGACATTACTGGATATTCTTGTGTAATTGCTACAGAATAATTTATGTTATACTTTGTTATTGCTACAGAAGAATATTTATTTTATTATTTTACATTTACAATTTTTTTTCCTGGGGACCCTGTGACACCCCATTGAAGAGCCGTAGGCTGGATCTCTTGAGATCTCACTGTTGGGTTTGTAAGGCCATGTTACTCCTAAATTTCTATCTTGTTCAAAGAGAAGATATAAAACAAAGTTCTAAGCTATTCGACCTTAGTGTTCTCCTTTTTTAAAAAGAATCGATAAGAGAATCGATAAAGAATCGAATCGCTAAACAGAATCGAAAATGGAATCGGAATCGTGAAAATCTTATCAATACCCATCCCTTCTTGGGGCCATGCCTTTGCTAGATCTACCACTGGCTTCAGCCTCCTCTCATACACCAGGGGACTTTTAGTCAGAAATGATGTCTGACTCATTCTCACAAGGTGAGGAGAAGCTCATGTTAAGAGCTGCTGAGCCTCCAGGAACTGACCTGATCTGGTGCCCCATTGGTTATCATGATACATGTTATCTTGTGGTCTCACACAGCACTACAGCCTTAGAGGGAGGAATCTATAACCACCACTTCCCCGTGGAAGGGAAATGATCCAAAGGAATACCACGGGTCAAAAAAAGTCCAGTTCCTCCAGGTGTCCAGAGACTGAAGGCAATACTTCAACACTACCACTGGCCTGTTTTGGTCCTTCTGGGGGTCAAGGCCCAAGCTGTTGATACAAACCTGCAGGGGGCCCCAAGAAAGAAGCCCCAGTGGCTTCCACGACTTCTGTCAGTTTTTTCCAGCAACTGAACAAACACAAGAAGAGTTTTTATGTCTAAGACAGTCTGCATCTGAGTAGGGCCGCATGTCAACTAATTATCCAAGTATAGAAAAATCTGCAAGCCTCTGCTTTCAAGGGAGAAAGCCTCAATACACTTGTTAGGTGTTGGTTAGCACCCAAAGGTCGGTGACCAAGGCCTTCCAGTAGCTGAAACGTTGCAGTGAGAAACAGCTGACAGCAAAACTTTGACAATCAGGATGTCAGGATCGAGTGCTGCCTTGCATTTCTCTCAGCTAATGCCATGCAGCCGCAGTTGGTGCAAGAATAATTAGTGGGTGCCTGTCTCATGCTCATTGCCAAGAGACTCTCATGGCCATCTGTCCTGTTAAATGGATGATCTTCCAGCCCAACATTGGCAAGTGTAAAAAAAGGCAACAATTTATCATATTATCCATTTAAATTTACATGAAAAATTGACCAAATGACCAAAAAGTGACCCCTGACAAGATGTGCAGAAGTGTATGTTAAAGTACTGTCACTAACAAAAAAACGATGAAATTAACCTGAGCAGCTTACCAAATGAACTCTGTATGGAGAGTACACCATCGCTGGCCTTTTCCAGCTTGCCCCGGCCCTTCCATTACCCTGTTTTGATGAATTAGATCTGCCAGCCAGTTTCCACTGCCATTACGCAACACATAGCGGTCCAAAAATACCAGCTGGCTCTCTGGCCCGTAGAACCAGTTATAGTTGGAATCTGCAATTGCTACAGTTCGCTGAAATCCTGGTGAGATGGTGAAAACACAAAGAAGATAAAAACACCATATTTCATTTGTAAAGGGTACACATGACAAATAAAATGTTGTACTGAGTGAGTTTGAGGTTTGTAGAGCCAAAAAATGTGCAAAAATAGCACTTTAAACACTATGAATTCTTTGCAAATTACAAAACTCAACCATGCAAAACTCATTATGAAAGGATCTGGCTTGTGATCACAAATGTGTAACAAAAGAGCATTCCCCATCTTAAACCTCTGTGGCCCAGCTCAGCTCCACACTAAGTGCAAATTGTTCACACAGTTTTGTTGTCTATAATTACATAAGGAAACTCTTGCTCTCTGTTGTTGAGAGGATTCTTAGAAACCCGTTATAGTAACTACAACATGTTATCACAGTAAATCATTTGTCAAACCCAAACACTCGGGAACTTATAGCACAAACACTGTCAAGGTAAGTCTCTTCAGACTTATAAAGCCCCTGCTTTCAGTGTAATCTACACTCAAACCAAAGTTAATGTCTTCATTTTATCCTTTGCACAGCAGTACTTAGATTAGTTTTACATTGGACCATGGGTAGAATTATATTTCTTGTATCTGTATAGAAATTAACCTTTCTTCATTTAACTTAAAGTAAACACTGCAAATGAACTGACAATAACATCTATGAGAACGTTGGTCATTTATATTTCAACTGACTGACTCTCTAATCCTGTCAACAGTTTTAGAACATACAAGCAACCATACAAAATACAAAGATACACAACAATCCTCCATAGTCTTTCAGCAACACCCACTACAACTGACCTTCCACCTTTTTTCATTATTCACCCTCCAGCTTGTACTTCAGCCTAGCCTTCATTTTGCTTGGGTGGCATCTGTTTTTAGGTGCACTCACACTTTCCTGACACAGACAACTCATAATGTCATGTTTGTCAGGATGATAAGAAGGTCTATCCCAACTCAGGAGATAGCATGGGTCAATCCCTGGCAATGCCAAATGCATGCATTGGAGTAGGTGTGATGGACAGGGCTTAAAGGGATGAAAGCGTGTGTACACTACAGTAAGCGTTTCGAGTGCTCAGGTAAACACAGAGGTTTTACACAAGTATCAGTCCAGGTAACTGGAATATATGGCATGATGTCACAAAAATCATCTCCTTGGATAATGCCTGTCATAGATATATGGAAACTCAACAGCCCAAAAAGTTACTATTTAGAGCTTTTTTTAATAGCTCTCTGAGCTCAGCTGCTCTCATCCACCAGTAGACTCTGTGCTCTGGTGGCATTTTCATGCAACACATAATAAAAAAAAACCTGATTAAATAACATAAACACTGCATCTCCATACAACATGGTAATATACTACGCAAAACTACCCACACCAACCATCTCCAACCTGGATTTAAGTGCGATCACATAAATCTTATACGTCATATGAGTTAATGACAAAATGAAAGACAAAAAAACACTACTCTGAAATTTTGGATTTAGTCATTTAAAAATCGCATGTCATTAAATTACATGTCAAAATGCTACTGACTTATTAGAAGGTTGTTATCTATTTCAAAATCTGTCTGGAAAAGTAGCAATGGTAAGTAAATCTGCCATTTATATAAAATAGCATATGGACATGCAATTTACATTACAGCACTTGGCATCTCTTCATTTGCATTCAAGACTCAGACTAATACTGGAACTTAAACTGACAGTTACTTCCTTTTTTCCAGCTGTCTTCTGACACTTTAGCTTCTTTAAACTGTGAAGCTTCAGCTTGAGCTATTGTTCCAATACACACCAACAACAGAACACAACATTAAAAACAGTGAACAATTAAGTAACATTAAACCTCTTATTATTTCATTAAGATCTCACAAGATCCCAAAAGAAAAACACAGACAGTTAGTGGACAGCGATCATTCAGGGTGCTCCGAGGCCAGTTTGGGATAATCTGGCCTTGTCTTCCTGTCTGGTAGGAGGAGAAAGCTGCTATTGTGGCTCTGAAGCTCAGGCTCTCCTGGTCAGTGCAATTAGAGGTGCTTTCTGGGTGCAGAATTGCTGCTCAGCTACAATATAGAAACTGTCAGCAATTGGCTGCAAAATGCCTGAGTTTGACCTGGGGGCCCCTCCTCCCACTGCTACCCTCGCCCTGACCTCCAGACAAACCCCCAGGACACCACAGATCCCCGCATGCTTCAGCACAGCTTTGTCAGACATCCAGAAAGGTAATAACTACACGCATGCATGCCCCATATCAGTTCAGAGGAGAGGGTGCTCTCCAGTGAGGCAGCCTGAGGTAATTTTCATGCCTAAGCTAACATAATGAGGCCTTTGGCTGGAAGCGTTCTAGTAGGCATAAGCCAGATGTCTAGGCCACTCATAGCTGAATAAACACTTCCTCACAGGTTACTGACTTTTTATGTGCTTGCCTAAATATAACCATTACAGTAAAAAATACAAAAAAATCACATAATTAATTTTGCTGGCAGTATGTGGTGTCACTTTTACCGGGCAGGATGGTCCTGTACAGAAAGGCAAAGTGTTTAAGTAGCCAAGAGTGGTCGAAGTGGCCGATGGCAAAGTGGCGTTGCACCAGGAACATGTACTGGAAGAGAGAGCGGGTGGTGTAAGTCCCATATGCTACTCCTTCATACAGGGAACCGTCGGTCACATCCTGCAGGAGAACCATGGACTTCTCCATGATGGACAGGACTTGCTTGGTCCACAGGTAGGCCTCCTGAAGGTAACCTGGAACACAGGAAGTTCAGATGGTGTCAAAAAAATCCAAAACTAAATCTAAATTTCAGTTCATGAAACAATTTCAGAGTTGACTCTGCCTGTTGATGGATCTGAGGGTGCCATCTAAAGAAAGCTTCCATATTTAGCTGTGGCTACATCACACAGCTATGCTACACTGTACTATATATACTCCTTTAGACATAAACACAGACCAGATCACACACACAGAATCTACTATGAGAACATGCAGCCACATAAACACTGTAGCCACAGTTCACTGAGGAATCACGGGCTGTCAGCAAACTCTGGTTGACACGCTCCCCACAACACCCCCCTTCTCTGAGACATGGTCCACCCACTGGAGCCATCCCTGAATGGGTTTGGTTTGGTTGGCTTTTGTGCACAGAGCAGGTATTTACAAGTCATCAAACAGAGACACAAAGACTACATTTACACAAACAGGGCTTAAACAGTGCTTACAAAAGTCCAGGAGCCAACTTCAGAGCTGTCTGTCACTTTAATATAATTAATGTCCACATCCCGTCATTTCACACATTTAAAAGGAAACTGCGATATAGAAAAGAACATAGATACATTTTTGATTTGATTTTGCTGTGAAATGAAGAAAGAAAGAAAAAATATATAGCGTTAGTTCAGGCAAGCCATTAAGTCAGGCTCTACCACAATCCTGGCAGATCAGCTGATGTCTGTCCCATCCCACATCAGCTGATATCCTTCTACACATCCAGTTGGCAAATTTCATACAGGAAACAGAGTTTAAGCCGCTTAAGTTTTCCAACAGTCACTGTACATCTGTATTCTGTTTTGCAACCTACTTCCACCCCAACTTCTCAGGGAAGAATCAGGCTTCTTTTTACTACAGTGAGGTACAGAGGTATTAATAATCACCATTCATGTATGATGTGACAGTTAAATGTTGTCCACAGAACATCCAGAAATCGAAAAGATGGCACACCACACAAGTCACTGTACTCGTACACCAACATTTACAAAAAGGGAAAAAAGGCTCTATGAGCATGTGAGCTCATACGCATGTACATAGAGTAGCTGTTATCACAGAGTCTAACGCTGTGGACAGCTGACCGACAGAGGGCATGACGCTCTAAGTGCTAGGAACCACAGCTGCCAGCTCAGCCTTCAGAGCACTTTCACTCTGCACTCCAGAGGAATGTGAAACAGCAACTTTCCACTAATGCTCCTGGACTCGCCGAGCAATCCTTCAGTCTGTCTGGACAGCCGGTTAGTTTCAGGCAATATGGACCAAAATTAACATCTTGACACAAAAATGATCTTATCCCTGACAACAATATGTGAGATGTCACAAGGACATGTTCTTTTTGAACGGATGGATCAATAAATACTCGTCTAAAAGCAAGCGACAGAATGGTAGTCGCCTCGTAGCAACGCTTTTCTTTTTTTCAGCCTGGTGGCTTTTTTGAATCTGAAGAGGGAAGTGGAAGAAACACGAGAAAAATCCCCTTAAAGATCAAAAAGGCAGACATTAGCACTTACAGTAACACTATCAAATATTTGTGTGTAGGTGATTATCGCTCACAACCTTGAGTGCATCACTTCATGCATCAACGTTCAGAAGACAAAAAAATAAACATAACTCAGCCTTTAAGCTGCGACACTTGAATGAAAATAAAATTGATTTGGTTGCAGTTTTTTAACAGAGCTGTGTAGCTACTGAACAAATGAAGTAGTTCCAGTCCTTAAACAAAGTTTAAGCAAAGAAGAGATTATTGTTCCATGTTTTTCACATAAAAGCTCAAATGTCTATAAATAAACTCAGTATAACTCAAGCCACTCTTCTGTTGTTACATGTTTATTTTGAAAAAATGTCTATGTAAGCAGATCTGCCTCTTGTTATACTGATTAAAATTCTTTGACCCTGTGTGTCAAATAAATAATAAAATGACTTTTGGCCAGTTTTGACATCTGACCTGTAGGAATGGGCGTACACTGCTACGATGAAAACATCTTTAACTCATTCTCAAACTGGCAGCAGTGTGCAAAAAGCTTTTGTCAGATAACCTATGAAGAAAAAATATAGTACGTAGTTTTTGGCAGCGATAAATGGAAAGCTTTCAGTTATTCAGAGCCAGGACTGAATTTAATGCCATGCCTAAATTAAGCTTGAATTAAGCGCAGCGTTAGACATGACGCCTGAATGAAGCTGCTAAAAAAGAATCTTAAATAAAGCAGATTTTTGTTTTTTGGATCACTTAAAATCGATCATGTGTTGCCAAACTATTAGGAAGCAAAGTTCTTCACCCTAGTTAGTTTTTAAACTCACATCTTTGCATGAGGTTGCTTGTAAATCACACTTGAGTGTGTGAATGTGTGTGTGAATGGGTGGATGATTGTGTATAGTGTAAAGCGCTTTGGGGTTCTTAGGACCAAGTAAAGCGCTATACAAATACAGACCATTTACCATTTAAGCAAAAATAAATATGTCATAAACAAAGCAACCAAGCTGAGGAAAACACAGTGTATTTCCTCAGTAATGCAGAGCAGGAGCAAAGTCATTTTTGGGGAGTAAAATGAAACCAAGCAAGACAAGGTCAGGTTGCAACTTTCCTGAGATGTCACAGAACTGTGTGCTTGTTGGTAACCTTTATGAAAAATGAGCAGAAATAAAACCACTGTGACCACAGTGGTTCTCGGCAATTGAGCTTAAATTTAGTTTACATCAGTACTAAATCTTAAACGCCAGAAAACAATTTGAGAACGTCTTGATTTCCTTCCTCTTCTGCTTCACATACATATTTAGTCGATGGTGTTGAGATAGTGAACTGGAGTAATCATGGCAGATTCTGCAAAGGACATGCTCAAGATAGCGGGCCCCATTTACTAACATGTGCAACACAAAAGAACTGCGCAAAGAGTTTACGCAAAATCACCATCAGATGTATGACACAAACACACAGGATAAGTGTGTTCTTACTGTATGATTTGCGTATGATAGGGAACAGGACTCATTCCAAATCAACCACAGCCCATTTCTCTAAAAAGGATAGCTATAAAAGGAAATACACTGAACAAAAATATAAACGCAACACTTTTGTTTTTGCTCCCATTCCCCATGGGATGGACGTAGAGACCTAAAATTCATTCCAGATACACAATATAACCATCCCTCCCAAACAGTGGTCACAAATCAGTCCAAATGTGTGGTAGTGGGCACATCTGCTATATTGAGATAATCCATCCCACCTCACAGGTGTGCCACATCAGGATGCTGATCTGACATCATGAGTAGTGCACAGGTGTACCTCAGACTGCCCACAACAAAAGGCCACCCTGGAATGTGCAGTTTTGTCTCACAGCAAAATGCCACAGATGCCACAAGCAATGAGGGAGCGTGCAATTGGCATGCTGACAGCAGGAATGTCAACCAGATCTGTCGCCCGTGCATTGAATGTTCATTTCTCAACCATAAGCCGTCTCCACAGGCGTTTCAGAGAATATGGCAGCACATCCAACCGGCCTCACAACCGCAGACCTCTTGTAACCACACCAGCCCAGGACCTCCACATCCAGCAGGTTCACCTCCAAGATCGTCTGAGACCAGCCACCCAGACAGCTGCTGGAACAATTGGTTTGCACAACCAAACAATTTCTGCACAAACTGTCAGAAACCGTCTCAGGGACGCTCAACTGCATGCCCGTCGTCCTCATCGGGGTCTTGACCTGACTCCAGCTCGTCGCCGTAACAGACTTGTGTGGGCAAATGCTCACATTCGATGGCGTCTGGCACGTTGGAGAGGTGTGCGCTTCACGGATGAATCATGGTTCACATTGTTCAGGGCAGATGGCAGCTGAGAATGTCCCAGTTCTTGCATGGCCAGCATACTCACCGGACATGTCACCCATTGAGCATGTTCGGGATGTGCTTGACCGGCGTATACGACAGCGTGTACCAGTTCCCACGACTATCCAACAACCTCGCACAGCCATTGAAGTGGAGTGGACCAACATTCCACAGGCCACAATTGACAATCTGATAGACTCCATGCGACGATGTGTTGCACTGCATGAGGCAAATGGTGGTCACACCAGATACTGACCGGTTCTGGGTCCCCAGACCCCCAATAGCGCAAAAAAATGCACATTCCAGGGTGGCCTTTTGTTGTGGGCAGTCTGAGGTACACCTGTGCACTACTCATGATGTCAGATCAGCATCCTGATGTGGCACACCTGTGAGGTGGGATGGATTATCTCAATATAGCAGATGTGCCCACTACCACACATTTGGACTGATTTGTGACCACTGTTTGGGAGGGATGGTTATATTGTGTATCTGGAATGAATTTTAGGTCTCTACGTCCATCCCATGGGGAATGGGAGCAGTAACAAAAGTGTTGCGTTTATATTTTTGTTCAGTGTACATTTGCACTGAAGAAAATAAAAAGAACCCTAGGTTTCTCTGCAGCACTGTAGCCAGGCCGATAAAAAAATAGTTGGGCCAAGTATCCCTTTAACCTGAACTAATGAACTAATGAACCGTGAATCTCTTCAAAGCTAAAATTTAAACCACTAGATAAGAAGTTACTCATAACCATCTCACATACGTAACATTATCTACAGCTACTTTCAGTAGCATTGATCGGTTGGAGACTCTTTCTCTTCAATTGATCTTTCTGAGTTGACTTCAGTAGTTCTTCCTCCAAACCATCAACATGTCTTTTAGACCCTATTCCTACAAGACTGCTCTGAGAAGTTCTACCATTAATTAATGCTTCAATGTATCGGCTATGTACCACAGGCCTTCAAGCTGGCAGTTAAATTAGTAGTTAAATTCTTACATGAAAAGCCATCACTTGACCCAGCTTTCTTAGTTAATTATAAGCTATAATATTTTATTAGAGCGATTACAGCATGCCGTAGGTGTTAAAGGTACTGCAGTGCGGTGGTTTGAATCATACCTATCTAACAGAATCCAGTTTGTTGTTGTAAATGTAAACTTAGGTTAAATATGGAATTCCACAGGATTCTGTGCGAGGAACAATTCTTTTTACATTACAACACATAGTGAGGTTTCACTCACTATGTGTTTATGCACCTCTCTGCATATAATCATTAGTAATTATTAATCTCTTAATCACTGGGTCTCTTCCACAGTGTGTCTTTATCCTATCTTCCGCTTATTGAGCCTGGTTCTGCCAGAAGTTTCTTCTTGTTGAAAGTGAGCTTTGCCTTCCCACTCTCACCAAGCACTTGCTCATGCGGGGTTTAAGTGGAGAAAGTGGCGACAATGTCGTAAGAGAGAATCCTGTACTGCTAGGACAGAAAGAAAGGAAAAAGCAAAACTGGAGAAACTTAAAAACACGGTGTCCAAAGTCTGAGGAGGAAACCAGAAAAGGGGCAGCTGTCTAACATATAAAGTGTAAAACCAAAACTAAAACTACAGATTCTGACACTGTTTTAGCAAAAACAATAATTTTACTTGAGGGCAATCCCCTCACTCATATTTTGAACAGTCAGCAGGAGCTAACTAGCTAGTATGCTGCTTTCAGTCTTGTGTTCTCCCTACCACCCAGTCAGGTTAGGGTTGTGCATGTCATTCAGTTGCTTACCCAAAGGTGATTTTGTCCAGCTGCTGGATAGATTCCACATTGACTCTGACTATATGGCAGTCCTTCTACTCTAACAGGAACCTGCAGCAGGTCTAGTACTGCTTTATGTGCTACTACAAAGTTGTGCAGAACAAGAATTCAATGCATACATTTTCCATCTGCCTTCCAAGACGGTGGAAGTGAAGTTTACCTACATGATCAGAGGCTCAGACTGAGAGAAAAACATCATGGAAGCAGATTAAGTTGAAGACATGACAGCATGAAATGTCTCAATATCTCACAGTCGTGTAAAAAAACAAAACAATTGATCATGTGTTAGTGTAACCCATCCCCCTAAAGAATTCCCGGAATCAGACTTTGGACCATGTTTAACTAAATCCCTTCAACGAAATCCAGACAAATGATAATCGTCTAGTCAGGCTGCATTTTGCTTTGTTTCCAGGATTTCTCTCCAACTTCCAAACTATTTGTGGAAAAATATTTCTTCATAAAAACATTTGAGGCACACAAACAGAAAACAAAACAGAATTTTTTGTGGCTTTTTCCACAATTCAAAATGATCACCAGTGTGAGCAATAAAGTACAAATGGACAGCATCATTGGTGTTCAGTAAATAGATTCTACCTAAATCTGTTAATTAGTGCGAACTTTCTGTGGTGAATGTGTGCAGAAAACACCAGCGATTAGAGAAAAGGCTGCAAAAGCACACAAAGCACCAACGGAAATACAAAAATCATACAAAACACAACAGAAATATTTTGGGGAGAAACTAATGTGATGGAACAACTGTGGAAGTAACAGAAACCAAAACACACCAAGGATTGCACTGAAACACGCTTCAGAGGCATCGTCTGTGTTACGAAGGAGAAAAGGAATCAAGATAATGTGTGTTTTAATCACACAATTCGGCAGAAGACTGTAGATAAATGTTTGCTATAGACCATTTATTGTTAGTGTGTTTCTTCAGGAGCTGTTTCTCCCTGTTTGTCTCCACCTTTTACACCATGGACAGAAAAACTTGCATGTGAACATGGCAAAAAAAACCATTCATGGGGTCTGTGTGGACACAGTGGAGGATTATAAATACCTTGGTCTGAACACTGACAATAAACTGGACAAAACACAGAAGGCCTAAAAAACCCCAAACGATTTATTTTTCCTGAGAAGTTCTTTAATATCTCAATGTTTTATGATTCTGTGGTGTGCTGGCACAGCAGACTGAGAATAACATACAGCAACAAACTCAAGAAACGGATCTGCGAAGCCAGAAACGTAACCATCACACACTTACCCTGCATCATGTAAACCAGACTTCCTGTGAGCAGAGCCACACAGTTGGTAGGCTGATGGTTGTGTAGGTACTGAAACCCCCACCCTCGGACGTAGGACTTCTCATACATCAGGCGTGATGCGTTGCCGATCACCTGCAGGAAACGTTCCTGCTGGCCCTTGTTCAAGTACTCATACAGGAAGTCGTAGGCAGTGGCAAATCCAACTAAAGAGTGTGCAAGAGGAACTTCATCCCAGGGAGCGTCTTTAACAAGCCTGCAATACATAGATCAGACAAACAGAAGGGAAAGCATCAGCAAGTGGAAAGAAATTGCAAGTATGAAATTTTCACTCTTTTCAACGAAATCCTGGCAAATGGCTTCTAATGAACGAGAAAGCCTTCCTTTGCAAAGGCTTTTAATTAACATAGCAGCTGTAAAAGGGCTGGTCTCTTTGAAAGCAAAATAAAGACGCTAAATAGGATTTATCAGCAAAATTACAAGTGTACCAACAAAACGAGACATTAGAAATGCAGCGTGGGTAGATTCTCTCCAGGTTGGATCTAAGACTGCTGACGTGTGAACTGCAAAGTGTTACTTTTGAGAAAAAAAGTGAAAGCAACCATTCTGTTCAGGTTAATTAAAGGGAACTGAACTACAGATGTGTGGACTGCATTTTAACAGCCAATAATTGACATCATGGATTGTGCTGAGATCTACACAAAGGCTGTCTTAAGATCTAAACCGGACTAGAGTCCTGTTATCACCTCCAGTCTAGCTGCAAGGATAAATCACTAAACACTAAAGCAACAACAACAACAAATAATAGAAATCTGTTCATCTCAACTGAAAAAACCTCCTGTGTAAATTTGAATTGTGGTAACTAAGAATCAGTTTGCACCTCTGTTGTAGAGAGTGGGTCAAAAGAGGACAGTAGGCAGCATTCCACTTCAGTGCGACACAAAGTAAGCACAGGGTGTAGCATCCTAAATACTGTCATTTTGGGTAATTTGACTAACCATCAAGCCTAGTTTGTTGACTTTCACTGTAGTTGTACTACCTTTCACAGAAATTTATAATGCTGCTATAATTTCATTTTTCAAGCTTTGGCATCTGCAGTCTACAAAAACATCCAGTACTAGTTGGAGCAACGTCAGCAACCAGGCTACAAAGAGTCCAATCTGCTGCAAGTGCACGCCATGAAAGCATACTTTTCTTTGCATTGACTGAAAATGGCACATGAGTAGTGGGGTATCCCCTGTCCTGCAGCCCGTTGTGCATTAGACAATTTCACTACTATCGTAACACACTATATTGCTATACTGAATTGAGGTTTTCCAATCACTTCCATGGACAAAAGTGTATAAAATCACTGGGAATTCCAGTGTGGTACAGTGATAAAATGCCACCTGTGCAACAAGTCCAGTTGTGAAATCTCCTCACTATTAAATATTCCACAGTCAACTGTTGGTGGCGTCATAACAAAGTGAAAGGGACTGATTTTATGTGGTAGGCCACATAAAATCAGTCAGCAGCTGCTGAGGTGCATAGTGCTCTTAATGCTTCAGCATAAGAGTACCAACTTTGGGGAAACAGTTTGGGGATGGCCACTTCCTGTTCCAACATCACTGTGCACCAAAGTAAAGTCCATACATACATGAATGAGTGAGTTTGGTGTGGAAAACTTGACTGGCCTGCACAGAGTCCTCACCTCAACCCTGACAGAACACCACTGGGATCAACTAGAGCAGAGACTTCGATCCAGGCCTTCACATTACCGGTAGTCTCTAACCTCAGAAATGCACTTGTGCAAAAATGATCAAAAATTCCCATTAAAACTTCTAAACTTTGTGGTTATGTATGTATAGGTAGCTCTGCTTTGTGGTCTATGGACACACACTATTGAGCCTTCGCAGAAACCCCCAGCTGCCCCAATTACACACTTGATAAAATGCATTAATGGTATTCTTCCTTCAGCTGGATCCTTAAATTTATATTCATTCATTTGAAAATCAGAGCTTTTTTTATTTTTGAAATCTGGCCAAAGGACAAAAAAGAAAAGAGAATAAAAGTTACTGCAAACTTAGAGTTGGACTTGATATTAAATTATGCCAAAACACACTAGTTTTGATTTTATATATTTCTCTTGTTTGCTTTTTATTCCACTATTTTTATTTTATTCCGGCACACATGTACAATGACAATAAAAAAAAAAAACACACACACACACGCACCAGAGAGGCAGGCACCATTCTGCCACAAAGTAGAAGCTCTTCATTGGAACATGGTTGTTGCAGGCGTAATTGAAGGTCATGAATACCACAGCTGACTGATTCCTGGAGCCACTCTGCAGAGGCCCCGAGAGGTTCAGTGACCACAATAAAAGTGCGGCCAAGTAGAAAACTCACAGTGTGCTCTTAAGACGTGAAAACACATGCTCAGTGGCTTTTCTTTTCTGCACTGTGGCACACATCCTAATGTTGTGAAAAATGCCCTGTAAATTGCACTAATGCCAATCTGGAAAATCCCCCTGGCCCTGTTCAGTGGTTGGAGGGAACATGGCAACCGTGCAGTGGAATGAGAAGGATTAAACTGTCCCTTTAAAGAAGAATTCACCTGAGATTCTCTTTCTGTTCTTGTAAAACTGAGCACCTATGAAACAACAGGAATGCTTTATAACACACAAACTGACAAGTTTAGATAAGGGAGAAACATAATTCTGCTGTGAGTGACACAACAGATAATGATGTTCCACCACTGGGAACATGTACTGCCAAGAATCTTGAGCAGCGTTTGTATAGTAGCGCGATGAAGACAGTTAATTATCACATTTATCAATTTTGACATCTTTAATATTGAATGCTGATTTCAATAAATGAAAAAGAAAGACAAATTAGGCTTAGAAATATGGACTTATTCTCCACATCTGAAGTCCTTTGGGGAGGAAATGATGCAGGGAAGAAAATCATGGGTGGTGCACAAAACCTGCTTTGAAATTTCTAAGAAACTGGAGCAGTCAAAAAACACTCGTTGGTCACTAGGACTTGCAATATTGCTATAGCTTGTTTTGTATTTGTATAATATTAATTTGGAAAACTTTTTATTGCAAATGTATTGTTTGTGAAGTGAACCAGGTGTAAAACATCTATGGTGTCTGTTTCCATCCTAATGATGATCCAGAGAGGGCATTTTAACTG
Source organism: Maylandia zebra (assembly GCF_041146795.1). NCBI lineage: Eukaryota > Metazoa > Chordata > Actinopteri > Cichliformes > Cichlidae > Maylandia > Maylandia zebra. The sequence goes on along the minus strand of NC_135181.1, from coordinate 31,550,648 downwards.
GCACGGTGACACAGTACGATAACATAAAAATCTAAAGACCACCAGTAGAGGAGACTTTGATTTAACTGTGCTCTTTTGCTAACTTTTGCATGTCTAAGTCCTGCTAAACCTTTTTGGCTAATTAGAATACATTAGAATAAATTAAAAACCCTAGAAAAAAAAGTACATGGTTCTATTCCATTCACCCTATATTTACTGAGGACTATCTCACAAGTATCGACAAAGTGATCTGCAGCAACATTACAAACAATTTAATTGGCTCTGAAAAACGAGTCTAAGTCTTCTTTTTCCCCAGCTTCTTTGGTTTACCAAAATACATAACTTGACATGCCCCAACCACTGGTAAAAAAAAAAGGAAACTCAAACTATACACAAGAATTTCCCAACATTCCTGCAGGACCTGCTGATTTAAATCTTGCTTATTAACACTGTTTACACCATTAATAGTCAAAAACTGCAGAGGTTGAGCAAACTGTTTGAAAATGTAAGAGAAGCAAGCACTGAGATGGTGATGATTAACAAATATTATACAGGTAGAGAGCCTGACTCCTGCAAGATTGTGAAGCCACTATTTCCATATATGAAAGTATTTAAGCACCACTTCTGATTGGTTTTAGTCTTTCAAACAGAATGTGTGTAGAATTGGAAGCGGTGAATGACTTTAATCCACTTTTCAGCCTTTTTGCATTTGCCAGCCAGAACTGATGGCCATTGAACTCAATCGAATTGTTAGGGAAATAAGGAAGCACGGCTACTGGCATGAAGTTCAGTCATGGCTGACTGTGAAAAGCCTGAGGATTGTCCAGGCATTGGCTGAATGGATGAATTCAGCTGACTTGCTAATGTTTTTCTCACAGTAGGAAATGTGGCGAGGTGGAAAATAAAAACATAGACATGCATGTGTTTATATCATTTCGATTTTAGACTGACACATTTCCGAGTGGCTAGTCTAAATTTACCCCTGAGAATTTTGGTTGCCAATAAGTCTTGACTGTTATAATTAAACTTGAAAGAGGTTTTGGAGCTAAAGAAATATAGCTTTGTACAACGACTTTGGGACTAAGCAGAACATTAGTTTAGATCACTTTGTTTTCACATTTTAAATTAAGTTCAATTTAGTTAAAATTTGTTTATATAGCGCTAAATCACAACAGCAACCACCTCGAGCTTGAGCCGGATAATACTGTAAATTAGAAAGCAGACACAGAAGAAACTCCAACAATCATGCGACCCTCTCTGAGCAAGTACTTGGTGACAGTGAGAAGGAAGGAAGCCTCTGACAGATCAAGGCTCAGGTAGAGGCAGCCATCTGCCACAACAGGTTTAGGGTGAGTGACAGGACATTTAAAAAAAAAACCCACACACTTTCTGTTGAATCATAATACGAATGAATAAAAAATAAATGCTATGACCCAGTCACATAGTTTATCAGTAGCAGGAAGGCAGTGGAGTGTCCAAAGAAGATGCTGACTGCAGTAAACAGTTAAGTTTGCTAAGAAAACCATTTAAAGCCTAAATTCAGATGACTGGATTTTAGAGGTTTTGAGTACTTTTTCCATTTAGCTGTGTTATCATTCTTAAAAACTGTTTGTGACCAAATAGTTTCTGTTTGTTTTCTTCCTGAATTAAATTAACACAGATACACTGCTGTGGAAAAGTATTTCCCCTCTCCTAGTTTCTCATTTTTTGCAATTTGCCACACTCGTTTAGTTGTCTTTGTTGATGATCTTAGAGTAAATATGAAATGTCGTTTTTTATTTATTAAGGGAAAAATGCTATTCAACTCTACCTGGATACCTCTACCTGAAAAACTGACAGTAATATGTATATTTAATTATTAGTTTGGGGAAGTATGGATGAATTTGGCTTTGTTCACCCTCAAACAAAATGCTCCTGCAACAAACAGAATGTAACTCTGTGAAAAGCACTGAATTGATACTTAGAGAAACTTTAAAGCCTGAAGAACGTAGCAACCTATCGTCACCTAAGATAATATATGCTGTGTTCAGAGTTGATATAAACAGCTCATTGCTGTGGTTTCCTTTGCACATCCAAAATAGTCATCATCATACATTCTTACCTAATTTGACATCAAAGTGCTGATATGCAGCAAAGCTAAAATCCCTCTGCCATGTTCAAACCAACGATAATAATGAGCCCTATGGCACTGATTGTGTATACTCTGCAGCTCTGTTCAGCCACTCAAACACTGAGGTTGCATATGTCATAACCACACAATCATAAGTTCCATACAAAGGTGGCAAATGTCGTGTCAAAACTCCCTGAGAATTACTTAGCCTTGTGTAAACTGAAGCAAACATATGATGGAAACATTCTCTAGGATGAAGTGTACATCATACTAAAGCAAGAGCTCCCACAGCTGGATTACCAAGTTGAAAACATGGGAAATACAAGAAAGATTGGTTAGGGAAATGACTGTAGCTTAGCCTGATGATATGCAATACAGAGGAGAACTAACCACAACTAGAGGCAGTCCCTGTCAGGTCACCTGGACCCTGAGCTTCAGTCACAACCCAGGCCTGAACTATTCAGCCCACATCTGAATATTTCATTTCCTCTCACTTGGGGTGAGGGTGGGGGTTGTTTGGGCAAACAGCTGCTAAACATATTTCCTGGACTACAGACTTATCGGCCCACAATGCATCTTTACCACGAGTCTTCCCACAGAGAAGGACCGGAACACTCCAGAGAGGGGACTGACTAAAAAGCCACTGACAGCAGTGGTTTAGCATTAAAGCTGCATTGATGAAGATGTAGGGGTGGGGCAGAGATATCGAGTAACATCTGTAAACTGTAAACAAAAAGTTTCAGTCACAGTCACAGTCACAAGTAAAAAACAACAGAAAATATACCAACTAGGCTGGGCTGCCATCCTCTCCATGTAGTCCTTGACCAGATCGAGGGCCCCGGCCCTGTGTGGGTACAGCAGGCAGAACATGGACAGGACGCCCAGGTTGTTTCCATAAACCTCATTCCAGCGGGCGCTGAACTCGGCCGGGCTCCAGGGGGGCAGGTACTCCTCGGGGTGCTCTAGCATGGTCTCCCCGGCCTCACGGATTCGTCTCGCCATCTCTTGGTGAGTCCCTGCAGCTGCGTACTGCAGCTGTTCCACATCCCCACGGCTGAAGTACAGCATGGGATGACCATTGTAGTTGCCCCCCATGAAGGGGATTCCTCCGCTGGGGTCCACCTCGGCTACAGCTGCCAGAGAGAGCAGGGGCCACAGAAGACTTATGAAGAAGACAGTGGGCGCCCCGCGGGTGTAGGTTCTCATCCTCTCATCGGAGACTGGGCTGTGGCATTGCCGAAGGAGCTCAGCTGAGAAGGGGAAGGGGGAGAAAGATTTGAGAAAGCCGGCCCATATTCTGCAGAGTTTTTTTTCTCGCAAAAGCCCTGCATTCCTTGAATAATTAGATACAGCTGTAGGCCTGATGATCCGGCCTTTCCATACTGATGGAGAGGCAGCAGTGTTTAGAAACGATCAGCACTGTCTGATAGAGTAGGACTTTATCGTTTCCAAGAATTTAAGAATAGCCTAAAATTTCCATGAAACACCGCCTTACCTTCTCTTAAACCCACAGGATTTAAGTCGGCGTTGCTATTGTCAGACAAGTCTTGCCATGCACACCCAGGCCAGGCCAGAGGAGCAGGCCCTAGAGGTCATAAATGGCCCATTACTGCAGTAACATTAGTCTGGTTCACTGAAACACGCTTTAAACCAAAATGGTGTGCTTTACAGTGAGACTGTGCTCCAAACATGAGCGTAAATTCCATGACCTTAGAGGAGCTTTTGGCAAAGCCCCAGTGGAAAAGCATTTGGTAGTGATTTAAAAGACGTCTAGACTGGAGTCCGTTCTAACAGGCTGAAAGTGGACGTGCATCTTATAAAGAAAGAAAATTCAAGCCGGAATGTAAAACTGAGTCTCCTCCTGGAATTAATTCTGACATTTGACCTCAGGAGGCGTCACATTCCTCTGTGGTGAACACGAAGGTGGAAGATTTATACCAAGGACCAAGCAGAACAGAAAACTTTTTTTTTTCTTAAGCTCTCTATCTTATGGTTTTCATTAAATTCAGGCTCAGTCAGGACAGCTGTAGTCAACAGAAGATTGTTATAAAATTAGAGCTACCAGAATAAAAAATGATAATAATATTATTTATATTGTTATTTGGCAGATTCTTTTATATGTTTGTTTACAATTGGCATATTATACAAAAAAAAATATTACATAGTTATGATAATGCTTTTATGTTGATATTTAAGGTTTAAACACTGCTATTTCTGTCTATTTCTTTTTGGCAGCAGCAAAGCACAGAGCACAGCTGGCATCAGTGACAACAGTTCTCATATAAATTAGGTCAAAAAAAGGATGAAAAGAGGAGGGCAGAGGTGGGTTGCAAAGCGGCTTGCTCAGCTGATGTGTACAGTCTAGAGCAGGTTAACTAGCGTGCCCCGTATGATATTTGCCAATTGAATGTGTAGAAAAGTATGAGCCGAGCCATCGACTAGTACGGGATGACCTTAGAATGAAACGAGCTGATTGGCTGGGACTGCAGCTGAGCTCTGACTTCTATGTTTTATCACTGCTTTACAACATGACTTTTTTTTTATTTTGTAAAAGGATAAAAAGCATGTGATAGTTAAGATATCCTACTGTAACTGAATGTAAAAACATAATCTGCAAAATGTGTATTGAACACAGTGATTAAGATATTTTATTTCCTCTGTTTTAACGGATAATCATTCCTTGGTGAGGGGTGTGTATGTCATGGTTGCAGCTTTTCAGAGATGATTGCCTTCCCTCTCCATTTAACATCACTGTAGATTAGTGATGGGATTTCCAGCTCTTTTTAGAGAACCGGCTCTTTCGGCTCCGATCCGGCTCTTCAGGTTGTTTTGTTGCTTTAATTAATTTATTATTAACAACAATATAAAATTATGCACAAAAGGAATTACTAATGTAAAAAATGTGTTTTTATTTATATATGTTTATATATAAATATATGCAGTGGCCCCTAGAGACAAAGCACTACAAACTCCAAAACACATTTCTAGCGTTAACTGAACTTCCAAAACAGAGCTACCTAGATCACTTAAATTACACAATTGAAAGCATATGTGTATTGTTTGTGTATTTATACACAAGCACTCATATATATTCAAATAATTTTTTAAAAATTGTTCATTTACCTGTTACTATCACACACCAAATCCGGTCGTTGGTACTTGCTTGGAGTTTGTACATGTTTGTACATGCTTTGTTTCTAGGTCCACCGTAAATATACTTTTATTTATTCACTCCACATAAAATGTAATAAATAAATCATATAATACAAAAACAAACTATTCACATTTCAACTTTTAACTATTTAATTTTTCAGCTTTTTCCTTTTAAACAAATTTAAAGTGAAACAACACAAAACACTGCAAACCACAACACAATTAAATATAAATTAAAATATGAAAACAAAAAGAACATGCATATTCTCTGTCATATAGGCCTGCATGAATAAACTTTCTGTATCCTTTAATCATCCACAACTACTTTCTGTTGCGGATGACTACTATACCTTTCTAATGTGACGTTGTTGTCCCTGGCTCTCTTTCTCTGTCTCTCCCTCCTGCTCTGTTCCTGTACTACTGAGTGTAACTACCGGCCCTCCCCACTCTTCCCAGCGCAAGCACACGGCCCCAGTGCAGAGTGAAGTGAAAAAAAGATAAGGAGCCGGTGTTGTGCCAAAAAGTGATTTCCGGTATTTGCCAAAAACTGATTGCTCGTATTTAAACTGCTATAAGTAACTTGTTGGGCTATACTATGTGAAACATATGTCAAATGCATCCCTTATGGATGACAAAGTCATCTTAAGCCACAAACAACATTCGTGTAACAAGGTAGAAGCCGCAATCAGTTTTTGGCAGTGACTTTTATATAACCTTTATTTATGCAGTTAAAAAAAATCTCATTAACATTAAAATGTCTTTTGTAAGAGTAAGTTGGCCAAGAGGACAGCAGAAATGGCAGCAAATATTACAATAGTTCTGTAAAAATATTTTAAGTGGGGATAAAGGACCGGATTGGTTATAATGTAAGTACAATAACACAGAGTTGTAAAGATACTTGAAAAACGGATAATTTTTTAATTCTCTATATAACCCCTTTGTAAACCCTGTTCACCGAAGTCTATTTACGAACATACCTAAAGATATTACACAGAAAAAATACACAGAAACACTGGGACTCAGTTTTTGGCAGACAATCACTTTTTGGCACAACACAGGCTCGAAAGAGCCATTTCGTTCGCGACCGACACATCACTACTGTAGATTTACTTAATTAAGAAAAACATTTCTCCATTAAGAAAACAATGGATAAATCAGGTGATAATACCTGAATATATGAAACGAATCTGAGCTCTGAACTGAAGGCTTCACTGCTTTAAAGCCATCTGAATTGGCTAGGTTCATCTAACAGAAGAGCACCAGGGCTGAGTAAAGCCAAAAGGAAGTGCCACCTGTGGTGTCTCCAACCGAAAATATAAATATAATTTTAGATTTTTTATTGACTTATTTAAAGGTTAAGTTATATAACTAAGTTATATAGCTGAATTTGCACTGATCATATTAAAAACCTAGCCTGGTAACAGTGATCTATTTTAAGAAAAGTAAGAAGGTTTTTTAAATTATACCAGACCTTTCATCTTAACAGATATTTTCCAGTGTTATTAACAATTTCCCCAATTTACAGGAAAACTAGGCATGGCCTGAGTGTTGGGCTTGTACTTCTCATGTAATTGCTCACATTTGTATTTTGGCAGCATTTTACTCCGCTCAGTAATTTTCCACCGGCTGATACCTTTGGCATGTTCTCATATTTATTACGTTGGTTTTTTTTCGGGTTTGTTTTTATGTTACCTTAGCACATCTTTACAGCCGTAATAAGACAAAGTCCTGGACGTTAGCTCGTTATCAACACTAGCTAATTCCAGTGTGAAGTACGCCAAGAATGACGTGCTGTTTAATAAATTATTAGAAAACAGTCATAACTTTTATTCCGTATTTTTCCACGGTCACGCTCAGGTATGAAGCTGAGCTGCCTCCTCTGGTTCATGTTTGTAAGGTAATAAGGTACGGTAAAAGTAACGTTAAAAATTTTAAGCTAACTTCTCGCTCAAAGAGTTTCTGCGTTTCATTAAACCCAAAAACCAGCCGACACAAGCAGCTGTGCTTTCAGGAAACACCCTCCATCAACACAATAGCACCGACACTCGCGGAAATATTCGTTTTCGGTGGTACTGATAATCCAGAGCCACGCACAAAGTCGCCTTGTTCGTGCGTAGCCCACCAAAAAGATTTAAGGACCTCTCAAATGTGTGTGGGGGGGAGAGTCGTTACCTGTCAGAAGCGGCGCTCACAATCCGTATGTCACTTCTTCCAGCTGTCATCTCACAGCAGCAGGTTTCAAAAAGATGATTGATACGGCTGAAAGGCAGAATTTAATAATCCCTTTTTTTCAAGAGGAAACACAGAGAGAGGAGGGAGGTATGTGTGAGTGCGGAGCCAGCGTCATGCTGGCGAATGAGGAGGGGCCGCAGGAAGAGAAGCTTTAAGAGGACCTAATGAACTGTGGCTGAACGAAAAGCCCCAAACCAGAGCTGCTGTAAACTGCAAGAAAAACGTGGATATATATTCAAATAGTAAGTTTAATCAGAACATTCTTTTTTTTCCCCCCAAATTGATTGGCTGTTGAATCTCCTGACAAAAAAATGACTAAATATGTGAGTTTAAATTTTTAAAATATTTGCAATATCTGGGGGAAAAAAATCACACTGATGATGTAGGAGACTCAAAAGTCATGTATCAAATATGAGACACGAGGCGTTTAGTGATTAAGACTAACCAGCCACGTTTAATAGCTACAGACAGAGTTATACATTTGAAAGGAATGATCAAAAAAACACATTCTGTAAATTTAAAGTCAAGGTTTTAGTTAACGCCCAACTTTACAGCATTAAAAATTAAGATTACAGCCTAGACTCTATGAATATGACTTTAGGCAGTAGTAGCCAACTGCTGTCTGATGTTCCACACAGATGGGAGTTGGAGTCACTCAGCTGCTCTTATCATGTTTGTGCTAATGTGTTTTTTTGAATTTTAATGGAATCTGTGCAGCAAAAGTCGTCAGTTTGCAAAGAAATCTCAAACAACTTGTAAGAAAATCAAAGAACATTTTATTTCTTTGACAATACTTCCAACACTTGAACACTTAAGTGAACTTTCCCTGTGGTTTTAAGAACTTAAGAGCACAAATGAATCCAACATAAGGCAAATGCGCATGTCAAATCTTCCAGGTCTATGAGAAACAAAGAGTACAATCACTACAGCTGTATGCATAAAACACTTGCACACACAGCACAAGTAATAATTCACTTTGGATGACCAATCTCACTTACATGCTGCCAGCTGGATGCTGTTCATTATCAAAATATACCGTCTTCACTTGTGAGATGATGGCCACTGTAAAGGAACACTTTGCCATTTGGGAAATCCTATTGTTTGACTTTATCAAAGCCAGATAAGAAGATTTAGACCAGTATCATCTTTGTGAGGTTAGCATAGAGACAGGTCGGGGTCCAGGTTAGCACAAACTAGCATCTACTTTTTGGCACAAAACCTAAGGAATTGAAATTCACATAGTAGGCCTACCTCATGAATTCCATGCCATTCTGCTGCCTTCCCTATAGCAATGATAGCTACCCTAATTGTGCAAATGATTAATCCAGACAGAGTGAACTGTACTGAAGAGATGATGCTAAATCATCTGATAGAAGACATGGAAGAATTCTCGATTTGGCACGATAGATAGAAAAGTCATGTGCAAAGGTACCACGTGCAATCTAAGTGTTCACAAACTGTAGCTGATTCACATTTGGCTTTTATCCCCTTCAATGGAGACCCTTTAACATGCACCAGAACAGAAACAAATAACTGGCATGAATCGAAGGCTAACAAAAGAAAAAAGAAAGTACACAGATCATATCCAAAGAAAAGCATGGGTTGTCTATGTTTTATCTTGTTTTTCGCATTGTTACATTTGGAAGAGTGCTTTGGGCTATGGGTCAGCATTACAGAAGAGGTGAGAAGTACTTCTGCTGGAGTATTGTGAGACACTCAAGATCATTCTGGTCTGGCTATTTTCATGTATCAGTGATCTGAACCCAGCATAAATTCTATTAAACAGAGTTTAGCCCTGGCAAAATTAGGTCTTGCTTACTGCGATCCCTGCAAACAACTAAAGGTCTTCACTGTGCACCAGGGATACTTGGTACTAAGTTATGCTAAACACTTCCTGGATGCACAAAGATAAACCTGATGCCAATCTTCTGTGACTTTGCGGAGTCTTCCCAAACCGAGTGTTCCTTAAATATTATGGCACAACCTGTCTATGCACACCGACAAAATAACCATTCAGAAGTCGGTTAAAGCATACCTCAATCTGAATACAAATGAAGCACAAGTAGAAGTCCACGTTTTTACACTCAAAGAGCACATTTCACTGTTGCAACAAAAGTAATACAAAGAACATCTAGCATAGTCATCATCAGTCATATTATTATTGTTTCCCCAAGTTGTGATTTTTTCTTTTTTGTTTTTTTGTTGTTGAAACAACCATCACAAAGGACAGTATTGTGCTAGTTCTTTAGCAACAATGACCTGAAGAGTAACATCTTCCACTAAACTGACACAGTAGGAACAACAGACCTTAAATCTCGTGTTAAGGTTACTAAAATGCATACAGTGAAACCATATCCAGAAGAGAGGACTACACAATAATACTGTTTTACAGAAATACTCACACAATATTTCCAACAGATCTTTAGGGATAGGTACTCCTGTTTTGCTTACAGTCAATCACATTTTTGAGGTAATAACTTCAGGAAAAAGAGGGCAAAACATTTGATTTTTCTTCAGATTTTGAAACAATTTACCAAGGAAAATAAGAGAAGGCCTCACACACATAAAACAATAAGAACACCGTATCATTACTGAATGTAGATACACACACGCTCACACACTTAGTTTGTCGTATTTCCACGTACACTAAACCACAAAACAATGTTCAAATGTATGCATTATTACAGAGAGATACTGTGGCTTACATTCACATGGTTTCTCTGAAAGGATGAAAAGTGGACGTTTTCTGTGCTCCATAGATGATGGTGGGGTCAGGTGGGGAACTACGGGCATAAATGGAGGAACATTCCTCTCCTGAGAAGGGGTAAGGGAGGATTTTATTTTTCCGTTTCTTTTCTTTTATGACATACTCTCACACCTTTTCAGCAAAGAATCCGGGGGTCTAGGGTAATAGCCGGTGGTGCAGGGCTTATCAGGGGAAAACCTGGGAAACTTGTAATCCAGAGGCAGATCTAGAAAAAGGAAAAATCAAATAGGAAAGTCAGCTGCAAGTGATCACAATTGGTTGGTTTCACAATGGGTTCACCCGAAACCTTGGCTGATTGTGACCCACACCCGTTTTCACTCCTTGGCTCTTGTGATTAGGTAGAGGATCAGTAGGGGGTCCATGACCCTCTTAGGCCATGTCCACACTAATACGTTTTCATTTGAAAACGCATTTTTTTCTCTCCGTTTTGGCATTCCGTCCACACTGAGACAGCGTTTTCGTTCAAGGAAAACGCAGCGTTTTGAAAACGCTCTCCAAAGCGGATACATTAGAAAACGCCGTTTTCGCGTCGCAGCGTGGACAGTGAACCCGGAGCCTTTTCGAAAACAATGACACATTTTAGTCATGTGATGCAGTCATGTGACCACGTTTCATGCATGCGCAGTACTGGAACGTAAGCGTTTTCGGCCGTTTCAATGCAGACGCACAACTCTGTGAAAACGACTGAAAACAATAGTGTGGACGCGGAGCGTTTTCAGACGAAAAAGCCGTTTTCAAATTTATCCAGGCTAGTGTGGACATAGCCTTAGGTACACTCCCATAGGGATTATAGCGCCTAAAATCTGGGACACAGCACCAGTTGTTCTTAGAACTGAAGAAGCTTCTCGGATGAAATATCTTCAAGAAATGTAAAGAAGTCCAGATACTTTTCTTTCCAAGCTCCTTAGATTACAATGACCTAGATGATTGAGAATTTTCACAAACATACCTGTACATACATGAACTGGCAGTATCTTAACACTGGGCTCAGGTTTTGTCTAACCCTAACTCTGTTACTTTTAGAGACAGACAAAAAATAGCTTTTAAGGCTTGGAATAATTTTTTGCTCTCCAAGATCAAGGAGCATATTGCTGAGGCTTAGGGTTAGGATACTAACTCGTGAAGACACCATAATGTCTCCTATAGACCAGCCCTGAACCATACCTGCTTTATAATCCTCTTTGACTACAGTGGGTTTCATAATTTGCAAAATACATTTCAAACATATTCAGTAAGAATTTAAAATAGCCACTGAACCCAAAGACACATTAGGAAAGGGTTTATTGAGGTCATAGAGCAAGGGAGCTGAAGGGTAATCTTCCCATAAAATCCTAGATTTATTTTATCCAACCAGAAGAGTCGCCACCTGCTGGCCATTATAAATAATGCAGATGTTAGGCACGTCCACATTTGCTTCCCCTTTCATCATGTAGGCCCATCCCTTCTTCTATATATAGTCCATGGTAAAGATTTAAACATCCCCATCACCCGTTAGCTTTAACAATGGGATGATTTGACATTCACAGTGGCCAATGGTGCAGGAAGGTGGGAGAGGAGCCCAAAGTTAGAACTGCACTTCTAATTCTAGAAGTGTTGGTGTTGGCCAGAGGGGCCGATGGCGCGATATGGCAGCCTCACTTCTGTCAGTCTGCCCCAGGGCAGCTGTGGCTACAACCGTAGCTTGCCTCCACCAGTGTGTGAATGCGAGAGTGAATGAATAGTGGTATTGTAAAGCGCTTTGGGTGCCTTGAAAAGCGCTATATAAATCCAATCCATTATTATTATTATTAGCCTTCCTTTTCTTCCCTTTGTTACTCATGCACATGTGACATTTTGTCGTGTCTGCCTGTAGAACAAGTCTGAAAATGCGTGCCATCATAACCACGTCCCCAACTGCATAAGAGCCTACTTTTCACCATTGACAATGAGAATAAACACTGGATTTCCCATGTGGTGGACAAACATTTCTTAAGAACTAGTTCACAGAGACCATAACCCAGGCCTGACATGATATTTAGTCAAACAGTGTTGTGGTTTTTGTGCAGTCACAATACAAACTGTTCCAAGTAGATTACACAGGAAGGTCACACACACACACACACACACACACACACACACACACACACACACACACACACACACACACACACACACACACACACACACACACACACACACACACACATTTCTTGGCAACCTTTGTGGACACCTGCACTTTGATGAGGGAACCGCAGATCACATTTTCCCAGGATCTGCTCTGCAGCACACTGCTGCTTGGTAAGAGTTATTTTAACTTTGGCTGCACATCTGTGTCTGCTTCTGTCCTTGTTTGGGTTCATGTGAATGTTTCTCTGATGAAGTAGAATAATGGAGATGTCTGATACGAGGACTTTTTTGTATACCTAAAGGATGTAGTTTTTTTTTTTACAATTTTAACACAATAAGTTTGATTCTCAGTTTGTTTACCATATGTGTATATAAACTAGAACAGAGTTACCTGTACCTGTTTTTTTTTTTTTTTATAAATAATTAAAACCCAGTGTTTACCAAGACCTTTTTTGATAAGGCTTCAGTGACTGGTAGCTTAATCAACTTCAAGGCTAGGATTCAACTAAAGAAGTGGCATTTTTATGTTTGAGTGATTCATGGGTCAATGTTAAGTGGCTTAACAAACAAACAAAAACATCCCTCTAAAATTGATCAGGTAAAACTATTTGGAAATGAAAGAAATAGAACATGGCAATCAATCACCCTCGGTGTAAAAATCTGTGCAAGGAGTAACATGAGAAAGATGGAGGGGCTCTTTAATGATATAAATGAAGTTGGGACCGCAGTCCCCAAGAACACCACTCTACATTATAATGAACTGAAATCATGCAGCACCTGCAAGGTCCCTCTGCTAAAGATGGCGTGTGTACAGGCACATCTTAAGTTTGCCAGTGAACAGCTAAATGATTCCGAAAAGGCTTGGGAGACAGTGCTGAGGTCAGAAGAAACTAAAATCAAGCTCTCTGGTACTAACTCGATCCATTGCGTTTAGAATAAAAGAACAGTTGAGTATGACCCAAAGAACACCATCCCCACTTTCAAGCATGGAATTGGAAGCATTATACTTTGGCCAATCGACGGGACCAAGTACCTTAAAATCTTGGACAAGAAGCTCCTCCCCTCAGCCAGAACACGATAACAATGATCCAATACAACAAACCTCGTGTTAGGTCAAACCTGGTGACCACTTACAAAACATGTCTTACTGCTTTGCATGCCAACAAGGGTTTCTCTTTAGACATGTTTTGCTCGGGGAATCAAACACTTATTTCACTCTGTGAGATGAAAATGAATTTATAATATTTATGTATATTTATTTAGTATTTTTGGTTGATATTCTATTTCTCTACTATACAAATCAGAAACTGTCTTTGTAAGTAACCAAACTTACAAATTCAGCAGTGGGTCAAATGATCATTTCCCCCACTGTGTAAAGAAAAGAAAGGTAGCTCACTTTTGCACAGGAGTGTAAAAGGAACCCATTGTCATAGAAAAATACAGTGGGGCAAAAAATAATTTAGTCAGCCACCGATTGTGCAAGTTCCCCCACCTAAAATGATGACAGAGGTCAGTAATTTGCACCAGAGATACACTTCAACTGTGAGAGACAGAATGTGAAAAAAAATCCATGAATCCACATGGTAGGATTTGTAAAGAATTTATTCGTAAATCAGGGTGGAAAATAAGTATTTGGTCACCTCAAACAAGGAAGATCTCTGGCTCTCACAGACCTGTAACGTCTTCTGTAAGAAGCTTTTCTGTCCCCCACTCGTTACCTGTATGAATGGCACCTGTTTGAACTCATCATCTGTATAAAAGACACCTGTCCACAGCCTCAAACAGTCAGACTCCAAACTCCGCCATGGCCAAGACCAACGAGCTTTCGAAGGACACCAGGAAAAGTATTGTAGACCTGCACCAGACTGGGAAGAGTGAATCTACAATAGGCAAGCAGCTTGGTGTGAAAAAATCAACTGTGGGAGCAATCATCAGAAAATGGAAGACATACAAGACCACTGATAATCTCCCTCGATCTGGGGCTCCACGCAAGATCTCATCCCGTGGGGTCAAAATGATCATGAGAACGGTGAGCAAAGATCCCAGAACCACACGGGGGGACCTGGTGAATGACCTGCAGAGAGCTGGGACCAAAGTAACAAAGGTCACCATCAGTAACACACTACAACGGCAGGGAATCAAATCCCGCAGTGCCAGACGTGTTCCGCTGCTGAAGCCAGTGCATGTCCAGGCCCGTCTGAAGTTTGCCAGAGAGCACATGGATGATACAGCAGAGGATTGGGAGAATGTCATGTGGTCAGATGAAACCAAAGTAGAACTTTTTGGTATAAACTCAACTCGTCGTGTTTGGAGGAAGAAGAATACTGAGTTGCATCCCAAGAACACCATACCTACTGTGAAGCATGGGGGTGGAAACATCATGCTATGGGGCTGTTTTTCTGCCAAGGGGACAGGACGACTGATCCGTGTTAAGGACAGAATGAATGGGGCCATGTATCGTGAGATTTTGAGCCAAAACCTCCTTCCATCAGTGAGAACTTTGAAGATGAAACGAGGCTGGGTCTTCCAACATGACAATGATCCAAAACACACCGCCCGGGCAACAAAGGAGTGGCTCCGTAAGAAGCATTTGAAAGTCCTGGAGTGGCCTAGCCAGTCTCCAGACCTCAACCCCATAGAAAATCTGTGGCGGGAGTTGAAAGTCCGTGTTGCTCGGCGACAGCCCCGAAACATCACTGCTCTCGAGAAGATCTGCATGGAGGAATGGGCCAAAATACCAGCTACTGTGTGTGCAAACCTGGTAAAGACCTATAGTAAACGTTTGACCTCTGTTATTGCCAACAAAGGTTATGTTACAAAGTATTGAGTTGTATTTTTGTTATTGACCAAATACTTATTTTCCACCCTGATTTACGAATAAATTCTTTACAAATCCTACCATGTGAATTCATGGATTTTTTTTTCACATTCTGTCTCTCACAGTTGAAGTGTACCTCTGGTGCAAATTACTGACCTCTGTCATCATTTTAGGTGGGGGAACTTGCACAATCGGTGGCTGACTAAATACTTTTTTGCCCCACTGTACTTGTTCCTGTCAGCCTTTCGGGTTATTGTAGAGGGTAACAAATACATGAGCTCTAAATAAAGGGCTGTTCCCTGTTCCCTAACCCTGTGTTTATATTAATTTGCTCTGTATTTCACATCACTTTCAAATGTATTTCCATCGTTTGTCTCCTTTCACATACCTGCTATGTGCTCAACACTAGGGATGGCCATGGTGCTGTATTTGTGAATGCAGTGGCAGCACCAGGTCAGCTTCTGGCTCTCCTCATCCCCTCCTCCACTTTTATGCACATCAACAAAGTAAGAACCCCACTGGTTGGACACAGCAGAGGGTGACTTCATGCCCTGCTCCTGTTGAGACAGTTGATAGAAAAGCCAAACTATGCAACACTGTGTTCATTTTCAGACAGGTACAGACTTGTTTACATGTAGGAATTACCACCCTGAGCACACAGAGGATGATGAATCTCTAAACTGGTTTCAATCCAGCCAGCTATGATGAGGTTTCTTTTCTTTAGTACTGAAATGAATCACTATTACTGAGAAATGTATTGCTGTGTTAGTCATAATCACTTGTACATTTTGCAAGCAGATTCTGCTAATGAGCAGCAACATTAGGATGTGGTGTTTAAAATAAGTTTGATAACACACTGATCTTATGAGCCTTAAAGATATCAGGAAATGTTGCATAACAGAGATTTACCAGGTGATAAAATAGAAAAAAGGAAAAAGCCCAAGCTGCTTATGATGTTAAGACGTGTTCCAATTACTTTAAAAAGAATATTTTATTTATAATATTAATGTATATATTGGTATATTGGAGCCTCCCTCCATTTCTCTATGGAAGTCGCTCATCATTGAAGTTATGACTCTGATCAGGCTGGGACACTATATTGATGGGAGCTCCCGGATTTTTGTGGACAAATGGAAGAAACCACTGGAAGCACTGGGAGTAACCGGTAAACTGGATCCTAATGGACAACAATTATCGACATAATGTTGTAATATTCTAGTGCTGTGTAGTGTTATTATTTTGGATGTGAACCAGCCTTGTATTTGTTGGGGGGAAAAAGTTAAATAAAAGTACAAAATAAATAAATAATAATAATAATATTTTAAAACAAAAAAAGGCAAACTGCGCAAAAGATTTATGAAGATGGGGAAAACATGAAATGCACTAAAGACTAATGATGGTTGACCGTGAAACAAGATGAAAAATACCAAGCAGGCTTCACACTACTTAGTTTTGATCTTTGATAATGCTCAAAATAAAGACTGCAAACCACAGGAAAAGGAAGTTTCTTATCACAAATGATGTTCTATCTGTGTCAGTAACACTTGTTTTATCAGCACTACCAATATCTCTGACACTTAAGTTCTTGTTTAATTCATTTATTCAATGGAAACGATTACATGAGCTCTGTTACAGTCTCCTTCATGTTAAAGTTGCCAATGTAACATGATAAATTAACTAACAGCCTAGTACAAAATGGTCTCTACATTTAACTATTGCTAACTGCTCTAGTTACTCAGCACTAGCATTTGTTCTAGCTTAGCTGAAAACCTCCTAATGGCTAGAATACCAAACTCAGGGCTATAAAATGGTCAACCAAAAACTATAATGGATATAATGATACAAGAAAGATAAAGATAAAAGATAAGTAGGGCAAAGAATGGTTTCATCCCAAGAAAGTTCCAAAAAAGCTGGATTCCTTGACATGACTAGCTAGCTAGCTTAGAGGTACCTACTGTAGTAACTGAGCATAACAATTAGAATATTATGAATATATTACATTATGTAATATATAACTGAGTGAAAGTCAGTCTTAATAGTATATCAGAATGTATGCTAATGTTACCAGCTCTATCCTAACCCTTACAGAATTTGGATTGTAGTTAAAGGGAGGTAACAAGGCACTCTGTAGTTAGTTAGGGCCCAACAGTGAATTTGTGCCCTGATGCCTCATATATGATTAACACTGCAGTGTTCCTACTAACTAGTTTGGTTTCTTATTAGTAATAACAGGACAAAATATATTTTAAAACTGAATTATTCAGAGGTCAAAGACTCCATAGTAAGTCTCCCTATACAGTCTATTTTACTAATTTCTTTAAAGTGTGCACTGTACATCTGTGGGCTTTTTCTGTATGTTGGAAAAAATAAGTTCTTGGTTTTAATACATGAGCAGTAAGTTAGATCAGGGTGTTTCGGGTAAATGTGACCGCTTTACTCCATCGCATCTAATTTTGCTCTTCCTTCCTTTACTGCAGTAAAGTACAGTGCAGAGTGCCCTTTGAAACGAAAATGAGGAAATGTTCTTATCCTGGTGTTTCTTGCCAGAAGATGTGCTGACGCCTTATTTTTTTGTCTGAGGGGATGTTAACATCCTGCTGCTTAATATCCTCATTGAACTGTGACCAAGAGGGCTGATATGTATTTATTCATTTCTTTACAATTTCCTTTCTACACGACAGAAGTTAAACACCTGATATGATCCATAATTTGCCTTTAAAAACCTTTTATTTCATGACTGTGTCTCAGCAAGCCTGCCTCACAAGTTCATGAATGGATGTTTTAAGGTCAAACACAGTTGGGCAGTATTCTCAACTTTTTGGACTATTAAAGCAAAATTAAAATAAAGTCACTTACATTTTTCTATCCTACAGCAGTTTTAGAGCAGCTGATCTCAGTGCCAGACTGCTTCTGCAGATCCATCAGCTGAAGTCATATTCTTTAGTTCCATTTGGAAAGTCGTATGTAGCACAAACTATTTACTTGTTGCACATCTGCAAGCTGCTTTGGAACCTATTTCAAACTATAACGCCTCCTTTTGAGTATTGTGCTTTGTTAGATTCAAAGTCATCCAAGATTTTTAGTACATAGACCTATGGTATCAATTTGAAACAACTATGTTGCTTTATTCCTGAGTTACTGCATTTAAATCTTGAGTTTCCACGTTGCCTGCCCACCTGCCTGGTAGGCTGATGACAATGCCCCGTCAGCCTTTTACAGCTGAGGGGTAAGAACTATACTTAAAGAAACCAGAAAGAGTCAGACACAAGTTCAATTGACAGAAGATTTGAGCCTGCATATACAAACACAAAGTCCACAAGGTGTCAGAAGGCTAGAGCTGGGGGTAGGGAATGACTGCTATATAACTTACCTCAAACTTTCCCTTCTTCTCTAGAGGCTCCACTTGCGCCTCATTGGACAATGCCGCTTCACTCTTTGGGACGCCCTCCCCCTCCATTTCTTCCACTATCATCACCGTCTCCCACTTCCCAAAGCTGCTGGCAGGGAACATGTCTGATCTCATGCTGTCACCGAAATAAACTACCTGCAGGGTGAAAAATAACAGCCTGGTTACTCTCAGTGAAACAGAATTCTTGCGTAGGCTTAGTGAAAGTCAGTTAAACTGGTTTTTATCTTCTTTTAACATTCACAATGATGACGGTAGCATGTATGAATTCTGACCTATTTCCCACACACACAAAAAAGGGTTTCACTGGTGATTGATGTTAAGAGGTTAAAGCCCTCCAAACTGGAGTGGGGAACTCAGAATGCAGGAGTTTAAAATGAAATGACACAGACCTACTGACACACAGAAGATGGGAAAAGGGCATTAGAGTAACAAGTAGTATAAAATGGAGAAGACTAGAGGTCAGTTCACAGGAATACTACACAGATACATACAGTTTACAGTTGCTGGAATTTTCTATATCTCTTTTATCCTTTTCACACAAGCCCTCAAAATAGTATATGTAAAAACAACTGAATAATCAAATAAAACAATAATAGACTTGGAGGGACTTTATACCATTTCACATTCAAAAAACTCTAAGGTTCTAAAATGTTGATGGGTTCCCTCTAATTCCACAGCATTTCTGTTGGATTAAGGCCAAAGTTTTGACTTGGCTTTATCATTTTACACTCTTTGGTAATATTTTAATATTTAATAATATTTTGCATTGTGTCATGTCTTATTGCACAATTCACTATCCTTTTTGATTTATTTGATGATTAGAGGCCCTGACTTTTTCCTTTAGAAAACATTCACTCCATCAGTGATGACAAGCTGTCAGACCCAGATGTAGCCAAACAGGTCCAAACCATGACATTACCACCACCGCGTTTCACAGATAGGCTAAGATTTTTAACCACTTTCTTTTAGTTAACATAATTTTTGTAATGAAAACTGAAAGTACATCTCATTTGTCTTTAAAACACAGTTTCAACAGATCTGCAGATGGCAGAACCGCTCTGTCTGGAAAGCAGTGTTTTATCCCTGTCATGCAAACCAGTCTAGCTCAGTTTATACCTAATGGTGGTGTATTTAATGGTCATATATAGCTAAGCTGATTAGTGTAGCAATTCTGAGTCTAGTACGTATTACCGTTTCTACCCAAACCCAATATACAATGATGTAAACCCATACTAGCCGAAACAAATAGTGATCACACACACATATCTCTGCAAATATATGCGTGTTAGATACAACTAAATCAAACCAGAAGGCCATAAAGAGTATGTAAGGCATTCCAGTAGCTGGGGGTTGTCTCTCTCCTCACAGCTCTGTGCTGTGACTCAAGAGCTCCCTTTCACATGTAAACAAACAGACCGGCTAATCTGGGGGGCTGCAGCCCAGAGCCTGTGGTGCAAGGACTGCAGGAGTTATATTTCCACTAACTTTCCCAGAACTGGCCACAGCTGATCCTCGAACCCCAGAAACATCCTGCACCTCTCATTGCTAAGCAGTACTGCTGCCAGAGTTGTGGGATCACTATGATAAATATTTAGAGAGGCCATGGATTCCAGCACAGAGAAAATATATTACAGATAGACTCATTGTTGATGAATACAGTTACACCGACCTCAACTACACTAAGCTCTGCATTAGGGGAAGACCTATAAAGAGAATCAGACTCCAGGCTATGGTTAAATCAGCCAGGCAGACACCTCTTGGTTTGTAAGCATAACGATCACACTGTTCATTGGTTATAAATGCACCCTTTAGTTTTTGTATTTTATTCTTAATTCTCAGCTGTCAAACTTGCTGTGCCGCAGCACAGCTGGTGTTCTAGGAACGGTTTCTTGACTTGATTTCTCTCCAATATTACGATTGGCTAACACAAATACATTGCACTTTTTGCATATAGAACATTTGTGAAAAATATATGGTGGTGTTGGTAGGAATTTCAAACAACATGAGCAGCATCGTGGAAATCCTAAAGGCCTGTGGTACGTAGCTCACTAATAGAGATTCAGATTAAAAACCTTTCATCTAATTAGAAATCCCAGTCTTCAATTAATTCAATACAAAATATTACATAGAGTGCACTATACAGGTCATCGGATGTTCAAGATGGGCTTTACGTCTACCAACAACTGCTCAAACTGCCAAACCAATTCACCGGACAATTATATCCACGCTCTTTGGTTCTGTCCACCAGTTCAGAAGTTTTGGCGCGAGATATGTGAAGACTTATCAAAATGTCTGAAATGTAACATTCCAACTTCCCCCTTAGTGTGTTTGTTGGGCAGCTTAGATAATGTCACTTCAGAAAAGAATATCGCCCATATGGTTTTCACTGCCCTATGCATAGCCAAGAAAACAGTCCTCATGAACTGGAAAAATAAAAATAATCTTAATTCTAACCAATATAGAAATTATCTATTAGATTACATTAGTCTCGATACAGCCTCTGCCACCACATCAGATCAATTGCTCTGGGCTCCTTTGATCAGCTCCATCACCTAGTGGGGGTGGGGGGTCATAGTTTGGTCCCGCCTTCACTGTTGTGATTGGTGTGGGGGTAGGGACAGGCTTAGGGCGTCGGGGGGTTCCCCGGAGGCATCTTCCTTGGGGGGCTCAACCCGGGGTAGCGGTCATGTCCGGTTAGGGGCTCTGTTGGCTCTCCGGTGACTGTTTCCTCGCGGCTGCGTGCAGCGGGGCTAGGGGAGGGTCTGTGCTGACGGACGTGGGTTACTGACCTGGTAGCCTGGCTGCCCCTGGGTGGGTCCGGGATGGGCGTGAGGTTCTGGGGGCGCTCCGTCTCTGGGCTGGGACCCGGACCGGGCCTCGGGGGCTTGGGTCCTGGTTGGTGTGTTGCCGGGGTTGTGGGCGGGTGGGTGCATGGGGGCCCAGCCCTGGAGCAGGGTGCCGCCGGTGCGTCGAGCCACCTGGGGGGCTCTTCAACTGGTGGGGGAGATTGTCACATCTTGCAGGAGCTTTCCTCTCCTCAGGAGCTCCCTCTGCAGGAGGGGGAGATACAGGAGAGGTGGAGGAAGATCTCAGCCTGGGTGTTTATTGTCTTATGTAGTCTGGAAGATGAGTGGATGGTGGGGTGGGTGCAGTTTTCTCTGTGGTGGGGTTGGGTGGACTGTCCCGGGCTCTGTGGGGCCGGGCGGCGCTGCTGCACTGGGCCCGGTCTGGATGGGCCTGGGCCCCCTTTCCCTGGTGGGTCGCGGAGTATGGGGGTGCCTACTGGGGTCAGCGGGGGAGCTGGCCCCAGGGAGGGGTCACTTGCCCCTCCCTTCCTTCCCTCCCCATCTCCAGCTGCCTCCCTCTTCCCGCTCCACCACAACCACCCACACATGCAGGGCCTTGGAGTAGGGGTATGTCACCAGGGTGCAGAGGAGGCTACCCCCCCCTCTGTCCCCTTCTGGCTGCCTCTGCCTCAATTTTATCCCACAACTTAGACATTCACATTACTCACACTCTCATTACACATACATATAGGATCTTGGGGGTGGGCACGATACACGGAGTCCAAAGTACCATCAGGGTGTACACCCCACCCCTGGCATCGTTGCCCACCTCTCAATTTTAAATACACGTAGACATTGAGGGCTAGCAGGAGGGACCATGCGCTTACCTGCTGCTCTCTGGCAGGTAGCCCCAAGCCCTCCTGGGTTTTAAATGCACCTTAGAACACACATGCATCAACATTACAATGAGCGGGTGGAGGGAGGTTTGGAGTCTTCTCTCACCCCCGTTCTCTGCGACCTGCTGGAGCAGGGGGGCTAGGACTAGGAGGAGGAGTTGGCCGTCCGACTGCGGTCTGGAGTGTGGAGCCTTCCTGCTGCTGCGGAGTCGGGGCGGTCTGCCTCCCCCCACCGCAGGGAAAAGGGAAACACCACCTGGGTCTGGGTGCAGTTCCCCCTCCAGGGGCGGGGGCACCTAGACCCTGTTTGTAGAGTACGCTTGGGGAGTGTGATCGTGTGTACAACGTCTCTTTATGTCTGTCTCCACGTTGGTTGAGTGTGGAGTAAGTGCATATGAGAGCATGAGGGTGGGAATGGATGTTTGTATCTGTGTGTGCCTGTATGTCTGTGTCTATATGTCAGGTTGGGTGTCAGGCGCCACCTCTCTGGGGACATCTCAGGCCCTCCAAGGTTTGGAGGCCTATCTCCCCCTACCACCACTTCCCCTGCCAGTGGCGGACCCCCTCAGACATCGGTGCGTTGGTGGTTCTTTGTGTCCGGGGATGGGCGTCCAGGTACACACCGGCTCACTCCTTGGCGGCCGCTTATCGGGGCCTGGAGCCTGGGGCTCGCTCGGGCCACTTCGGAGGTGGGGTGCCCCCGGCCTCTCGGCCTGGGGCTCGGTCACTCAGGCGCAGCTGGCTGCCGGCGGAGCTCACGGGCGCGTCACTGCAACTCCCCCTGGCTTCTGCTCCGCGGCTGCTGAGTGAGCCCTCATCTGGGACTCTCCTCAGCTCTTTCCGGGACAGTGGCGCAGCTGCCCCTCTGTTGGTCTTCCTTGGTCTCTTGTGTTCTGGGGGCCTCTGGATGTCTGGAGTTTTGATCTCCTCCACACCTGCTTCACGCCCTGGAGGACGGGGCTGTGCCCCCCCCCCCACACCCTCTAGCAGATTATTACATGAAGGAACCTTTTAAAAAAACAAAAAACAAGCGCGTCCATACTCACAGGTGTACACACGGGTGATCACACCCACAAACTACACCCTTTTTGGCTCCTACCTCAAAGCACACTGTGTTCTGTTGATCTTATGTGCTGCACAATAATGTTTAACATTTAGTATTTACTGTCATATTCCCATATATCATTGTGATGTTGTTTATTCTATTACTCTTGTTCTCTTCTGCTTGCTTTCTTTTTTCTTTCTCAGCAGGTGATCCAGGTAATTGATATATGCATTTTTTTTTCTCTGCCCGTTCTGTTGGTTTTTGTCTTTTGCCCTTCTCCCCCGTCCCTCTTCTCAGCTGTTTCTCTTTCCCTCTTTCTTTCTCCCCTTCTTTCCCCCAGTCAAGTCTGTCCCGTATTCATTAAGTGAAAATAAAATAAACAATAAAAGGTGAATCAAATGGACCATTACGGCAAGGCTGGGATGGTCAGTTTGGTAAAGTAAATCCGTTGGGCATCTTTCTTTGCCTTTAGACAACAATTCTGATGGCAAAAGAGCCAAACGGGACAGGCCAAAAAAAAAAAAAAAAAAAAAAAAAAAGAGTTAAAAACTGTCTAAATTAAGTTTAACATCCTGGCATCCATGAAAACTTAAAATTATGATGTACAGCTCTGCTACCACTTCCAACATAAATGAAGACAGAAAACTAAACAGCAGTGACGTTTCTTGGGTTACTGAAGTTGGACTAGCTGGTATATATAATTATGTGCTATGTGATCGCTAGCGACACAGCTATGTTAGCATAACATAAGTGAAGCTGGAGGATGCATGCTAACTTTTTTCGATTCAAGAAAAGTTAACGTAAGGGTTCCCGATGGTTAAGGACAAATGCAATACCATGGCAGGATGCTGTAAACAGACCAAACTTCAGCCAGGAGAACAACTGAGATAATCCATCCACAATACGAGGTTAGTCATTCATATACTGCAACAACATGGGAATAGAGCAGCTGCGAGAGAATTCAACACTAATCAATCAATGGTACGGAAGTGGAGGAAGCAAGAAGAATGAGTTGAGTA
The DNA here is from genome assembly GCF_041146795.1 of Maylandia zebra. Lineage (NCBI taxonomy): Eukaryota > Metazoa > Chordata > Actinopteri > Cichliformes > Cichlidae > Maylandia > Maylandia zebra. The sequence goes on along the minus strand of NC_135181.1, from coordinate 31,526,328 downwards.
AAATTTGACTTATCTGACTGTTTTGTTTCACATAATGCGCCTTATAATCTGGTCCACCTTATGTATGAAAACAGACCCGTTCATCGACAGTGCGCCTTATATGTGTGCCTTAAGGTACGAAAAATACAGTACATAGACTAAGTTATAGGATCTAGATCGGGAAAAAAAAGAGAAAAAAAAAAAAAAAAAAAAAAAAGAGATTCAGTGACCAGTAAGACGCCCTAGCTTTAGGGAAGTCACCAGTGTGTGAATGTGAGAGTGAATGAATAGTGGCATTGTAAAGCGCTTTGGGTGCCTTGAAAAGCGCTATATAAATCCAATCCATTATTATTATTATTATTATTATAAGACTTATTAGAGCAACAAACTCTTTTTCCAGACTAAATGAAGACCTCCTAAATTAGTGAGATGCAGTTCCTCTCCAGTGTACAGGTTATCTGGTGCAAATTAATTAAAATGCTATACAAGTAGAATTGAATTCAAAGTTACTTGACGTGCCATCTTATAATACCAAAGTTTTTCAGGATGAATTCTGCAGAACATGTAAGCATGGAACTTTATCTGGTCATGCCTCATTATGTAAGTTGAAAGCCAACCAGAAAATCTAGTATTAATATAAAGTTTGCAGGTGAAAGACTAGGAATCCAATGGGATTCCTTCATGGCAAAAAGCTGCACATGAAAGTTTCCCCTTGGTCAAGTTATGAGAATCAGCCATGTGGGTCTGTAGTTCTTTTATCAGGCAATCAGGCAATGCAAACATATAGAATGACCTTAATGAGGCCATTGTGCTACAGGCAGCATGGAGCCTGGAGCATAAGGGGGGTGGGGGCAACAGACATTTTGTCAGTTACACTCTCAGAAACCAGACATTTCTCTTAACTTGTGAAATACTGTCAGCAGAATCAGTACACATGTTGTTTTTTTTCCTTTTTAACCTGTGCCGCTTTTCCCAAAACAACACAGGGAACACAGAATGAACTACCCATACCCAAAGAACCTGTCTGATCATGTCCGATCAGTCCAGTCACAACCCCAGTAGTTTCAGCAGTGTCCTGTAAGTCAATTGTAATCTTCCTTGAATGCCTCTATCCAAGCCACCTGCCTTAAGTCCTGTCAGGTGAAAGTGGAGAGAACTGAAAATACAGAGTGCCTCAGGTCAACCCAGAGGAGTCTTTAAAGCAGCTATAAGTGCAGGTTGACACTAAATTCCACAAGAGCTTTCTCCACGTGGCTGAGGAACAGGGGGAGCATTGAGCACAGGAGTGGGAGGAGGGGGAAGAGGAACTTTCGATGTGGATGGTGATGAGTATTACTACCTGGACTTGGGTTTGCCCAGTGCAGTGCTGGCTGTGCCTGATCTATTACAGATCATTTCTCCTGCCCTAAATTATTTTGTCAGTTTAGATAGAAAAAGTTTATCTGATTATTTTTAAAAGAAAAGTTACATGCTCTTATGGTTCTTAAGGCATTGTTGGCAGCTAAACTACAGATTTCCTTATTCCTCTTATTTCCAAAAGCAAGAAAGCTTCATAGGAAATCATAAAGTGCTAAAAATTTATACATCACCATACCACAACAACCGTAGTAGAAGATTTATATTTCACACACATTGATTTATATTTCAATGTGTACAATTATGTGAGCGAAAATCACATTTCACATTTCTGAATAAATGTCCAAAAACAGTTATACTCGTGTTAAATTTTTTAAGTGTTTACTTGGATCAATTGTGAGCTTTCTGAAAAATCAGTATAAATTGTGGTTGCCTGTCAGTGGTGTTAAACCCCATTTGCCCAGCCACTAACAAAGCCACTGTCAAAGTTCTTGTCTTAACATCACAATGTCACAGTGTGTGTCCCAGGGTTCTGATGTTCTGGCGGCTGGCTTTTGCCCTCTGATAGGGTCTCCTATGGCAAATTGGTCCTGCGTGAGAGACCAGACAAAGAGCAATTTAGAAGACCCTTATAAGCGTAAGATCAAGGGAACAGGTTGGGGAACAGATCCTAACTGTCATCTGCGCTTATCTGCCAAACGACAGTTCAGAGTACCTGCCTTTTTGGAGTTCCTGGGTGGGTTGCTTGAGTGTGCTCCACCTGGGGATTCTGTTTTCTTACTGGGAGACTTTAATGCTCATGTGGGCAACAACACCGAGACCTGGAGGGGCTTGATTGGAAAGAATGGTCTGCCTGATCAAACCACAGTTTGTCCTTAATGAACACCATGTTCGAACACAAAAGTGTCCATAAGTGCACATGGCACCAGGGTCCCTGAGGTAGATGAGGTTCACCCTGAGTTCCTTTGTCACCGATTCTGTTCATAATTTTATTGACAGAATAGCCAGACGTAGCCAAGTGATGGAAGGCTTCCACTTGGGTGCTCTCGGAATCGCATCTCTGCTTTTTGCAGATGATGTTATTCTTTCGGATTCATCAGGGCATGTCCCACTGGTAGAAAGCCCCAGGACATGCTGGAGAGATTACATCTCTTGGCTGGCCTGGGAATACCTTGGTGTTCCCTCGGACAAACTAGAGTAGGTGGCTACGGAGACGGAGGTGTGGGCTCCGTCTCGGAAAAGGAGATGGAGCCCATCTATTTTCTTCTCCTTGACAAGGAGAAGAAAATAGATGGATAACATACATTATTAATTGCTTGTAGAACATTCAAGTGTAATCATTGAGCATACATATTTATATTTCATTGTATTATGTGAAAATCTATCAAATTTAAAGGGACATGATTGTTCCAAATTAGGTCCTTTTAGACACAATTATACATCCCTGTGAGCATACACAGACACACTGGATTATTTAACAGCTTTTTCCTTTAGATGCATTCCAGTATGGGACAGCTCTTCTCTCTACAAAAAGCCACAAGCCAAAAAGCTTTCATTGTAACGTCTAATGGGAGTTTTGTGGCTGGCTTGTAGTTAGACTGTTGAGAGCAGAGATGAGTCAGCATTTTTTCTGGTCTATTTTGTCTGGCATTTTTCCTTTTATGTAGTTGTGTCCTGTGCCCTGTTTTTGACTAAACTGTTGCTTTGATGCCACTTTATTGCTTGTTTTTCTGATACAATTTCATAATTTCACACAGATGGAAGCTTATTTGTCTGGAAGACAGCTGCATTACTTACCAGACACCAAATATAAGCTATTGTCTTATAAATACCTACTTTATTTGATAGTTTTCATCCATCCATCCATTCGCTTCTGCTTATCCTTTTCAGGGTTGCGGGGGGTGCTGGAGCCTATCCCAGCTGTCATAGGGCGAAAGGCGGGGTACACCCTGGACAGGTCGCCAGTCTGTCGCAGGGCTAACACATAGGGACAGACAACCATTCACACTCACATTCACTTGGACATTCACACGTAGTGGCAATTTGGATTATCCAATCAACCTATCCCCACAAGCTGCATGTCTTTGGACGGTGGGAGGAAGCCGGAGTACCCGGAGAGTAACATGCAAACTCCACACAGAAAGACCCCGGCCTGATGGTGGAATTGAACTCAGGACCTTCTTGCTGTGCGGCAACAGTGCTAACCATCGTGCCACCGTGCTGCCAAAATATTCACGTTTACATCCAACCATTGTCATTTCTGATCTTGTTCCCTCCCAACTAAAATCTTGTCTGTAGATCCTTATTATCTGGCCCTAGCAGATCATAAGCTAGGGGACTCCGAGTGACAATTCCAAACTTGGTTAATTGGGTCAGGTGACGGTATCTGGTGTAAAATCTTTTGGCATACGTAGTATTTAATGAAGTATATGAAGTATTTAATTGAAATTTTAAAAAGTTATTTTCATAGAGAAAGAAATCTAGAAAGTTGTATATTTGGCTAATCCCTAAAGCTTCTTAGATTGTTTATTAGGTTTTATTTAATATATCCTTTAAGTGATCACATAAAGGTTTAATTAAGGTTGAAAATCTCATTTTCAAGACTGTCAACTACCAAAGAGAGCAGCAAATACTATTTTATCCATAAAAACAAACAATACAAATAAATGTTTGTCTTATTCTACAAATGAGTCAACACAAAGCTTTTTGAGTAGTCAGCAAGATTTTAATCCGAAATACAATTAATGTGGGGGAAATAAACAGTTGTAAAGTAGCACTACTTGTCAGTCAATTATCCAATTATTTTTGATCCTTTCTGTCTATCCTTTCTATTCGGTTTTGTTTTAGTTCTACAGCATTTGGTATGACCACCTTTATTCTTTAACACAGCCTCATCTTACTTGGGCAAGCTTTCTTGTAAATATCTTGTAGGAGTCTTCAGGAATAGTTCTTCAAGTTTCTTCAAGGATGCCCCAAAACTTCTGGATACTCCTTTTTTATTCTATCTTTCTTTTCTCAATCGAGGTGATCCCACATTCAGTAGACTTTCTAAAAAATCAACAGTGTGCCTTATGTGTGAATTCTGGTTGTGCTTATTGATGTTGAACCGATTTTATGTGGTACACGGCGCTCAAAAGTCTGTCAAAAAATGTTTTAGTACAACTTTGGTAAGCTACGAAGCTGCACCGCTTGATGGATTGTTGGAGCATTACGGCTACCGTAGTCAGGAGCCTTGCGGAGTAATCCGGGTCCAAACTCCACTTAAGGTCCCGAAGTCAAACGAACACGGTGGCATCACTGAGAGTGGAAAAACTGTCTAAATTATTTCGTTTTTAATAAAATGATCAGCATTGCCACTTTACCAGGTATAACAATTAAATTTAACATCCACGCATCCATGACAACAAAATTTATTACATTTAACGGAGTTAGAAGTTAGCAAGAAGTTAGCTTGCTAGTTTCCACCTAAACATCATATAGCATGTTCTGACTGAGAGATTTGTGAAAAATTAAAACGTACAGCTCTGCTATCACTTCCAACATAACTGAAGACAGAAAACTAAACAGCAGTGACTTTTGTAGGGTTACTGAAGTTAGACTAGCTGGAATATAATGATGTGCTACATGATCGCTACACAGCTATGTTAGCATAACATAAACACAGTGAAGCTGGAGCATGAACGCTAACTTTTATCCACTCGATAAAAGTTAACGTGAGGGTTCCCAATGGTGTGGGACAAATGCAATCACAAGGCAGGATGCTGTAAACAGACCAAACTTCAGTCAGGAGAACAACTGAGATAATCCATCCACAATATGAGGTTAGTCATTAATATACTGCAACAACATGGGAATAGAGCAGCTGCGAGAGAATTCAACATTAATGAATCAATGGTACGGAAGTGGAGGAACAAGAAGAATGAGTTGAGTGAAGTTTGACATATCTGACTGTTTTGTTTTGCTTAGTGCATCTTATAATCCGGTGCACCTTATGTATGAAAACAGACCCGTTCATTGACAGTGTGCCTTATAATCCGATGAGCCTTATGGTCCGAAAAATACGGTAGTGCAAAAATATTGTTTTACACCTGTCAAACAGTTCTATTGTTGGCACTTTACATACAATCGACTAAATAAATGGGAACAAATTATATGTTTCGCAACAGTACTTTTTATATGCTCGAATGATTCATAAGTGAGTATAAAATGGCTTTTAAAACAATAAAAAAAAAGAGAATTCCTCTTAAAATGATGAAGCACAAGAACTGGAATGAAAATGCGTGAATAACCAGCCAAAGTCCAAAGACTTTAAAAGACCTTCAAAAAGCCTGGAGAACTAATACTCTAGACCAGGGGTGTTCAACTCCAGGGCTCAAGGGCCGATGTCCTGCAGGTTTTCGGCTACGTTCACACTGCAGGTCTTAATGCTCAATTCCGATTTTTTGATCAAATCCGATTTTTTTGTCTGCTCATTCACACTACAAATAAAATGCGACAGCAAACGCTCTCAAGTGTGAACGCTCAAAGCGGCCGCATGCGCAAAAGAAGATGTCACACACAACGCGCTCTGTTTAGACCCAGAGCAAACAATATTGTTTGACTGATGGCCCTTAATATAAAGACTTCGGACTTCACGTTTCCCAATTTTTGCTTTAAGTTATTTTGTTATTTACATAATAATGTAGATAACCTAATAATGATCCTTATTGCTGTTTTAGAGAGGAGCGGTGCTTCAAAGGATAGTTGCAGATTTCTGTCAGAATCTGCAGATTATGCAGTATAAATAAAATGTTAACATTTCTCCAACGTTGTCTTCCCAACAGTTTCACCGGATGGCCAGGAAGCGTTCGCGATGTCTTATCGGGCGCTTGATAATTGGCGTCTGTCTTGTGTCAGTGATGTAAAAGACAGATTTAATGCGACTTGACCGTTCACACAGCAGTCGGTTTCTGAAACATCGGGTATGTATCAGATTCAGTACAACATACGAAAGTGACCCAGATCGGATTTGAAAATATTGGATTTGTGCCGTTCACACTGTCATACCATGATCGGATATGGGTCGCATAGGGTCAAAAAAATCGGATTTGATGCGCTTTCGCCTGCAGTGTGAACGTAGCCTTAGATATCACCCTGGGTCACCACACCTGAATCAAATGATTAGTTCATTACCTCTGGAGAACTACAAGACAAGTTGAGGAGGTAATTTAGCCATTTAAATCAGCTGTGTTGGATCAAGGACACATCTAAAACCTGCAGGACAACGGCTCTTGAGGCCTGGAGTTGGACACCGCTGCTCTAGACCACTTTAAAAATGTAAAAAAAACCGTGGCTCCTTGGAAGAAAAAGTCTGAAGCCAAGCATTTAGAAAAGTCTGAAGCCAGAGGTACTTGGCTGGAGTTGACCACAGTATTTAGTTAGTTTAGCTAATTTTTTCCATGTTTAATTTGAGAAGTCATAAATATATCTGTATGTACATGACAAAAAATAAGGTTTCCCTTAGTCTTGTCAATTAAACAAACCACTGTCGTGTGGGACTGAATGTTGGTTAACTGTTGTTTTCTTGAGGGAAAGAAGTGTCTCTAAGAATGGCTTATACTGGCTCTATCAGTGAATTCTCAGCATGCTGTCACACCCCTGCCTTGTCAACAGTCATGCCAGGGGCCACGTTCCTCCTCTTCATCACTCTAGTGTGAATCTCCCTGAGCGTATTTATCATGAAGCCTTCATCTCTTTCAGTGCCTGCCAAAAGCTGAAGTTGGAGCTAACCTCAAAGTGAGCCAGAGCTCTGGCTGCCTGCTGTAGTATATGAGGTGGTTTGTGTACCTTGGGCTCTGGTTTCCCCGTCATTTTCTTGAGCAACTCGTGGAGGTGTGGCCAGTTGCCCTGGGAGTACCAGCCGGGTTTGTCCAGCGATGGCAGACCTTCGCTCTCCTCCACATCGTTCACTGCACAAGCAAAAATGGGTAATATAAAACAGTCGCAGCAGTTTGACCAACAAGCCAGCTGCTGCAGGAGCAGACACACCAGCAAAACCTCCAGTAATCCAGGACAAAACCACACAACTCAGTGGCAGAGGTACAGCGTCATTTGTGCAGGGAAACAAAGAGTAAATCTCAGTGTTTGTGAAAAAACAGAACAGGGAAGTACAAATAGCATCTTATCCTCAGCTCTAATTTGTCTTTTAAATTACTTTATGATTCTTTACTAGGTCTTCAGAATCATTCAACCTTTTAACCCTCTGAGTTGATCATAGGTTGTAAATCTAACCCCAACACGACCCTCACCCTCTATTTCAAAGTCCAAAATGGACTTTTTTGAAAAAAGTTGGAATAATTATTTTCTTATTTCCCCAATTGCCAAAATTTGGAAGAGCATTTTAATGAAAATCATGCAACCACGAAAAATGACATATTCTGATAGCCCAGGCTAAGAATTTGAATTTGGGTTGCGACTGATGAGGATGTCGACCTCAGAGGATTAAATTACAGTGCTATTAATCGGGCTAGATTTGCATCTCTTCAAATGTATAAGGCAGGATATGGAAAGATGGAATACATATCCGTTAGGATTTAGTGACAGGATAAATGTGATAAAGATGAATATCTTACCATGATTGCTATATTTATTCCTCTCTCTTCCGATAAGCATACCTGAAACCCAATTCTCAGAATGGGATAAGTATATATCTAGATTTGTCTGGGAAGGCAAGCGGCCAAGGGTACGATACACTACTTTACAGCTTACTAAGGAGAAAGGAGGAATGTCGCTTCCTAATTTAAAAGAATATTTTCGTGCTGCACAGATACGCCAGATAACATATTGGTGTAGTGATGATTATGGGGCTCGCTGGAAGGATGTGGAGCTCTCCACACTCAATGTCCCAATTCAAACAAACATGGGTATAAAAAAGATCCCTGAATACGTAACTAAAGACCAAGATAGGAACCCAATAATATCCTTTACATTAAATGTATTGTATGATACAGTAAAGGAGTTCAGAATTGGTAAAGAGCTTGGTTTGCTAAAATGGATAGCCTTCGATGAAGAATTTGGACCAGGAAAATTGGATCTTGGTTTTAAAAATTGGAATGAAAAGGGAATCACAGCAATTTGTTTATTAATCAAAAAAGGAGAAATTAAAAGTTTTGAAGAATTAAAACAGGAATACAACTTAAAAAACAAGGATTTTTTCAGATACTTACAGGTGAGAGATTACGTTAATAAAAACATAAAAATAAAGGAAGACAAAATCCATCCTATTATAAAAATAATTATACTGGCATATAAAAGTGTTATTCCAAAATCAGTGTCTACCCTATACAAATGTTTGATGGACTCAAGACAGGAATCAACTGTATATGTTAAAGTAAAATGGGAAAGAGAGCTGAGTGAAGAAATCACTGAGAGGGTGTGGTATGAAACATGGAAAGAACATAAGAATACAACTCACTCATTGAGGTGGAGAGAATTCATCTGGAAAAATCAAATTCGCTATTTTATTACACCTAAGATTAAAAATAAACAAACCAATACACAAAAACAATGTTGGAGGCTGTGTGGATGGGATGAACCAGACCATAAGCACATTTTCTGGAAATGCAGAAAAATTCACACTTTCTGGGTTAAAATTCACTCGGCTCTCTGTGATATATTAGGTTATATTATTCCTAGAACCTGCCTTGTTTTGTATCTAGGGTACTTGGAAGGTACTGTAGATGTAAAGGATCGTTACCTGGCTAAGATTAAGATAAGATAAGATAAGATAGAACTTTATTAATCCCTCGGGTGGGTTCCTCTGGGAAATTCGACTTCCAAAAAGCACAGCAACGACCGAAGTTACAGTTACAGAATTGTTATATATATATATATATACACACACACACACACACACACACACATATATAAATACAGAGACAAATATAAATAAAATATACAAAGGGGATAAATAGAATAAATAGGAATAAAAAATAAAATACAAGTGAATTGCACATTTCAAGTATTGAGTCTATTGCACTGTTGACTATTTACAAAAAGTATTGCACAAGGTATTGTACAGTGAGGTGAAGAGGCACTACAGCTTAGTTGTTCCCCCCTCCTTTGTCCTCCTGTTTCCCCTCCCTCTCCCCTCCAGAGAGGAGTTAAACAGTCTGATGGCGTGTGGGACAAAGGAGTTTTTAAGTCTGTTAGTTCTTGTCTTGGGGAGAAGCAACCTGTCACTGAACAGACTCTTCTGATTGTTTATGGCCGTGTGCAGAGGATGCCCAGCATTGTTCATAATGTCCATCAGTTTCTTTAATGTCCTTTTCTCTGCCACTGTCACCAGAGTGTCCAGCTTCATGCCGACCACAGAGCTAGCCCTCCTGATCAGTTTCTCCAGCCTGGATGAGTCCTTCTTTGCTGTGCTGCTCCCCCAGCACACCACAGCATAGAAAAGTACTCCAGCAACCACCGACTGGTAAAACATCCTCAGGAGCTTCCTGCAGATGTTAAAAGACCTCAGCCTCCTGAGGAAGTACAGTCGGCTTTGGGCTTTTTTATACAGGTGCTCTGTGTTGCATGACCAGTCCAGTTTATTGTCCACCCACAGCCCGAGGTACTTGTACTTGTTGACCACCTCCACCTCCTCCCCCTCTATCTGAACCGGCAGTGGACCTGCTCTAGACCTCCCGAAGTCCACAACCAGTTCCTTAGTCTTTGACGTGTTGAGTTGCAGGTGGTTTGTGTGACTCCATGCGACAAAGATTCTCCTTTTGGCAGCAAAGAAGGCCATCACCAAAAACTGGCTTAAGACAGAAACACCAGGAAAGCAGCAGTGGGTAGCAATTGTGGAGGACATTATGAAGATGGAGAACTTTACACATAAACTAAAATTAAAGGAAGAACACTTTTTGAAGAACTGGGGAAAATGGTTGACGTACAGCAGAAGAAAAAAAAACAAAGACTGAACTGAATGAAGATGGGCATACAAAAAAAAAGAAAAAAAGAAAAGAATGTGAAATGAACGATGGAAATGTTTGACACCACAGGCATGTTTCCTATTTTTCTTTTTTCTTTTGTTTTACTTTATCTTATTTTTCTAATTATTATTATATATGTATTTATATTTTTATACATATATTTGTTTGTTCCTTTTTCTTTCTAATTTCACTGTCTTGAGTTTGTGACCCTCTTTGTATTCTGTTATTCTGAAGAAACTGTATGCGTAATGGACAAGTGAGTTGTTCAAATAAATAAAATAAAAAGTAAAAAAAAAAAAAAAGACAATCGAAATGGTAGAAAACCTCTGAAGTTTCTGTTTGGTTTAGTTTGGTAACTTGATTCCAAGTATTCCATGACTCTACAAAGACGTGAGCTGCTGTTGATAGAAACTGCATTTCGGCAGCCCTTATCTCAGCTCAGCACTGAAGGGGAAAATCAGACTACGAATGAAAGCAGCACAGTGAAGACTGCCATATTCAGATCCAGCCATGCCCCTCTTGTTTCAATCCAACCTTAACAAACACCACTTGTCAGCCAAGGTATTAACAAATCTCATCTTTTCTCTCCGAAAAGTCAGAGCCATGGTTCTGTGGAGGTAAAACACCCGTGTCATTTTCAGAATACAGAGCTTGTGAATCAAACCTGTAGCCACTGGTTGGCTACAGGTTTGATGTTAGCAAAGAAGTTCCTTCTAGAGAAGCTGTTTGTTAGTGCAGATAATAAGCAAAAGTGGAACTGGGATACAGACATGTAATCCCCAATGTTTCAGTAATGATTAACTGCACGATGATCACAACATCACATTTAACAATGCTGGGCAGCTTCCTATAGATCATTTTCAATAACTGACTGTTTGAGTTTAAATTGTAAGAAATAAATGTGTAAAATTACAGAAAATATCCTGTAATTTTACACATTTATACTGTAAATATTTCATATAGTTATAAAAACTAATTCACAGCTTTAAGTATGTATTTTCTTACAGTTTTTTTTGCTAAAATAAACTTTGTGAAAATGCAAATGTGCAAAAAGAAAACTTTCTGAAGCTGCTATATACTGTATGACTGTTTGACTTTCTGCAGTAAGCCTCCTTAGTCAACCTAAACAATGGCAAACGCTTGCTCCCTGTCTGAATTTACACTCTCCTCTCTGTGAAGCAGGATAGAGGGCTCACTGCATCTAAAACCCAGCAGCAGCATAATGATAAAAGGAGTCCTTCACCCTCTGCGATAAAAAAGACAGTGTTCCACAGAGCGAGTTCAAACTCAGGTTAAATATGCTAGAAACATTTTGACAGGAGAGAAAAAACAGTAAGACGAGGGATGAGCACCTGAACATCTGCGAATACTCATGCACACGTGTATACTCAGCTGCAAGGACACTGGGGTATGAGAGTGATGGGGTCATGTGGTTTGGATTCAGAGCAGTGCAAATGGTGCAGCTGAGATAAGCAGCAGCTCTTAAGAAGTCCTGTTTCTGTAACACCAGTTTTTTCTTCTACTGGTGACGACTTTCAGGCTTCAGAAACTGACGAATTTGAACAGATAAAACTATCCTGTCCCAGAATGACAGGCACTTTACACTAAATTCAGTCATTCACCCATTCACACACAGGTGATGGCAAGCTACATTGTAGCCACAGCTGCCCTGGGGTGCACCGACAGAGGCGAGGCTGCTGGACACTGGCGCCACCGGGCCCTCTGACCACCACCAGTAGGGCCATCTACAAGTACACCATCCAGGTACTTGTAGAGTACTTTTATGTAGTGTTACCTAATCTGCAGATGATGAGGAAGTAAATGCAATTTGTGAATCTGAATGTCTTCAGAATATAGAAGGAAAGTGGACGTTGTTCTTAAACCAATCATTTAAGAGCTGATGATCAGCTCTGCGCGCTCACCTTCATGACAATGAATTGAGCATGCTTGGCGGGTCTTCAAACATCAGCTCTAGTGTAATAAATTTGAAGTGTTCTAAATAAACTTTATTGGCCAATAAAAATGAGAATATGTCAAGAGTGCAGAACAAGAAGCAACGATTTCAGTTTAAAAAAAAAGAAAGAATAGAGGCCAGATGCCGATGCTACTTCTGCCAGCGTGGCAAAGCTAAAGGCGAGGCAGAGAATATTTCAGTGAGTGGATCATCCCGTCTTCACACATAATGCATCCCCAGTCTTCTTGCTGGCAGCCAGATAATCCAGACATGGGGAGCATACCAGGAAACAACCCCTGTCCCAGGACACGCCTTCACCACCAGCATCTAGGAGCAGATGTCTGGGGTTGGGGCAGGTAGGAGAAGCTACATGGAAGCTGCAGATAGTGCTGTCAATAACAGAACGCACAGCTGTTTATAATATTCAGGTTAAATGTAAAATCTGTGGTGGTTATAGCTGGAGTAAGCTCTCATTCCCATCAATAGACTAATAAAGTAATAAAAGCCTGTTGTAAATGGAGCAGCACAGGTGTGGGGTTAGAACAGTTGACGTCAGAAAGAACTCCACCATCTGGTTATCTCCGGGTACTATGGCTTCCTCCCACAGTCCAAACATAAGCAATTATTGGGGTTAGCTTAATTAATATTTCTACATTGTCCATAGGTGTGACTGTGAGTGCGAATGCTTGTCTGTCTCTGTGTGATAGACTGCCGACCTGTCCAGGGTGTACGCCGCCTCTCGCCTTAGGAATGTGTTTACTGAGGTCACAAGTGAGCCAAGGAGGTCAAGGCTCCCTTGCCCTTTAGTTTTGGTGACTAGCCAAGCTTGATATTCTTGGCTGATAAACTTGCATTCCACCCTCTTTTTTTCAAATAAGGTCACTTTCATAATGTAGAATCCAAAACCAGTGGGTTTGTCCATCCTTTAAACACTCTCAATTGCAAACTAAACATGAGCCAGTGTAGTTTGACCTGTTTTAGTCAAATCATCCACAGGGAATGGTCTGGAGGAGCTTTTTACATCTGTAATTAAGCTTTGGCTTAAACTGAAAATGTCCAGAAACCACACCCAATAAGTCGGTGTTAATAACCACTAACGTACACTCTTATATGTCCTGAAACATTCATATTACAGAGGTCAGCTACAGTAAACTTACACAACACCATTCCTTAAAAAGTATTACCAGATCATTGGACTCAAAATGATGCCACTTTGCTGTTTAATGTGGCAAAGCCAATATATTCAATTGCAGACATGCAGCAGTAATTACACAATATGACAAACACGTACAAGATAATTGAAAAAAGATGTTTTGTTTTTGTTTAATTAAAAGTACGTTTTATGTGATGGTACTCTTTAAAGTGACAGATTATTATTTTTATATATTTGAAATCATAATAATATTTTAATGTAACATTTAACAACATTTTGAAACCTCCAGTCAGTGCAAAAGTTATATATTTGAGCCTTTTCTACAGATGTTTTCAAGGCTTAAATAACTGAGAAATGGGTGCGGTGATCTTTTACTTACCAAGGGTTCTAAAGGGCCTCTGCTGGGGCACCAAGGAGAAGAATCCTGGCTTAAGGGCATTTGTGATAATGATGTCAAATAGTTCCTCAAAGTCCTTCCTGTAACAGCCAGAGAAAACTCTTTAGACTCGACAACTCGTGGAAAGCATCCAAGTACACAAGTGCACACAGTGAGGCTGAATGAGCCTAAACAATCAGATGATACAGATGATAGAAAACACAGAGCAATAAACAGTGAAGAAATGCAGACTAAAGTAAACACCGACCTACAGTCATGAGGACTTTAGTATACATGTTTATGAGGAAGAATCTTCCTTATAAGGAGAGAAGCCAACAAGTGGCTCATGAAGCAAGACATAAATATTAGTATGTGCCAAGCTTTAATTGCTTCATGACAAAAGTGCTCATTATAGTACAGTACAGTATATAACCGTGGCAAAAATGGGTTTCTGCACATTTTAACAATCATAATTCAGAACTCAAAAGTCTATTTGTACTGAAAAATATATTAATATAATTGTGATCCACACTTTGCAACTATAACTGCTTTAGCTCTTCTGGGAAGGCTTTCCATGAGGTTTAGGAGTGTGTTTATGGGAAAGTCAGACAGTGATGTGTGACTTTGGAAAAGGAAGGGCCATCCCCAAACTGCCTACACTGGGTCAGGGACAAGGAGTTTAACCCTTTCATGCATAGTGGTCACTACAGTGGACAGCTATTCAAAGGCGGTTTTCTTGTATTTGTGTCTGTGTTGATAGTATACTTGCATATAAACCACTACATTGGACACTGCTGTGTCACTCCATACCCTGCCACTCACTGGGTGACAGGGTTATATTTGTTATATTTATATATATATATTATATTTATATTTATATATACCTATGTGGTATGTGACTTTTGTTGCTATGATGCCAGGTCTCTCTTGGAAATGAGATTTTTAATCTCAATGAGATTTTTTACCTGGATAAATAAAGGATTAATAAATATTTGTTACATATATTGTTATAAAATATATTTAAAATATATATAAAAAATATTTTTGTTATGTTATAGTTCTTTCACATTTTATTTTAGTAGTTTGTCAAATTCATAAGTCAAAACGTATGTTGTCCACCTAAGTGGACATGTAAAAACCTCTTTGAAAAGTGCATGTTTAAAAAAATTAAGTTCAATTTTTTTTAAATTCAGTTTTGGCTGCCCATATGACCCACTCCCACATTAGCCGAAGAAAATGGATAAACATCTCAACTTTCAGTACTTTATATAAACCAGAAAACATGCTTAGTCAGTGGAATAAACACTCACAGAATCATGAAATGATGCTATTCTTCTTATAAAAAAAGTCTTCATCCAATTGTACCAAATAGTAATGCCCACTTCACTGGACAGGTTGGTCAGTATTAGCTTGTACTCTCCTGTTGGACAGAGCTGGCTTTCCTGTGCTATTTCTGACAGCCTCGTGTCATTGGTGTTCAGCCACTATTTGCCACACAGCAACTACTGTGGGCCAGTGACGATTTTCTCTTGAAAAGGACGGTGGCATAATGACAAAGGAGAAGCCCCGTTTCTCAATAAAGTGCTTTCTTAACATATCACACATCATGTGCTGACATGACCCACCAACACATTTCCCTGGAAGAATACACAAACTTTGGCTGTAAGACAACCAAGTAGGATGTTGAAGCCAACTACCTCAATCAGCACAAACACTCCTCCCTAAACCACTTCAGCCTAATTTCTAAGTCTTACAACAGAAATCTGCTGACCTTGTAAAGGTCTGAGTATGTGTCAAACACACACACTCAGACAGGCCTCTGCTTTCTGTGGAAGACGACAGGAAATGGTGTGAGAGGAGGACATCCAGAGCAAAACGGCTTTAACCTGAAAACTTCACATGGAGCAACAGCTTCAAGCAATGGAGACTGAAAAAAAACCAAACTATCGACAAGGCCAGAGAAGAGGATAAGAGCCGACAAAGAACAAGAAGGGCTTATCTAAGTCCAAACACAGCAGCAACGTGGACACTGTGTTGTTTCAAGGCCCTGTACTGCTGCTTGATCGAGTGTGAAATGGGGCTTAGGCTACAAAAACAAGGCTCTAACCACACTTTGTATAGTGAAGACAGAGGGAAGCTGGTAATGCACAAAGCCAGTGATTTGAACAGTAGCCCCACCGCTACAATTTAAAAACACAGACCTCATCAGCATCCTGCTGGGCAGGTTTAGAAAGGTCAAGGATGAGTGAGTTGAATGAAAAAAGAATAGGTTAAAAGCCCTATTTGGACTGTTATGGTAAACAAAGCAGATGAGGTTCCAGCTTTGTTAATGGAGGTGCCACTGTGAAGTATTGGTGTGGGCAGTCTTACCCCAGGATGTGTTCACAGATGAGCCTGCAGTAGTCGCTATGGGAACTGGTGATGAGGAGCAGAACCTGGCCAGCATTTTTCATGCTGCGCAGCCAGGTCTTGACAGAGTCGGAACAACGCTGCAGGTACTGGCCCGGATCCCTCTTCACACTTGGGAAGTATGTCCCTGCATCATCTGTGGGGAAACACAACAGTAGTAAGACACGTGCACGCTATGTAAACAAAAGTGACGCTGCTACTATTTCACATTCAGATTTCCACAATCTGACACACCTCGACAGAGACTCCAGTAACAAAGCTACAACAGTTATTTACTATGGTAATAGTTGATTACTGTAGCTGTGAAGCACTACTACCATGCCGCTTGGGGCTTCGTATTACACACTGAGTGTTTCTTTTTCACTCTCCCTATGTTTATACACCTCTCTGTATTTAATCATTAGTTAGTGTTACTGTGGCTTTTGTCTTGTGTCACTCTCTTCATCTTTTCATCTCCAACTAGTCATGGTTTTGCCTCCCTGAACCTGCTCAGTTGAAGATTTCTTTCTTTTAAAAGGGCGTTTTTCCTTCCCGCTGTCACCAACTGCTTGCTCAAAGTGGGCCATTTAATTTTGGGGGTTTTCTCTATATTATTGTAGAGTCTTTACCTTACAAGACAAGACAAAGCCCATTGAGGCCATTATTGTTGTAATTTTGCACTATACAAATCAAAGTCAACTGAATTAAATTGAACTGAACTCATTTGTTATTTACAGTCCAATGCTAGAACACCCTCAGCTGCTGAACATAACAGCATTTCCTTACTACCCACTGACCATCTCATTAAAATTGATCCCCACTGTAACATACGTGTAAGTTACAGTTGTGTCATAGAGCTAAACTGACAGCATGTTTCTGAGTGGCTAACACAGGTCTGTTTTTGCTCTGCTGTACCATCATACAGTGCAAATGTAACACTATATGGAAAGTACCAGCTGTTCACAACCGCTAACGTAGTGTCCATTTTTAAACAGGTAAAATTTTTATTGTCTAATCTGATTTTTTTAAGTAATCTGTGGTCATCTTTATCTTTTTACCTGATATAACACTTTAATAACAAAGGACAGCATGCTGACCTCCAGTTATGGTCACTTATTCTAGGATAAAATTCTTTCAGCTGCGTTAAAACTTTGATACAAGTAACTACCTGTAATGCAACGATGCAGAGAAACAACAAAACAAAGAAAAAGAAAACTGAAATCTGCTACCATAAATATGCCAGAGGAGTCTTTGGGTTACTGAAAGAAACCAGCACAGATGGTAATCAATTAGCTTCTTCGCATATTGTTGCAAAACCCCAAAAAAGCTACAATTCTTTCAAAGACAAACATCAAAGGACACATGCTTCCATTTTTCCTCGTGAGAGACTAAATGTTTACAGATTGAGCAAAGAAGGCTGAAGTGCTTGAACTTTTCCACAATTTATTTTCTGCTGAGCAAGCTTCAAAAAACAAACAAAACTAAACACACAAAAACATGAACTATATTTAAAGATGCCATACAGAAAAAAACATAAAGTTCTCTTTGGAATCTGTGTTCACAAAAGTGGGACCTAAGGGTCATGGCCCTGCTTCTCCATCACTTCACTTCCTGTTAGTATTACCAATTCTGGCTCATTAAAACATGTAACTCAGTTATGTGTCTCATCACTATAAAAACCTATGAATAAAGCATGATATATCAAGAATACAGATACTGCCTGACAACACATAATACACATGAATACATATAATATTGCCATTCTGCATTGTAAAATGTGGAAACATTATCAAATGGTACCTGGAAGTCTTGTAACTGCAAAAATTGTGACTATTTGTAGACCCAATGAATCCTACAGACAAAAGACCTCACAGTTCTGCGATGGAATTGACATAAAGGCAACCATATACAAACAGAAATATGAAGCAGATGGTATTTGCTGACAAACTGAAGAAAAAAGAGCTACATTCTACTTATAGTACACTACTTATCTCTATAAGTTAATACCATTTTTAATATCCTGACATCAGCACCCTCAGCAGACTACCTGACACAGTATTTATAGCAGCAGTTTCAAATTCTTTTCTGTTTAGGTCTATTTTTTTTAATCTGACTAAATAAATAGGTATGTAACAACTACTGCCTGTCATGGGAATGATATGGTTGAGCGGTTTCTCAGTCCTGCACCAAGTCTAAAATGTTTGGGCATGCTGGCCTCCAGTGGCCAAATACAGGACTAACATGGAAGAGGAAAAATGCTCTGGTTTTTTCCAAAAAAGGCAGTACAGAGGTCTAAACAGAAGATGGTGACAAACACAAACAAGCAAAAATGGCTCATTTATCTGGTTTATCCGGTCAGTGAGAACCTCTTAATCCGCATTTTGAAAGTGTTCCAGATGCAAACATTTAAAAAAAATCTCGTCTGAAGTTTTAATTGCATCCACAGATCATTACACCTTCAGCTAAACAGCAAAAAGGGGTCTCAACAACCACGGCCGCTCCTCAGGAAGCACAAAGCCTGTCTTGCCTCATTAACCACAATCAGGGAGGTCATCTGTGGGGGATTAGGGGAACTCCCCTAGCAGCAAGATTCCATGAAGTAGTTTCATGTGTTTAACAAACATCGACCCCACATGCCAGCACCAGATTTCAATAACACGCCGCAAAGATTCAGAGATGAAGATGGCTAAAAAGATGATATTGGATTCCTTATCCAATACCAGCCACAATAAAACATCATAAAAGCACGTGGTAGTTCTGCTGTAGGTGGTAAATAGTGTCCTGTTGCTAGATCAAGGGAAATTCTAAATCCATAGTGTCCAATTTAGTCAATATTAACAGATAGTGCAAAAATTTGTTTGCAGATATACATGCTGACCACAGACGCTGGTCATATATCGCCTGTTTTGCTGATCTGTCAGTGTCAGTCAATACTGGCTGACAGCAGCAGACAGTTGATATATCAGCACATCCCTATAGAGATCAACACTTCCACCCATTCTGCAATTCATATGAACAAAGATGCTAAAAAAAAAAAACGCTCGAGTGTGATCCCAGAACAGGATGATAGCCTCAACTGAGTGCTGTTTTGTTTTGTTTTATTTCTTTCTGTCTCAGTGACACCTCCCAAAAACAACTCGGTTTTTTCATTTCACAGACGCTCTATATTTTGTTCTATATCTCTTCAGCCCTCTGTCTGCTTCCAGGCAAATGATTTAAAGCAGAGAAGCAAGCGAAGAAGCAAACCAGAAGTCCCGCAGAGAAGCGCATATTTAAAATGCTGCTCTGGCACCACTGTGAGGCTACTACAGTGTGTGTGTCTAGCTGTGAATATAGGACTGAAGTGCCCTGAGGCCCAGCAGGCCTGTGCCTGGGCACTGCACTGTGCAGGCAGGCGCCAGGCCTGCATAACTGAATAGCTGCTCAGTGAAAGAAAACCACGACCTGCAGCAGGTCAATCTCTTTGATACATCAAAGCATCCTGACAGGATACACAAATCAACAGTAGCAGTGGAAATTAGGGCAGAGAACATGAGCATTTTGCAACCAGCCACACCAAAAGTGATGAGGGGCACAATCTACACGTTCATTTATTTTCTTTATCCCCCCAGCAGGAAAGATAAAGGCTAAGAAAACAAATGTGAGAAAAGATCCATTTACTCTTTTTGTCATTATACATAATAAACATCAATCTCTGTATATACACTGTATAAAGCACATGTACTAAATCTCTAAAGGGAAGCTATAATCTACAGTGTTTTGTCTTAAAAAGGCATCCAGACAAACAGCATTTTCCAGCACCTGTTGGAACCACGTGGAAAAACTGGTCGGGCCATTCTGTCTGTGGACTTTCCATTTTTAGCAGAACGACCACAAATTGCTGCATCATGTCCTTTGCACACTTTTTTTCCCCTTTCAGTCGGTGACAGTGGAGCTTCACTATCGAAATAACACTCGTGATAACAAAAAGGCAATATACTCTAAAAACAAAGCTGTCAAAAGGAGGTTCCAACTTAGTCCACAACAAGTTTCACGTCAGGTCAAAAAGCCTTTGACATTTCTTGCTTTTTTTTGACATTGTAAGTCAATTAAACTGTTCATCCTCTCTACATAAAGGTAAATCACTCAAACAAATGACACAAAAGTTGTCACTTTGAAGTAACTTTCATGACTGAAATAAATAAGAACAACAGCTCAGTTACATAAAGTGCAACTACACCTTCAAATCTGAGTTTGCAAATTAGGTGACAAAGATTGGACCCTCACTGAGAAGAGAACTGTGGAACCCGTTTCCTGTCTAAGGTTTGCTTTTCATTATCGTACCCAGATCTAAAGAAATCTGAGAGACCTTTAGAAAAAGTTTGGACGGGGATTCAATGACAACAAAAGTAGTAATAAATAGATTGGTACTTGTACAGCACTCTCTTAGGCTACGTCCACACGTACACGGGTATTTTTGAAAACTGAGATTTTCCGTTTTCGTTTTAAAAAATAATCCCATCCACACGTAAACACAGAAATGAAGAAAAACGCTGCTAGGAACATGCCAAAGCAACAGGTGGCGATATATTCCTAACCGTGTAGAAATGTTGGCCAATCAGAAGTCTAGAAGCCTCGGTGGGAAAAAGTAAACAAAGCTGGGGCATAGAAGCAGAACCCAGTCCTATGTGTGGAGGGACAGTAACTGTGTGTGTATATGTAAGCATTTAAACAAACTCAGTCAGAGTACAATTAACAGTAACTTTATTGGTGAAATTCATTTCACCGAAACAATAACATGGCGCACAGTGTGACGTCACAAAAGGCGCACACCTTTGACGCTGCGTTTTCTCCGTTTTCTCCGTTTTTCTCGTCCACACGTAAATGCAAAAACTGAGTTTTCGAAAATATCCACCCTGGCAGGCGTTTTTAGAAATCTCCGTTTTCAGTGACCGAAAACGCCGTTTACGTGTGGACGAAAGGTGCAAACGCATAGAAAAATCTGCGTTTTCAAAAATACCCGGGTACGTGTGGACGTAGCCTTAGTAACAGCCTTATTCACCCATTCACACAAACACTATCATACAAATGTTTTCACTTTAAACATAATGTATTCACACTCCGTTGGATACATCAGGGCAACTTGGGGTGAGTTCCACCAATGCATCTACTGGAACAATAAAGTTTTGTTGATGGTGGTGGAAAACCTAACATTATGGTACAAAGGTGTTACATTACGCTGGGATATATTGACTAGTGTAAGACTGCAGAGTTCAATGTAATGTGAAACATACCTCAACAAATATCACACACTCACAAGTTGTTTTCATTGTAAAACTCAACCTAGTTTAGTCAAGTTGTGGTTACGAAGTGCCTCATTAATATTAATATAAGATAACTTTGTCCTTAAGACAGATTAGGAAGATGTTTCCTAGGAAAAATAAATCAAATAAATTTCATAAACTGGAAGAAATTTTAAAGATTGAATTAGTAAAGTATTTTATTTTGTAGTCCTATTAAATCATACAATGAATGTAGGGAATGCATGAGTTGTGGAAATTCCTCCATCCATCGTTCCATCTCCCAAAAGTATTTTCCCCAAATGGTCCTTTTTATCTCTAAAAAATATAGGGCTAGATTTCAGGTAACTTTTTGTGAAAGATGATGATTTACACCTCCAAGGATTTATCTGCCTGCTGTCCCAGTTTGATCTAAGTAGATTAATTAGACTATCATACATTAGAATAGCTTTCCCAAAGCGGTCTTTCGTTGAGGTGTTGTGCTTTAAAGGGTGTTTTATCTTAATGATCAAGGAACATAAAAAAGAGAACAGGGAAACCTTTGAGTTGTTCACTAGGCAGGCAGATAGACTCCTGTCCCTTAGTTTTTCTACTTTCTGAAGAAGTGCTACTGAAGTGGAGATAAAAAGCGACACAAAGAACAATGGCAGCTGTGAAAAAAAAGGGACGGTGGTTTTTGGACACCCTTATACACATCGCTGTGGGGGACAGTGACGCCAGTTGCGCAGTCACTTTCGCCTCAGAGCAAACGTGAGGGACACTGCAATCTGTCATTACACCAAACCAGAGCTATATTTAGCCAGTGCTATCTTAAGAAAACTGCAGGCATTCATACTTTAAGGTCTGATCTCAGGAAGATCACATCTTAAATTCCCTATACAGGGTGACACCGTGCACAGTCTCAGTAGGTGCAGCGCAACCGAAATACACAGGGAAGAAAACGCTGATTCAAAAATCCCATTGCCTATTGTAAACAAGAGTTAAATGCAAAAGTGAAATTGCCCTTCAAATTAAACATATTTATGTATATTTATCTTAACTACATTTTGCTGACTCTCAGAAGAACACCGACAAAAGCAAAGCACAAAAAGCAAAATGTGTAAAACCCTGAACAAGTCCAGTCTGGTTTGTTATAATCACAGGGAGTTTATGGCACTCACAGTGATGAATTATCCTCCAAGGTGCAATCTCCATAAACAATAGCTACCTGTTTGGCTACCATCTTTATACATGAGTCTTAGAAAACACATGGGAAGCGTGCACGATCGCTACTCCTCATCAGTTCACACAGGATGAAAAAAATGGCAAAAATACTGACTTATGTTGCAACAACATCTTTTATATTGCTGACGTAAACAGAAGAAATACTATTTCTATATCCAAGCTGTGGACTGGAACTCTGATAGGGCCCAGGATGCCTGAGAGAAAAGCAAAATGATCACCTTGCAGTAAAGCTGAGTAAGAATGATCACCAAGTTTAATGGAACTATCAGTAGATTATGATATTATGACTTAATTATAGCACTGAAAAATAGAACCCAGACTTTAGAGACAAAGGTATTAAAATGATGAAGCAGTGATCACTAGGAGAATAAAATATGTGAACACAAATGCCAATGGGCTTTCGTCATATGCAATTGTATGCTCCAAGGGGAGGCTGTAAAATGTTGTGAAAGGAGTCTAATACAATCCAGTGAGTAAGTGAAGCACACGTTTGTTTGATGACAGGGATATTGAGGTGGGTTGATGAGGATATCCTTAACTTTTCTGTCAGGAAACGCTGCTGTTTTTGTTGCTGTTAGCTGCACTTGGCGAGTAAACTTTCTATGAGAATGGGAAAGTGTCATTTTTAGTACTGCGCATGCGTGAAACACAAGCCGATTCGACCTGCCTCATTTCTGTCTGCCGTTTATTTACTTAACGGCTCTTTGAAACGCCGCGGCAAAATGTTGAGGAAAAGCACAACGTTTTTTAAATGGACTAACAATAAGGTGGAGTTGTTGCTGCGAGTAACACAAAAGTACAAAGTTGCAAAAGCAAGTGAGAAATGAAGAATTTGAAGAAAAGCTGTCTGGAGCATTTACAAACTGATATTAATCTTTAATAGGGCTGTCAAAATTGAGAGCAAACAAAACAACTGCTGTGTAATGCCTTCCGCTATCTTAGTTTAATTGGTCACATGACTGCATCACATGACTAAAATGTGTCATCGTTTTCGAAAAGGCTCCGGGTTCGCTGTCCACACTGCGACAAGAAAACGCTTTGGAGAGCGTTTTCAAAACGCTCCATATTCCTTGACCGAAAACACCGTCTCAGTGTGGACGGAAGGCCAAAACAGAGAGAAAAAGATGCGTTTTCAAAGGAAAATGTATTAGTGTGGACATGGCCTCCCTATCTCTCCACACTGTTGCCTCCAGTGAAAGTCCTGACACCCCTCCCCCAACTATCTGCAATTTTGTTGAAGAAAGATGTTGAATCTATTTAATATTTCTTGAAAAAAAATTGATTTCTGTGCATTTTTTTTTCACACTGCATCAAATTAAGGTTGATTACGTCGATTAAGCATCATGAGGTGGAGCGTGAGGGGTGGTTCCCTATTTTTTATTTATTTATTTTTGTTGCTGGGAGTTGGAACCCTATTAGTTAGGTTGCTTAATATTTACGCTAAGTACTCTTTAAAATACCAGAATAGGGAGGATGGTGTAGGTTTAAGTTTATTAGATTGATCAGTATTGCTGAACTATGAAACATTTTTTTTTGCATACAGGTATAACAGAATAGCTTTAGTGTAGTTGTTGTTTTAAACTTGAGTATGAACTTATACAAAATGCAGCAAGATATTTAAAAAAAAACAGTTTTGTTGATTAAAAAACACTATATCGGATTCATATCGGTATCGGCAGATATCCAAATTTATGATATCGGTATCGGTATCGGACATAAAAAAGTGGTATCGTGCCATCTCTACATTCAACACCATCAGGCCAACCCTCCTGGGTGATAAACTAAGAGAGATGCAGGTGGATGCTTCTCTGGTGTCCTGGATTGTTGATTACCTGACAGGAAGACAACAATATGTACGTCTTCCACAGTGTGTGTCTGACAAGATAATCAGCAACATAGGGGCACCACAAGGGACCGTCCTCCCCCCCTTCCCTCTTCCCCCTCTACACCACAGACTTCAACCACTGCACAGAGACCTGCCATTTTCAGAAGTTTGCTATTGACTCTGGGGTGGTTGGACGCATGAGCAAGGGTGATGAGTCAGAGTACCGAGCTGTGGTTGACTCCTTTGTCACGTGGTGCAAGCAGAATCATCTGCAGCTCAACGTGGCAAAGACCATGGAATTGATTGTGGATTTTAGGAAGACCAGGAAAACCTTGACCCCTGTTTCAATCCAGAGGATCAATGTGGACATTGTGGAGAACTATAAATACCTCGGAGTACACAAAAAAAACCACCAAAAACACCACTGCACTTTACAGGAAAGGCCAGAGCCGTCTCTATTTTCTGAAGCAGCTGAGGTCCATCAACATCTGTTGGACAATGTTCAGGATTTTCTATGAGTCTGTTGTGGCCAGTGCATGCTGGGGCAGCAGGTTGAGGGTCGCAGATGCCAACAGACTAAATAAACTGATCCGCAAGGCCAGTAATGTTGTGGGGATGGAGCTGGACTCCCTTAGGGTGGTGTCGGAGAGGAGGATGTTGTCCAAGATAAAGACAATGTTGGATAATACCTCCCACCCACTCCATGACTTGCTGGCAAGCCACAGGAGTACATTCAGTGAGAGACTGAGATTACCAAAAAGCAACACTGAAGGACACACAGGATAAATAAGCATGTTTACAAATGTTTTTGTGTGTTCGAGATCTCACTTCAGTCCAGGAGAAGAGGCTTGAGGTGAGGAGTGGACACAAGAGCAGGGAGAGAGCAGTTTTGGAGGAGGAGAACGACATGATGAAAATGTACAAATGTTAAATGGTCATATATGAAAGAGCTATTTGTGATTTTTTAATTTAAAGATGTTTACTATGTACAGTGGCTTGCAAAAGTATTCGGCCCCCTTGAACTTTTCCGCATTTTGTCACATTACAGCCACAAACATAAATCAATTTTATTGGAATTCCACGTGAAAGACCAACACAAAGTGGTGTACACGTGAGAAGTGGAATGAAAATCATACATGATTCCAAATATTTTTTACAAATAAATAACTAAAAAGTGGGGTGTGCGTAATTATTCAGCCCCTGAGTCAATACTTTGTAGAACCACCTTTTGCTGCAATTACAGCTGCCAGTCTTTTAGGGTCTGTTTCTACCAGCTTTGCACATCTAGCGACTGAAATTCTTGCAAAACAGCTCCAGCTCAGTCAGATTAGATGGACAGCGTTTGTGAACAGCAGTTGTCAGATCTCAAATCTAATTTTTCATGATTTGTTGAATTAACCCTCTGAGGTCTGAAATACAACTGCCCATTTTTGACTCCCTTTTACATTTGTATTTTACCCTCAAATTGTTTCATTTTATTTTTTTCCCCTTGCCTTGTTTAGTATCATTCTTTTCAGCTCAACTGAATTTAGTTGTTTTTTGCTCATGACAGTGCAGATTTCTGACATTTTGTGTAATTTAAGCATGTAACAATGTGATTGTTTTCTAACAAAAAACAGTGTGAAACTTCAGTTAGACTTGTGTTTGTAAAGCAACCACCCCATGTTGTGTAGCTTTCTGGATTTTATACTTATTGGGCTACATA
The DNA here is from genome assembly GCF_041146795.1 of Maylandia zebra. NCBI lineage: Eukaryota > Metazoa > Chordata > Actinopteri > Cichliformes > Cichlidae > Maylandia > Maylandia zebra. The sequence continues at coordinate 31,500,129 of NC_135181.1, read as the reverse complement.
TTTATTATACAGGCTATACAGTACATAAAATCAAAACGCATTGGCTACAGACAATAATTAAGTTATAGACTATAAGATAAGATAAGATAAGATAAGATAAGATAAGATAAGATAAGATAGAACTTTATTAATCCCTCGGGTGGGTTCCTCTGGGAAATTCGATTTCCAAAAAAGCACAGCACCGACAGAAGTTACAGAGTTACAGAATATTATATATATATATACACACACACACACACACACACACATATATATAAATACAGAGACAATATAAATAAAATATACGAAGGGGATAAATAGAATAAATAGGAATAAAAAATAAAAATACAAGTGAATTGCACATTTCAAGTATTGAGTCTATTGCACTGTTGACTATTTACAAAAAGTATTGCACAAAAGGTATTGCACAGTGAGGTGAAGAGGCACTACAGCTTAGTTGTTCCCCCCTCCTTTGTCCTCCTGTTTCCCCTCCCTCTCCCCTCCAGAGAGGAGTTAAACAGTTTGATGGCGTGTGGGACAAAGGCGTTTTTAAGTCTGTTAGTTCTTGTCTTTGGGAGAAGCAACCTGTCACTGAACAGACTCTTCTGGTTGTTAATGGCCGTGTGCAGAGGATGCCTGGCATTGTCCATAATGTCCATCAGTTTCTTTAATGTCCTTTTCTCTGCCACTGTCACCAGAGTGTCCAGCTTCATGCCGACCACAGAGCTAGCCTTCCTGATCAGTTTCTCCAGCCTGGATGAGTCCTTCTTTGCTGTGCTGCTCCCCCAGCACACCACAGCATAGAAAAGTACTCCAGCAACCACCGACTGGTAAAACATCCTCAGGAGCTTCCTGCAGATGTTAAAAGACCTCAGCCTCCTGAGGAAGTACAGTCGGCTTTGGGCTTTTTTATACAGGTGCTCTGTGTTGCATGACCAGTCCAGTTTATTGTCCACCCACAGCCCGAGGTACTTGTACTTGTTGACCACCTCCACCTCCTCCCCCTCTATCTGAACCGGCAGTGGACCTGCTCTAGACCTCCCGAAGTCCACAACCAGTTCCTTAGTCTTTGACGTGTTGAGTTGCAGGTGGTTTGTGTGACTCCATGCGACAAAGTTCCTCACCAGACTTCTGTACTCCTCTTCCTGATCATCCCAGATACACCCCATGATGGCTGTGTCGTCTGCAAACTTCTGAATGTGGCATAATTCAGAATTGTAGCAGAAGTCAGAGGTGTACAGGGTGAAGAGAAGAGGGGACAGCACAGTTCCCTGTGGTGCTCCTGTGCTGCTGACCACTGTGTCAGACGTGATGTCCTTCAGCCTGACGTACTGTGGTCTGTCGGTGAGGTAGTCGGAGATCCAAGCGACCAGGCAGGGGTCCACCTCCATCCTGTTCAGTTTTTCCTGAAGCATACAGGGCCGGATGGTATTAAAGGCACTGGAAAAGTCAAGAAACAGGATCCTGACCGTGCCTTTTCCCCCATCCAGGTGTGAGTGGGCTCTGTGTAGGAGGTACAGGATGGCATCCTCCACTCCGACACCCGCCTTGTATGCAAACTGTAGTGGGTCCTGGGCATGTTGTACCTGTGGTCGGAGGAGGTTGAGGAAGAGCCGCTCTAGAGTCTTCATAAGATGTGACGTCAGTGCCACCGGTCGGAAGTCATTCAGCTCATTGGGCCGGTTCTTTTTGGGGACCGGGACGATGCAGGATGTCTTCCATAGGGCGGGCACTCTCCCCAGTCGCAGACTGAGGTTGAAGACTCGTTGTAGCGGCTCCCCAAGTTCAGCAGCACACGCCTTTAGCATCCTAGGACACACCTTGTCTGGGCCTGCTGCCTTTCTGGGGCGAAGCTTCCTCAGTTGTCTCCTGACCTGATCCACTGTGACACTGGGAGATGTTTGGGAGGAGGGGAGATGTCTTGCTGCTGAGAGAGGGATTGGAGGAGGGGGGTGTCATGGTGTCAGGAAGGGGGGGAAGCGAGGGAGGTAGAAGAGTGGGGAGAGGACTCTGTAGTGAAGGTGAGGGTGAGGGTGGGGGGTTGTGGGCTGGTCAAACCTGTTGAAGAAGTTGTTGAGTTCGTTTGCCTTCTCCACAGTCCCCCCCACTGTGCTTTTCTTGGTGTTGTGGCCTGTGATGGTTTTCACACCATTCCAGACCTCCCTCATATTGTTCCTCTCCAACTTCTGTTCCACCTTCCTCCTGTAGGTGTCCTTTGCTTCCCTCAGGCAGCGTTTCACCTCCCGCTGTGCTGCTTTCATCTCCTCCTTCACTTTGCTCCTGAAAGCCTTCTTCTTCATGTTGAGGACAGCTTTGACTTCCTGTGTTACCCACGGTTTGTTATTAGGATAACACCGTACCGTCTTAGCAGGGGCGACCGTGTCCACACAAAAGTTGAGGTAGTCTGTAAGACAGTGTGTCGCCCCCTCTATGTCCTCACCATATATATTTATATGAAAAACGTGTACTTACTGCAATTGACTCATTTTAACCATATTTAACCACCTGCATATGTGTTTGAAAAAAAAGGCTTTGATTTTGCCCCCCCATTTGATTTCTTTGCCACCCTCATGCCACCCTAAGAAAATTTCTCTAGATCCGCCCCTGAGTGGGTGGGAGGTATTATCCAACATTGTCTTTATCTTGGACAACATCCTCCTCTTTTGCAAGCCACTGTGTGTGGTGGTAATGTCCTTCTTGGCCACTGTGTTCAAGATGGTGAGGCAACATGACGAATTCTGGTGCACGCTCCTTATTTTCAAAATAATAATTCAAACTTTTGGAGAATGGATCAATTTGGTGGAAGATGTGATTAAACACTAACGAATATATTCATGAGGACAGTTTTCCTTTTTTCCTATTAAACAACTTCAAAAAAATTACTTGCCGCACTTTTAAATGAATCACACAAGTGTAATTTACTAAGATTAAAAGCAGGCAATTTACTCCTTTTCTCAGAATTGTTTAAAAGTTCATGATAATCACTGTAGATAATACTCACAAATGTCAGTCCTGTAGGCCTATAGGTAGCTATTGGTTCTTCACCCTGAATGCTTAGAGCTGAGCCTCACATTTTAGTTATTCAGTACATATTTAAACTATTTTTATATACATATACAATGCAATCCAAACTCATATTTATTGCATTTTTCACAGCCTTAACAGCAGCAAGGCGGGCTATTAAAGACATATTGAGCTGAGTGCAACTATTGTCTTCTCACAATATGAGAACAGTTAATGAAGTCTTTGGTGGAACCCACTTTAATCACACTCCAAGCTGCTGCTCAGTTAAGTTTTTACGACTCTCAGAGCAGAAGAAACAAGAGGCTCCTTTTGCTGATGTCAGATGGAACTGATGTTAAAAGTAAGTCAGAGCTCATTCTCTGTATTCCAAAAAAAGGTGCGATTATCGTTCCTTTCAGACCAGCGAATATACGCTTATTTTAAATTCTTAAGACTGAAATCTACTGATCACACTCTAACATCCAACCACATGAGCAATTACCATTATTTTATCCTTGTTTAAGATATGGCAGCATCATTCATCCTCCAAAGAAAACCTGATGGAAACTAAACTAGCAGTTCATTAGGAGTCTGCTGTTTATTTGACGCAGCGCAGAACATGCCTCGTCTGTTATGTTGTACGCAAAACACATATTTAGCTTATCTGTGAGCAAACATGGGGCTGATCAAAGAAAGGCGCCACCACAACATCATTTGGCAAGTCAGACATAACACTGTGCATCCCCACCCTGATGTGGGGAACGTCACGCAGTGGAACATATGTATACATTTGTTTAAAAGACAATGACAAAGGGACTCCAGTGCCAAACAGATCATTTTAAAACATGAAAATAGCCTAACACTAACAGACGAGACCCAGGACTTAGAAGTCAGCTGTGGATTTTGTGGTGTTTCTGTTGGTTTAAAATGGAGCACTGTAACAAAAAATAATTTCCCCCAGGGATCAATAAAGTATTCTGATTCTGATCAGCGATAATATGAAACATTGACTAATGATCCGTATCTTATAAATGTGTTTCTCTAGCTCTGTCACTGGAGACACAGATGGGAGGGGTTAATGTAAATATTGCGTGTCCTGAATACACATATGGGAGCAGCAAACTGTAAACACACATACATGTAACGCCATCATTTTTAACTGTTCAACAAACAATAAACAACAGATCATGTGCAGTGCTGGATCTGATGATGTCTAAAAAGTAACTGGACAAGTTAAATAACCAAAAATAAAATGTTAATTTATAGTACATGGTTGAAAACCCTTTGCTGCCAATGACAGCCTTGAACTCAAAGAAGTCTTGAACTCAAGGACATCACCAGATCCTGCGTTTCCTCCTTTTTAATGCACTGCCAGGCCTTTACTGCAGAAGCTTTCAGTTGCTGTTTGTTTGTGGGCCTTTGAGTTCGAAGTTTAGTGAACAACTGAAATCCACTCTCAGTTGGGTTACAATCAGCTGACTGACTTGGTCATTCAAGAATATTCCACTTTTTTGCTTTAATAAACTCCTAGCATGCTTTGGCTGTATGCTTTTGGTCATTGTCCAGCTGCATTATGAAATGCCGCCCAATCAGTTTGACTGCATTTGGCTGTATTTGACCAGACAGTGTGTTTCTGAACACCTCAGAATTCGTTCTGTAAAGCCATCACAGTGCCTTTACAGATTATGTGGTATGCTTTGGATCATGAGCTGTTCCACGCCTTCTCCATACTTTTTTGTTGCCATCATCCTGGTGTTGATCCCTGTTTCATTTGTCCAAAAAATGTTTTTCCTCAACTCTGCTGGCTTTCTTAGATCCTTAGATGTTTCCTTCTTCTTTTTTTTTTTTAGCAAGTTCAATCTAGCCTTTCTATTCTCAAGTTTTATGAGTGGCTTGCACATTGCAGTGAACCCTGTGTCAATCCTTACTTTAATGCAGTTCTCTTTATGGTACACTTGGATATCAATATGCCTACCTCCTGGAAAGTGTTGTTCACTTGGTTGGCTGCTGTTAAGGGGTTTCGCTTCACCATGGAAATGATTCTGCGATCATCCACAAGTGTTGTCTTCCATGAACATAAGTTCAGTAGTGCTTTCTTTCTTTCTCAGAGAATGTAACAAACTGTAGCAATTTCTGAGATGTATTTTTTCTTGTTTTCACAGCTTAAGTATGCCTTTTTTCACCTGCATGGAGAGCTCCTTTGACTGCATGTGGTCTGTTTACAGCAAAATCTTCAAACACCACACCTCACATAAAACTCCAGGCCTTGCTTAATTGATAATGGCTATACAAAGCAATTGCCCATACCGGCCCATGAAATGCCATTAAATTGTGTCCAATTACTTTTGGTCATGTTAAGGAGCTGAAACACCTAAATCCTTCATCCAATGTCAGTGATGTAAGCTGAAAGTCTACACATTATGTCCATCTACATTATATAAATGCATTGTGCAATAAATGCACAGTGTCAATGTCCAAATATATATGGGCCTAGCTGTATGTACTGCTTGTGTTTTTCTATCACTGGAGAGAGACAGCAAAGTAAAACCTGATCTTGCTGAACTCCAATACAGAAAATGGCAGAAAATAAATCAGGCACAGAGTGCCTAAAGTGACTAAGGGAACAAAAACACAGTGATCATGGTAAGGTATATAATTAAAGTACAACACATCACACACTCTTTCTGTCTCGTACTGCTGTGGTACTCTTAGTAGTCAAAATCTGAAACTGAATCAAAAAACTTCAATGTGCACTCTGCAGCATTTAAGAAATACTTTAATAAAATAATTTAATCCCCAATGTATTAATGTCTTGGAGTATAAAACATACAAAATATTTCTCATCTTTGAAGAACCATTTGAATTTCCTCTCTAATCCAAAATGGTTGACGAGTTACAGTAATGGGAAGCACACATGGTAAAATCTACACCGCATTCCAAATGATTATGCAAATTGTGTTTAAGTGTCATAAAGATTAAATAAGTTGTTTTTCAATTAAACCCATGGATGGAATTGTGTCTCAGGGCTCTTTGGATGACTGAAATCAATGCCGGACACCTATGATCATTAGTTTGCCAGGTGAGCCCATCCATCCATCCATCCATCCATTCGCTTCCGCTTATCCTTTTCAGGGTCGCGGGGGGTGCTGGAGCCTATCCCAGCTGTCATAGGGCGAAAGGCGGGGTACACCCTGGACAGGTCGCCAGTCTGTCGCAGGGCTAACACATAGGGACAGACAACCATTCACACTCACATTCACTCGCACATTCACACCTAGTGGCAATTTGGATTATCCAATTAACCTATCCCCACAGGTGAGCCCAATTACAGGAAAAACTACTAAAGAAGGATATTCCACATTATTAAGCAGACCATCATTTTCAAGCAATATAGGAAGGAAATAGGATCTCTCTGCTGCTGAAAAGCATGAAATAGTTGAATGCCTTGGACATGTAATGAAAAACTTAGCTATTTCATGAAAACTTAAGCGTGATCACCATAATGTTAAGAGATTTGTGGCTGAGTCAGAGCACACACAGGTTTGTGCAGATAAAGGCACAATGATGAAGGTTTCTGCCAGAGAAATACATCAGACAGCAGCTGCTAAAAGGCCATTACAAAGCAGCAAACAGATATTTGAAGCTGCTGGTACCTCTGGAGCCCTGCGAACATCAAGGTGTAGGATCCTCCAGAGACTTGCAGTTGTGCATAAACCTTCTATTTGGCCATCCCTAACCAAGGCTACGTCCACACGTACCCGGGTATTTTTGAAAACGCAGATTTTTCTATGCGTTTGCACCTTTCGTCCACACATAAACAGCGTTTTTGGTCACTGAAAACGGAGATTTTTTAAAACTCCGGCCAGGGTGGATATTTTTGAAAACTCCATTTTTGCATTTACGTGTGGACAAGAAAAACTGAGAAAACGCAGCGTCAAAGGTGTGCGCATTTTTTGACGTCACAGTGTGCGCCACGTTATTGTTTCGGTGAAATGAATTTCTACAATACTGTTACTGTTAATTGTACTCTCTGCAGTGTTTAAATGCTTACATATACACACACAGTTACTGTCCCTCCACACATAGGACTGGGTTCTGCTTCTATGCCCCAGCTTTGTTTACTTTTTCCCACCGAGGCTTCTAGCTGGTCGGCCCTTTTAGGGTCCCCGAAGGTGTGAAAATGACCTCTGCAAAGTATGTGTAGTTTCTGACTGACCACTTTCTTCCATGGTAGAAAGAGAAGAACTGTGCCTTCTGCAACACAACCATCTTCATGCAAGACAATGCACCATGTCATGCTACAAGGAATACCTGTGCATCATTGGCTGCTATCGGCATAAAAGAAGAGAAAATCATGGTGTGGTGCCCATTTTTCCCTGACTTCAATCCTATTGAGAACCTTTGGAGCATCCTCAAGCAAAAAAAATATGAGAGTGGGAGGCAGTTCACATCCAAACAGCAACTCTGGGAGGCTATTCTGACATCCTGCAAAGACATTCAAGCAGAAACTTTCAAGTTCCATGGATATGAGAATTGTAAAACTGCTATCAAATAAGGGGTCCTATGTTAATATGTAACTTGACCTGTTAAGATGTTTTTGATTGAAATAGCTTTTGATTTCAGTAAAATTGATCTACTAATGCTGCAAATTCTACAAATAACCATTTTGAGTTCTTTACAACCTAAAAAACCTTTGAAACTCTGTTTGTGTAATATTTTGGAGCAGTGCATTTTAAGTTTTTTATTTTTGAAAGAGATACTGTTTTCATTGGTAGTTTTGTTCAGTAACATTTGAATTATAATCTATTGGTTGATGAATCAAAAATTATACCGACTGTCATTTGAATCGACTGCTTAGGAAAATCAGAGGAAAATATCATTTGCATAATAATTTGCAACACAGTGTAGGTAGAGCTGATTTTTCTGTCTGTGCTCAGACAGCAGTACCTTGTGAATGCTTTACTGTGATACACTGAATATCCCTATAAAGCATATTTCTCTGCTTTCTAAATCTGTTTGAAATCTGTTTCTTGCACAAACTGTAATGAAGTTATGATGGGGTTTTTTTGTATGTCCCATCCGGCACTGTAGCAATCAGAGTTATTGTCTGAAGGCCAAGAAAAATGCCCAACAGATTTATACGGCGTTTGCTATACTGGTCCACTTGATTGTCATATTTTATTTGACATTAATTATTATTATTATCATTATTGTTATTATTGTCTGTGAAGGTTCTCAGTCATCCAGGTCATCGTAGTCAAAGGAGCTTGCAAAGAAAAGCGTCTGGACTTCTTTAAGTTGCTTGAAGACGTTTCACCTCTCATCCGAGAAGCTTCTTCAGTTCTAAGGTCAAATGGTGGACTCTCCATGTTTGCAACAGTAAGCAGATGAGAATGGGTAAGTGTGCATGTTTTCAGGTTCCTTCCTTCCTTCTTCTCGTTCCAACTTTTTCAAGGTTTGGTGTTGGCACAATAAAGACACAAACAAAGATGTCATATTCAATCCACTTGCTACTTTGCAAACTAATTTAGCCTTGTGGTATGGATGACTTCATCATCCAACTTAAATCTTTATAAAGCTGTAAAAACATGGATACAGTTGCTGTGTCAACATACAAGTGGCACATGTACGCACTCACTTCATGACAGCCCTGAGCGATGGATGCATAGAAAAACACTGTGACAAGCTAGATAGTAATATAGTTACTGATTACAATAAAAGTCTATCAGGATTATATAAGAGTGCAGACAGCTGAATGGTGTTTTGTCTCTAGAAAAAGCTGTAGTCTAAAAGACCAGGGTTTAGGAAAATGTTGCAAAAGTGTAATAGGATTCTGCTTTGAAGGATTACAATCACACCATAAACCATGGGATTTTGGTTAGGAGCCTTCCGATGCAGAAAGCAGCCACGCTATCAGACATAGGATGCTCCAAACAATTCTTCTGAGCTAAACAAATTCAGTAGTGAATTTAGCAGTGGATGCTGAGGTGAATGAGTGGTCAGAGACGTGGTGAATTTGATGAGAGCATTTTGGTATTTTTGCAGCTTAATACTATGTTTGAAATGAAACTGCAGACTTTAAAGCAATCTTATTTTGGATTTGCTGGATTACCATAAAAACCAGAGCACATGCCACTTCACCATTTTACTGAGAAAATTAGGCATTTCTTTATTTCACTTGCTCCACCTCTCCTGGGTGATACTTGCTGACTTCAGACTAGCAGCTGAATTACACATGTGTATATTGCTAATAAAATTCGAGCAAAACCAAAGCAGTGGTTTCAAAATATTGTCAATGAAAACTAGTCCTATTTACTACTTCTCCCTATCGCTAACAGCTGCAGTTAGCCTCTTCCTTCTGCTGTGAATTACATTAAATGTGTTTTGTCCACATACTCGAAACCAATGGCCTGAGAGTTGTAAGAAGGTCCAAGTAATTATAGGGTTGGACAAGGAGGGTTGGACAAGTTCACCTAACCAGTGGTCATTACAGTCCAAAGCCCCCTGTTTGATGCATGGGAGCGCAGCAAACCCTTCATGACTGACCAGCTATTATAAACCTACAATAGAAAGAAGCCAAATAATCCATCAAATCATCTGAACCAAGTTTCAAAGACTCACATGCTGGGAAAAGGTGTGACAGTACATAAAGTTTTTGGTTTAGCAAAGGAAGCTAAAAGCAAAACTGAAACCCTCTTTTGTTTTGCTATTTTTTAGAAAATGAAAATATGCTAAAGTAGCTACAGCAACAGGTTATAACTCTTCTTGTATCAGTTGGTGTATTCAGTTCAGTATCAGGCACTTAAATGCCTAATGCTGTGAATAAGAAAAGTGCCTGAGCTGGTTAACAGACACAGACTCATGTGCTGGGTCAGACACCATAATATACTTGCAAGTTTTGGCCATGTCCACACTAATACAATTTTGTTTGAAAACACATCTTTTCCCCTCTGTTTTGGCCTTCCGTCCACACTGAGATGGCGCTTTCGGTCAAGGAAAACACAGCGTTTTGAAAACGCTCTCCAAAGCGGATACAGTCGCAGTGTGGACCGTGAACACGGAGCCTTTTCGAAAACAATAGTGTATTTTAGTCATGTGTTGCAGTCATGTGACCAGTTAAACTAAGATTATGGAGGGCATTATACAGCAATTGTTTTGTTTGCTCTCAATTTTGACAGCCCTATTAAAGATTAATATCAGTTTGTACATGCTGTAGACAGCTTTTCCTCAAAATCTTTAATTCTCACTCGCTTTTGCAACTTTGTACTTTTATGTTACTTGCAGCAACAACTCCACCTCATTGTTAGTCCATTTAATGTCCGCAATGTTTCAAAGAGCCGTTAAGTAAATAAACGGCAGACAGTTTCACCCACGCACAATACAGGAATGCAGCGTTTTCGATTGTTTCAGTGTGGATGAACAACTTTTTGGAAACGCTTGGAAAGGATAGTGTGGACGCGGAGCGTTTTTAAGCGAAAACGCCTATTTCAAATTTATCTGGATTAGTGTAGATGGAGCCTTTGTCTTAGCACGGCTGGCAAAAAAATGCCTTCCTTTAGTCCTGATCCCCCCAATCTTGCCCGTTTAAGATTTGTTCTGTTCCTTTTTTTTAAAAAATTATTATAATTATGTATTTATTTTATTTTCATGTTTTAAAACGAATTGTTCTGTTCCTACATATATCCACAAAAGTTTTTGACCTTGAACTATTCACAGCACTCTGTAAATCACACCATTCAGTGTTAGTGTCAACACACCCACAGCTACAAAGCTGTAAATGCAGTCGCTTTTGGGAACACAAAGCCCCCGTTTTGGTAAGAGCAGCAATCTTCAGACTGTGTTTACACGTCTCAGCACAGTTTAAAGAGTGCAGTCCAAGAGCTTTGTTTCATTCCTCCACAGCCTCGCTGTGTTCTTTCTTAAGCACCCCTGTAAACAACACATACTTCATTTTGTGAATGGTTTAGCTGACTGCAGCCAAAAGCTACAGAGGAAACATGGACCTATTATTTATTATTACATTTCACAGTGCTGATAAAAAAAGATGCAAATCTGACACTGTACAATTAAATGTAGATGTTGCCTTTTCTGTGATGATGGACCATAAATAAAAGAAAAACCCTACTCAGCTAATTTTACATTCTGTATATTTTCTCTGAGGCTACAAGTTAAAACTTATTTAAGCTACTTTAATGGATATAATGGCTTTTACGTTTTCAAATTTATACCCACTTCCACTATCTGTGGTGAAAATCAAACCAAAGATATTTACTGTTCGTGAGATAAATGCTATTCGTGACTCGCTGCTTATTCATTTCTGCTGAGGGACGCTCGGTTTCTTTGGATTGGAGGAGGAAAAAAGCTTCTAAACTTCCTTACACATTCTTCCCACCGGCTAAGAATGGTTCTCCCAGCCCAACACCTAAAATAAAACCTAAACCGACAAAAACAACAACAGACCTGAGCGGAGAGCAGCCCAGCGAGGGAAATCCACACAGATCCCAGTATATTTAGGACACAGGCCACCAGCACTGATAAGCATGGGTAATGGTTTAAAATACCATAAAGACATCTTAAAGCACATACTTTATGCCAAGAACCGAGCTTACTGGTTATATTTAAAAAAGCATAGAGAAGGTGAAGGGTTTGTATTTTTATATTTACAGAGCATTCTATTTTGCTTGGCTTTTATTCAAACATAATTCATGGTTTCTGTTTGATTTACACGCAACATGCCTGCCAGTACTTTTCTATTAAATGCTGAGGACTGTGCATTTCTTTTTCAATCAGACTGACTTAATAACTGTTTAAAACACAGGCCCTATTATGGCTAATAGCTAAGGACTTGTTTGCATGGATACAGGCGCTGCGGCACAGAAAAACTCTTTCAAAGTTTGACGTAATTTCCCCCGAAGCAGCTGCCAGGTAACTGCTCCCAAACCTAAAACCCTGCTGAACTAAGCCTATGTGGTCTAGATTTGCACATCAAGGCGTGGATGTCAACCTAATCGCGACCATGTCACTGGTGACTGGTGTATGTATGACTGTCTGTCTTCTGATCATAAAGCTCTCTCAGTGGCATAAACATTTTTGAGCTCTGAGCGCCATTTAATTCCAGAAAAAGGCTGTAAAGAATGTCACCTCAGATGTAATCAACAAGAAGAGCATGTTATGAAGGAGTTTGCCAGTAAACAACAAAACTTTCAAATGACTCCACCTTTCAACAAGACACTGAATCCAATATTTTTTCTCTTCCACAGCGACTCATAATCAGTGAAATACAGCATTTGACTCGGATGTTTGCAGGAGCAGACAGTTGCTATTGCTCTGTCCATTTTTGTGCTTGTGCTTTGTAATTGTGTGTTTGCTAAACACTAGCACTTCTTCCAAAAAAAGAAAAAAAAACATGCATAATAGTGAAGGAGCTGTTTAAGACACTGGGTTTGGCCTCTAACACCTTTTCTCACCGCTGTCACCATCTCCACAGTGAGTTAGCAGCAGGACCAAGTCTGCAGTGCTTCCCAGAGACACTGGACAACCAGTACAATGACTGTAAACAGGAAAGAGCTGTGCTGTCTACCTCTTATGCACCAGGCAAAAATAGTGAGAGAGTCCAAGTAGCATAGCTTTCTGTTTAGAAGAAACCACTATGTATTAATAGACCTCTCTGCATTGAATCATATCTGTTATTAACCTCTGTCTCTCTTCCACAGCATGTCTTTTATCCTGTCTTCCTTCTCTCACCTCAACCAGTCATGGCAGATGGCCGCCCCTCCCTGAGCCTGGTTCTGCCGGAGGTTTCTTCCTGTTAAAAGGGAGTTTTTCCTTTCCACTGTCGCCAATGTGCTTGCCAAAGGGGGTCATATGATTATTGGGTTTTTCTCTTTGTGTATTATTGTAGGGTCTACCTTAAAGCGCCTTGAGGCAACTGTTGTTGTGATTTGGCGCTGTATAAATAAAACTGAATTGAATTGAATTGAGAAGAAGAAGGTAAACACTGTATGGAAGGACTGAGGACTTGAAACGGGCAAACAGCCTCTTGTTTTGCAGCACCTTTCACTGTAAAACCCCAAAACCATGATAGAAGTGATTTGGCCACCAACACAAATACAAAGACAAATGTGCCATGGAGCTTTTAAATGATCTGCTGTAGAACCTAACTTATTTAACTCCAAAATAATAACTATTAATTCTTATTGAAGCAGTAAGGGTTAGTTAGTTTCTTACACATTGCCTTTGCTCTTGGCTTCAGTTAAATAAAGACTGACACTGTGTATTGTCATGTTGCATAGTGAGGTTGTATTTGCCTAATAGATTGTTTTTTATGTTCTGATGCAAGGAATCTTAGAATTTAGACAATTTCAGAGTGTACTTTCACCTTGGCTGTACACATTAAAGCTACTTTTGGCTGCTACTTTGCCAAAACGAGTCACCACAGCGGGAAGCTCCTCATGTTTGATCTCATATATTATTCTTTCACCTCCAAACTGAGCAATGACAATGAGCTTTATGATTTAGATGATTTAGTTTGGTCCTGTTACACAGGGTGTCACAGCCTGCAAAATACAATACACAGTTCAAAGATGGGTGTGGTCTGATCCACGCCAGTGTGTATATGTGAATATGGGTTTCACTAGGTTTACATTCATAGTTTAGTTTATTCATAAAATTCATGTAATCACATTCAGTACACAGGATTTTTTTGGGGGGGGTGAACTACTGCTTTTGTTGATTTTAGTTTCCAACCTACACAAGACAAAACATGATATAATGTATCAAAGACCAAGACGTGCGAGTGAGTAAAGTATTAAGGTTCTTCTTCAGTCGCAGGGATAGGCAGATTGCAACAGCAGCATGAAAACCTGCTTATTATGAGCTGGAGTTAGAGGTAAGGCTTTGGTACAAATAAAAAGGGCTGGTCATTAAAGCACTCACTCAGCCTTGATTAAGATAATTAGATTTAAAGTAACCCATTACCTGCTCCTGAAATAAATCCTAAAATGAGAGCAAAATCTGATTTGGTAACCATGGACTTCTGTGTTTCTGACTTTAATTTTTCTTTCTCATGAGACCAACCTCTCCATAATTTCATAATGACTCGGGCAAGATTTTGTCAGGATGAAAAAAAAAGGCAAAGAAAATCCAGAAGGATGCAGTGAGGGCTTTAGTTGCTATTCTGAATTACAGTTAGCCTCAGGTTGGTCAAGCCTGCAACCATGATTTTTGTCTTTGGATCCCTGTAATTGCAGCCAAGACTCAGCCAGGAGGTCCAGCTTTAGTCTTTCCAATCATAAAGCTCTAAGTGCCTCTTAGTGGCCTATTTGGTTTATTAAAACGTTAAATCTTAGCCACCGTCACTTCCCATCTCAAACACTCTATCTTTAGCTCTTGCTTTCCACTCTTCCTTGTTTCCTTAGGCACATCAACCTGCAATTATTTTCCTCTTTCTGTCAGGCTGCAGGGCTCAGGACAATATGGAGACAAAAAAAACCCCCAAAAACAAAACCAAACAAACAATGTGTAAAGGAAAAGATAGGAAGATGAGAAAATCTGCATTATATATCACAAATGACAAGAGAATGACTTGGGTCTTAGATGAGGAGGCTACTAAAACGCTGATATAAATATCAGTGACATTTCTTTTTAGATGTTCTCATGTGGCTGGGGTGCACCTAGTCGGTAGCTGTGTATTATTTTGTGGTATTTGCTGAGAGTGGTCTGAAAGGGAATAAATTAGGAAGAGACTGCTGGGGTGAGTCTAATTTTAAAATGATCTAAAGATAACTTCTTGACACCAGACATCAGAGGACACTTTCAGAGGTCTTACAGAGTCCATGCCTCTGTGAGTATTTGGCTACAAATGGAGCCCAAACATTGGTTTGGGGTCAACAGATTAACAAAGAGCTAGCCTGACTAACTTACTAACATCACATGGGTGTGGATGGCAGCTAAGAAAAAAGTCCACTGCATAAATTTAATTAATTTAAAAAATTTATTTAATTTGGGGTCATCTCTAAAAATCCCTGCGTATGTGCACACAGGATCAGGGAGTTTTCTGGATCCTGGTTGTAGTCCTCTTGCAGTCTGAGTTTTACTAAGAGCAAAAGATTAAAGACATTTGCAATCGAATGCAATCTTGAAACTGTCATTTCATATGATTTAAGTGATGGTTTTTGATGGTCTTTTCATTTCATTCATAAAGTTTTCTGGCACAGAAAATCTTCAGAATCATATTACTTTAATAATCCCTAAGGAAATTATGTAAGTCTTGTAGGTCTTGTCTTGTTGCCCCCAGAAGACGGATGAAATGCTTGTAGGAAGCTCTGGAAAAACTTCAGTAACGCTTTGTTTTCTTTTTTGACTTCTTCTGACTGCAGCAGGTCAAGGCTGGCTGTGTGATGATGTCACAGTTTGCATGCACCAATAACAACAGCATCCAGTCAGCAGGTGATAGGTTCCCAGATTGGAACACATTATCACACAGAGGTTGATAGTGCCTCATGTTTAATTTCTAGGTAATCAAACATAACTAAGGGCAACCAGATTTTTCCCAAACACAAAGAGGTTGCGACCCTACTTTCACTCTAGTGCAGCGGTCCCCAACCCCCGGGCCTCGGACCGGTACTGGTCCGTGAGTCGTTTGGTACTGGGCCGCGAGAGTTGAGGCTCAGGTATGAAATGTATGGTTTTCAGAGTTTTTATCGGTTTTCAGCGTTATTTTGTTATCGTTTTTATCGTTAACTCGGTTTTCCTGGGTCTTTTCACGTGTGTTATGAATAAATCTTCTTTTTTTTGGTACTGGTACTAGTTTTATTTTGTTGTATTTATCCGCGACACCTTAAAGGCCGGTCCGTGAAAATATTGTTGGGCATAAACTGGTCCGTGGCGCAAAAAAGGTTGGGGACCGTGTGACTGAGCCATTATGGCATTATGGGTATTTTAAATTACCTGGACGCAGTTACTAAAAAATTCAAATATTTTTACCCCTGCCTATTGGCCAGAGACAATGACACTGAGCTATCAGATTTTGTTGGCACCAAAATTCATACATTTTGGTTGTTTTTGTTCTTAACGTTGTATCCCATGTACATTTACTTGTTTTGTGTAGTTTTGCCGAGTGCATTTATGTGTGCGTTACTAGTTTATGCAAATACCACTGACTGTCCTTTTTTTTTTTTTTTTTTTTACATCCAACAGTTACAGACACACCGAGACACACCACACTGGACTTTCTGTCCAAAGATACAAATTACAATTCAGTAGTCATTTAACAACACATCCAATTTTTGAATTGGATTTGGATTTTAATTTGCCGGTTTGATACTGTCCAATATACTGTTTATTCCTGGGCTAAATCTGGGGGAAAATGCATTCAACTATAGAAAAACACACAATGGGATTTTAAAAAAGACAACACAAACTGGAAAAAGGACAACAAAAGGTGTGAGCGTTCCTCTGCCAGCTGAGGTGCAGAGTACATTTTTTCAGAATCACAGAAAACACAAATGTGACTTAATCATAAACATGTTTCAAGTTAATGTGGAAAACAGAGGCTGAGTATAGTGGGGGGACAAACTCTGTTAGAGTTAATTAAAGCCATTGAAGAAGAATTAAGTCATGTCTGGAATGAAGCGGCAGTGTGTTAATGTTTGGAGGGGCAAAACAACGTTTACAGCAGACCCTTCCCACAAGTGCAACCCAGCCTGCCATCACAAGGTGTCTGAAAACACTGAAGACTAATTCTTATCGAGCTCATCTCCCCTCCTAATTACATGTTTTTGCTTTATGACTGCTTTTTGCCATACACAGCACAAACTCGCCCAAATACAGGCTGTGAATCTAAGTAGCCGTTTACAATAAACCTCACAGCGGCCAGATTTAGATAGGGAGGCATTAATTCTGACACACCAAAATGGAAAAAAGTAATCCAATTGAAATAAAAAAGGAGCCATGCCTCACTGCGGTCACTGCCACTTTCATGGTGAGATGCAATGGCGTATCTGCAGCTTAGAAACTTGTTAAATGTCGACTCCACCTCCCACGCTACTCTGTCATTTCATTCGAAGAGTTTACCGAAGATGCCCATGGCTCGCTGAATGCTCATCTGTGGCTGGCAGGGTAAATGATACGGTGAAAGCGGAGGAAAGGCTTTTCTAAAACCACAGATATATTACACAGTCCCAGGCCAGTCACGATTCTTATGTACAGCAGATGTAAGCTGATGAAGATCAGGAAGTTAACACAGTTTAAGCTGCAGAAAGCATTACTTGGATAAGTCATGAGTCAGAGTTGTACTGGTTGTCAACCTCAACCATGTCAGGCTATCATCAGGATTACTTCACAACCACTTTTAGATACAATTCATGATGTTTATTGATAATACAATTATTTATTCTTATTTCATTAATTTGATTTTGTTAATTTCATTGATTTCTTTTTTTTTTTTGCTTACTGAATTTTGCATTTATTCTACTTGACATGTGTAAAAAAATGTCATGTGAGGCAGAAAGAGAAACAGAAAAACCAATTTAAAAAAAAACTACTCACTGAATGTATAAATATCACATGGGCTGCGAGTGGAGCCTAATGAGACTCAATCTTACCAGGAAGGGTGGAGCCAGAGTTAACCATGGCCACGGTCTTGACCTTTGGTTAAGCTACAAAACCAGTGGTGACACCCATTAGAGCATCTCCCACAGTTAAAGATGGAATTAGTCCGAATAGTTCTCTGTGAACATCAAATAGTATTTTTGCTTTAAATGCCCATCCCCAATCTCAGTATGGCAACTCCTAGATAAATTACAACTGCTTGCTTGGCTTCAAGCTATTAACTTGTAGCCAAACCAAAGCTTGTTCTAGCCAACTGATGTCATATGAGAACCTACTGGCCACAGCTACAAGTGTGATAAAAGATAGATGGTCCACTCAGTCATCTAAATGGTAAATGGACTGATTCTTATATAGCGCTTTTCTACTCTCCCAGAGTACTCAAAGAGCTCTATACAACACGCCACATTCACCCAGTCACACCCATTCTCACAAGCACTACCTCTATACTGAGTACTTTCTAACTACACTCACACACATTCATACTCCGATGGATGCATCGGAGAGCAACTTGGGGTTAGTATCTTGCCCAAGGATACTTGGCATGCAGACTGGAGGAGCCTGGGATTGAACCTCCAACCTTCCGATCAGTAGGTGACCTGCTCTACCTCCTGAGCTACAGCCACCCATCTAACAAGTATTGTTTGAAAGTTCTGTACTTTTTCAAACAAATTCCAGGAGCACAGTCGCAGATGATTCTTCACATTTAAGTAACAAAAGAGCATGAAACAGAGGGATAAATGTGACTGAAAGTAAATGATCTGCATGTCAGTGAGGATCATAGGACAATTACAAAAAACAAGCAGTCCACATGCATGGGTCACGAATGGAAACGCCTGTAACACTGTAACATTAAAGTATTACAGTGATGGCCTTTAGTACATTTAATGGGACAGGAGTCAGAAAATGATAACTCCTTCCACCTGGGAAGTTCGTCCAGTGGCTGCAGCATCAATTCCGTCTCGTTGGACTTTTTGTAAAGAATGTTAAACCTTCCTCCTTCCTTAAGAATTTAATACCAAATGCTCCATTTCACTACACCTTTACTTGCCTGGTCACACCAAAGTACAGATGAGAGAAAAAAAGAAGTTAGTCAGAAAAAAAAACAGTGTTTGCTAAGCTCTTGGTCATCTTTTAGTTAAATTGCCATTCTACAACAACCATGTTACTGGAGCAGGAATTTTTGAGTTTCTTGACCCAATCATTGGCAATTTAACAGACAGCGGACTGACTCTGACTTCTGGCCATTTTATCACCATTTAGATGCACGAAACTTGCTGACTTGATGACTGCAAGTGAACACCAATCTGGTCCCCATTGTTGAAGGAACCAAAAGCATTGAAATCACAAGTTCACTGCACATGGTTGCAATAATTTTGTTTGCACCACAACCTCTGGTCACTGTTTTGCCTTACTATGACTTTAGCATAAGCATTGTGGAAGTGAAGAGTCCAATTGCTACAACTGCTACAGTCTTGAATGGCACATGTTTTCTTATTCAAGCTTCCATTTCATAACACTTTCAGAGGGTAGCAGGTCTAGACTGCTGGCAGGGGAGTTTGGCATTGTCCTGCTATTTTAACTTGGTGCTGATAATAAGCGGGTTTGATTATTAGCACACACCACTTCTTGTCAATCCATCTTAAATAAACTTGGCTCTAATTCATTGTTCAGTGGTTTCTGGAGTGGTCCTGTGCCCGTGTTGTGATTTCCAGAATGATGTAGTGCTGTCTAAAGACCCAAAGATCACAACTCCCTACAACCTACTCTAACCCTGAAGCAATGTATAAACATCCCCCACTTTAAAAAGCACAAAAAATATGTTTTTTCAAGGTACAGTACAGGAAGGAAAAAGGGCCATGACCACGTTTTCTTCAAACATGTTGACAATAAAGACTTATATAATCATCACCATCATGCAGTATTGGTTTTCAGCCCTATCTGTTGCATAAAGGGATTGTTTTCTATTATGTATTGTAAATGCTAAAATCCCAGAATTCTCTTAAAATCTACTACTCTATGAAACTATTTGCCCAAAAAGTGTTTCATTCTCATCTTTACTTCTGAGGGATTCAGTTTCTCTGGGATGCTCTTTTTTTTTCTCCTAATTACTGTTTATTTTTTTGCTTGATATTAGATAACTGTCCTAGTCTATTATTGTGTGGTTTCTTCCCATATTACTAACATGCCAATTTGTTTGTTGTGATTTATTATCAGCCAGACTCATATTTGCTTTAAATGACAAATTTATTTAAGACGGAGTGATTTATCTAAGTCTGGGATGGTACGTGTTAACGGCCGCTCATAGATCCTACCTGCCGGATCTTCTTTTCATTGATATCGCTGTTATGACTGATGAAGCCGAGCTGGTGAGTTTCTGTGTTAACCAAGTAACGTGTTAAAGCTATAAATATGACTATTACTAAACTGTACTGTCATTAATAGTGTTGCTTTGTTAATGTTGTATGGTTGTTTTATTTTGTGTCTTTCAGTTGATTACCTGGCATCTGTAAAGGCACGGTTACTGTACTGGTGTTAGTTTATGGTTGTGGAATAAACTTATAAAAGGCAGCAATCAGATGTCCGAGCCTGAGTACGACACAGTTTCATCAGTTAAAACACACCCTTACGGTGGGAGTTTGCTAAATTAAAGGTAGTTAACTTAGTAAAAACCGTACAATTATTGCTGCCTCTTTCACAACTTTTTAAAAATGTGTTGCAGACAGCAAAGTGATCATTTATTTTGAAAGAAGGTTTTAATATGTTTTTATTATTTTTGTCTAAACATTGATCTTAAATGATTAGTAAATGACTGTTGTTAAATATTAAAACTAAAGCAGAATGCCTTTTTCAGATATGTAGCTTTAGATCATTGTCCAATTACACAATTTAGGTTTTTTTTCTCTGTAACACAGACTGCCATTAAAAAAAAAACAAAAACAAAAAATCCCACACTAACAATAACTTCACTCCAGCTATCCTCCAGCTGCACTGGTAGAGCAGCACCCAGCTCCCTGAGCCTGAAGCGCAAACAGGAGGCTTCTCACAGGACGAAGCAGGTGAGCGTCTTAGAAAAAAAACCTCACTTCTGCCTCCTGGTGTTTCAAAGCTGCACTGTGGATCTCAGCCTCAAAAACCACAGACTGGTTTGCAAAAATTACACAGACAATATACAGACATAAACATGCCAGCATCATGACATGTTTTTACTCTGAGAAATATAAACCTGAACACAAATGAAAGGTCAGACTGCTGAGTTTGGAAATGCGTTTAGAAGAATACACACAGTCTGCTGAAAATTACACATGAGAAAGGGAAAGTTTCCAGCACCCATTAAAAGATGGGTGCAAATTCACATTTAACCCAATGTGACTGAAAATAGCTGTCTGCTCCGTATAGCACACCACAGCCTGACCAGTACAGAGCCTTCCGACTGGAGGAAAATATTGTCAGACTTGCAGTCTTTACTTTTCCAGAAAAAACATCCCGTCACAACCCACTTAGTCAATAACTTGATGTTTTTAGACTTTAAGAAAACACCTATGTTTGTGCAATTAAAAATGCTAAACAGGGACACTAACGCAGACATCTGTCACAAGAGTGCCAGTCAAAAGAGCTGTTAAAGGTGTTATGTTCACAGATCACCCTCACTGGGACATGTCACCCATAGAAAGTCTGCTAGGAATCCCCTGACTGCTGCTGCTCCGCACAGACAGAGAGAACCAGAAGGAGTGAGGAGAGAGAGAGAGAGAAAATCACCCTAGAGTGACAAGTGACATGGCACCATCATTAAAGATGACATCAGAATAAGGGAGGAACTTCCAGCAGGCAGATCCTCCACGCTGCTAAAGACCAGTATAAATACCTTGAGCCCAGTGCCCTGGGAAGCAGCAGCAGCCGCTCAGTCAAGAGAGACTCCACAACTAAGGATATACGAGCACCACGCCGGGACAGCAGCCTCCCAAGTTCCCCACTGTTTCTCCAGAGGCCTAAACCTTCCCGGTAAGGTGGCTTTTGCCTGATTTCAGGGGAATGTATCAGGGGATTCCCAGCTGGAGCCTGGCTCTGACTGAGAGGTGGGTCAGAGTGCTGACTGTAATGAGCCATGTGCTGCAGCTGGGTTTACACCAGGAGAGAGATTGCACC
The DNA here is from genome assembly GCF_041146795.1 of Maylandia zebra. Classification (NCBI taxonomy): domain Eukaryota; kingdom Metazoa; phylum Chordata; class Actinopteri; order Cichliformes; family Cichlidae; genus Maylandia; species Maylandia zebra. Next base: position 31,478,394 of record NC_135181.1, on the reverse strand, counting down.
TGAGAGTGCCGATCCAACAAAATATTCCTCTAGCAGTGAATCAATAGATGTATGATTTTTTTTTTTTTTTTAAAGGACAAGCCAGTTTAATTTTTGGCCATCTCCTCCACTTGCACTGATTGTATGTGAAGATGCTTTTTCTCATAAAAGTGATTTTCTTTTTTGTCTTTGCAGGTTTAGCGTCACAAGATGGACCTGAGGGTAACAAGCCTCCTCCTCGTCCTCCTAGCATTAGCTGAGGCAACGCCTGAGAGGTATTATCATGTCCCAAAAGTGAGCAAGACTCCCTACCCTGTCAAGAGTCATGGTGAGTTTTATTGTGTGTGTTTTATTTTCATAAAAATCCCAATAACAAATCGAGGAGGAGCCAGAATAGAAAACATGCCTTAAAAAAACATGCAAAAAGTGCATCTATTTCTTTTAGTATGTTAACTCCAGACAAGCCCAGTGTTCAAATGACTGCAGGCTGGAACGCACACCTCTTTTAGACTCCATCAGTTTCATAATCCATCACATTTTTGTTGAGCAGTTAAAACCAAATGAAAGTGCTAAAAAGGAATAGATGACACTTGTCATATTTTGTAACCTGCTCTATTGCTGGAAAAATGAGGGAAACAGTACAAATGATGAATAAGATGAATTAAGCCATATCATTCCAATACTACCATCTTTAATGCCCACCAGGTTACTGAAGACCAGGGTCATGGTCATGGTCGGGTTTCATTTTAGCCACATACTGTCAGAAACTACAAGATCCTGCATTGGGCATACATTTATTTTAAGCGTACAGTTCACCAAACTCTACAAAGGTCAGCACTGACCTGGTGGACATTAAGTTACAAAAGGTATAAAGGTTTAAAAACTTGACCAAAATAAAATAGTAGTAATTTTTAATAAAACTTATAATATTCACTGGGTTGCTTGCAAACCATGTAGGGTTCTAGCCACATACTAAATAAGCATAGCTTTAAAAAATTGAAGATTTTGCCTTTTACAGACATTTTTGCCTCATACTGTTACAAGATTCCAGTTTGGGTATGCTAGCCTGAATATTCCATATAAAGGGAGGAGATGTGAACCTAAGCCTAACTCCGTCCCTTACGATAAACTGGTTGCCAGCAACCTGGTGGACATTAAGAGGTTTAAAAAGGAAACTCAAAGCAAGGTTTTCAAGTCACCACCTCACGACAAAAATTGCCGTTTGAGCTGTCACCGCTGATCTGATAACCTGCATGAACCCTGCAAACACAGCAGCCTTTTACATAGGTTGAAGACAATCTTTCAACAAGCTACACGTCATTATCCTCATCATAATTATCATCGCTACGAATGTCACATATCCTGGCAAACTCCTGACTCATATACATATGGAAAGTGCCACCCTCCTTAATTAAGTGCTATCAAGCAGGCCAAGTAAACTGCTGTGTACCGCTGTATATAACTGAAAGGTGGGGTAGGGCTGTAAGCAAGCACTTGTGCTCTGGATAAATTAAGTTTAAAGAGGAAAGCTGTGTATACTGCATGTGTCATAAAAAACAAAGCAGTAGTTATGACACAGCAACCAAGATGATGCCTAAAACTAAATTTTATACCCCAACAAAACAAAGAGTCAAACTTTCAGAAGGACTTATTTCTGCTGCTTTGCTCTGATGTGGTTTGACTTGTGTGCCTTTACGTAAATCTAGATTTCAAAGTCAACAATGCAAGCTCAAATTTGACAAATCTCCAAAACAGATGCTGCGACCACGTTGCAGGCACGCCCTCGCAAAGTGCCTTGTGGTATTAAAATCACACCATACAATTACAAGGGGAAAAAAACCTATACAGGCTGCGGAGAAATGCTCTCATAAGTTCAAACAGTAAATCTCCCAAACAAACCACAGCAAATTTAATGGACCTTCACTCAGCTGAAAGAATGGAAACAGTCTTTCTAATATAAAAGACAGAATCAAGAGTCAGACTGAGGGGGTATTTACTGAAGCAGCCAAACTGAGCGTGGATAATGACACTACATGGAATGTGAGCCTAACCATGCACAGTGTTTACAGGCAACACGCAGTTCAGATCAGGGGTTAGCTACCGAGGCCAGTATCATCACCTTCATTTTGTGGTTTTCTTGGCTGCCAAAAATTCCCACTTCTGGACAAACATCTCCTGTGAGGTTTCAAGCACAGCCTTTATGTGACAGGAAAATGATAGCCCTCTCAGAGAACTTTTTTTTCTCAAAACACCATCTCAAAAGAGAGGCCAGCACCATTTGATTTGTTTCTCTGACAGGGCTTCATTTGACAAGGATGCATCCAGAGTTATGATGAAAAGCTACAGCATTTATATAAATGATTTGTCTTGTTAATATTAAAGCTCAGAGTGCTCAGGTTTTCATTTTTACAGTAGAAATGAAAATGATAATTATATTATTTATAAAGATACTTAAAGGTAGACAGCTCTGGAAACTGTGTCCTTTACTTTACTTTCACTAAAAGTATTAAATTAACTTTAAGATAGTACCAAACTGAAAAATAATACATGTAAGTTTAAGTCATCAGTAAAAATTCCAATGCATGAACAACAAATGTAATCTCTTAATCTCAGCCATGTCATCTGCAAAAGACTTGAGGTTAGGGTTGATTTTCACCAAACGGGCATATTTTCAGAAACTAAAAAAATGTTGCCTTTCAAATCAAATCTCTTACATGCATTTTGATCCTGCAGTTAACCCCCCATTTTTTAACGATTTCTATTTGCATATTTCAAAAAAGACAAAAACTCCTGATACATGGTATATGTGAACCTAATCCTAATCCAAACCAGTCTGCTAGCAACCTGTTTGATGTTAAGAGGTCAAGAGACAACACAACTAGACTGTCTGGAAGTTATGTGTGTTGCCTTAGGTTTGAAGAACAAACTGCCAACTTTGTCCATGATGCTCCCTATCTACTGTTAAATTGGAGTAAAGCTATAAATAGTTTGTATTGTTGGAGAAAAGGAACTATGCTTAACTACACCTATATTATAGCTGTAAATTTAGTGAACACTAACTTCCACTACAAACTGGCATTATACACCAGTTTAGCACACATATTCATCCCACTTTAGCCATTACTTGTACTTGTATTGTACTTTATATGGCACGAAATGCATTAAGATGATGTTGATTTGATGCCACCAACTACACATTTACTAGCATGGGCAGTACAGGAAAAGGATGGGTGCAGTATTGGGTGGACATATACAGCTGCTGTTCATAGGAGAGGGTACAACTGGGTCTTATACCAGCAAGCATAAACTGTGTGGGAGCAACACCACAGATTACTGTGCTGTGAAGATCATGCTGTGAAAAACCCACTCCACAATTTACAGGGATCAGTGTTTCAAGTCAGATTGTGATCTTATGGAGAAGATATCAGATGTCAGGGTTATTCAAGGGTCATAAAAGGCTGTACAATAAATGGACACAAGATGCTCTATTATGAAGCCACTATCTCAACATATAAATTCAATTTCAGTTCATCAATACATTTACTAAATTCAAAGATAAAGATAGAGCTGAGCAAAAGCTAAAACCAGAAAAAACGGAGGCATAATAACATTTTGACATATACATTCTATCAACTGATTAATTACTTTTTTTGTGGGTTTTTGTAATCCCTAGCTGTTGAAGGCCAGCCAGGCCCTCAAGGTCCTCCAGGTGAGCCAGGACCAATGGGACCTCCTGGACCTCCTGGAAAGAGTGGTGTGGGACACACTGGACCACAAGGCCCACCTGGACCACCCGGACCACCTGGTTTCACTCAAGCAGGTAAACCTGGTGTCTCAGGTAGCCCTGGAAAACCAGGCGCCCCTGGAAAGCCTGGAGAAAGAGGTCAGCCTGGCGCAACTGGACCAATGGGTCACAGAGGTGCACCTGGTACCCCTGGATCTCCTGGACCTGCTGGACTTTCTTCTGTTGGAAAACCTGGACCAGCTGGGATCTCTGGAGCAATGGGTCCAAGAGGAGAGCCTGGTTTAAAGGGACATCCTGGAATTCCTGGTCTTCATGGACCCAAAGGAGAGAGAGGCATTGGAGTTCCTGGCGTTCAAGGACCAGCAGGGCCTGTTGGGCCAATGGGCCCATCTGGAATGCCTGGAAAACCTGGAATTGGTAAACCTGGTGCCACCGGTTATCCTGGAGAACCTGGCAAGCCTGGTGAGCCTGGAAGAGATGGTTCACCTGGACCAATGGGTGTGCAAGGGCCAAAGGGTCATACTGGGCAACCAGGCACAGGAGCACCAGGAAAACCCGGTCAGAATGGCACCCCAGGTATGCCTGGACCAATGGGAGTAAAAGGTCCACAGGGTCCTGCTGGTCAACCAGGCTCACCTGGCATGCCAGGTGTTGGCAAAACAGGTGAACCTGGAATTCCAGGTAGCAGAGGAGCCCCCGGTAGTCCAGGAACTACTGGTCAAAAAGGAGAGCCAGGCCCAACTGGATTTACCGGTCAGCCAGGTGCTACTGGTCCCATGGGTCCAGCTGGCCCACAGGGTGCAAGAGGATTTCAGGGTGAGACAGGCCCAGTTGGGCCCAAAGGTGACATTGGCATGGTAGGTGCACCGGGCCCAAGAGGAACCAAAGGAGAACAGGGAGCTCCAGGTTTCACTGGAAAACCAGGTACCCCTGGAGCAGTAGGTCCATCGGGAATCCCAGGTCATAATGGTGCTCAAGGTCCAAAGGGTTCACAAGGCCATCAAGGTGCCCCAGGACTCCCAGGTATTAATGGTGCCCAAGGGCCAAAGGGACACACTGGCGCCCCAGGAGCACCAGGTAAAAGCGGTGAGTCTGGACTGCCTGGACCAATGGGACCCGTTGGACCTCCTGGTCCTTCAGGTCCCACTGGATTCAAGGGTCATCCAGGTCTTCCAGGTCCACCTGGCCCAGCTGGCTTGACAGCTAAGGGAATTCCTGGTCCCCATGGTCCTCCTGGAATTCCTGGTTCCAGAGGTCATGATGGTCTCCCAGGTCCTGCTGGTCCTCCTGGACCACCTGGTCCACCAGGAGAAATGGTCTACCACCATGAGAAGAGCATGCCAATCAAATCTCATGAGGTTGTGATGCCTCAGATGATTAAGGCTCCTATGTCCGCTTTTAGTGCTGTGCTAACCACGGCCTACCCCCCAGCGGTAACCCCTATTCAGTTTAACCAGATTCTGTACAATGGCGAGAACCATTATGACCCTCACAGTGGCGTGTTCACCTGCCAGGTCCCAGGCCTCTACTATTTCAGCTATCACTTTCATGTCAATGGTGCCAATGCTTTGGTGGCCCTCTACAGAAATGAGGAGCCAGTTCTTTTCACCTATGATGAGTACAACAAGGGCTTCCTGGATGAGATGGCAGGCAGTGCTGTTCTCCAGCTGTATACAGGTGACAGAGTCTATATTCAGGTCCCTGATGAGGAGAGTAATGGCATATTTGCTGCCGATAATGTTCACTGCGGTTTCTCTGGGTTCTTGATTGCCTCAACGTGATTTCACAAATCCAAATAAACCTCAAAACCTTATAAAACATTTAAATACTCAGAGAAAAATATCACTTTACAAAGTTCAGAATTTGGATTGCAGATTAAAGAAAAATGTGGTTACAAGTTTTAAAGGTTTAACCGCCTCATTAAATGTCTTCAATTTGCTAAGAAGTTGTTCAGAAATTTATTGCAGATTAAAAATGATCACTTTCCCCAGTTTACTTTGTGTGTGCCTTTGGAATTTTAAAATCCATGAAACATAACAACATAAGATACATGATACTTTAAGTGGTGCTCTACAACTGCCTGTAACATTTACAGCATGTCTTTTACTTGTGTTTGTTTTATTAATGTCTGTTGTTTAAGAATTTTCCTGTAATATACATATAAAAAGACATACAAGAAGGCAAACGTGTACTATATGTCATTAGAGATCAGCACATTCTCACAAGCACTGTGATCAGGAAAGGAACGTAAGATAAAAAAAATTCAAACCATTTTTTCTAAACAACTATGTCTCCTTGGATGTGTTAAGTTATGTACCACTCACTGACCAAACATGGAATAAAAGTTCTTATTTGAAAACGAAAGATTACCTATGTGTGTTAATTTGTGTTCTTCTCATAAGAAATCTAAAATGTATGCAGGTTTGTAATAAAATTCTTACCTCTGAACGCAGATGTGTTGTAATTGTGGTCAATGGCAGCCACCATGTCTTTCCAAAAGTCAGAATTCACCTCATTTCCTCGCTGTTTGAGAAACAAACATAAATTAAGTTTCAGTATGTGTTCTCTTCATGAAAATGCCAACCAATATTACAAATCTCACAGTAAAAAAACAAAAATGACCTTGTGCAACATGTCAACGACTCGTCCACAGAGAAGGGCACCAGGCAGATCAAAGTAGTTATCATAGAAGTAGTATTTTGCTGCAAAGACCAAAAGAAAATATTAGCAAATGAATGAAATGTAAAAAAAAAACTGTGAAAAAATATAAAGAAAATATACATTAGCTTCTCAACTGCTTAAGCTCCAACAAGTCACTGGCAAACCATTTAGCCACAAATTAAAAAAGCACAGTTTCAAAAACATTACAGTGAAAGCTATTACCTTTCAAATCAAGTTTTTCACATGCAATCTGCTGTAAGCTTATTATTCAGTTTAAGATTATTATTCAGTAAGGTATCCCAAATAGGTGAAATTTCCATATAAAGGAGAAGACATCACCAACCCACAGGTCTCTAGTGATATGGGAGATATTAAGAGGTCAGGAGCTAACAGCTTACAGTTACTGATTGATACAGATGGATGTAAACATCATACAAGATCTCGTGAAGGAGGTACTGAGGCTATTAAAGTGATTCCACTCTCTTTTGGGGCCATAATGTTTGATGATTTCTTCTGTGCTGAGATCACTGGTTCCATGTGTCGCTCTATTCAAACAGAAGAAAAACCGTGATAAAGTTATCATCTCACTTTGAAGTTCTGTGAACGCTGAAACTGTCATGATGCAGACTCATACCTTAAGACAGTTCCATCTTCCGCTAGCTTTACAAGGTTTCCATCCTCCAGATCCACCACTAGCCCTTTAAAACTGAACACAAAAGTCTCTGTTAGAAAAACTATCTGCAGTTACTTGATTTACAAGTACAAAATCAGTGGTCAAGCAATTGTTTGCCATCTGTTGAGCCTACCAATTGTTGGTTTCACCGTGTGTTCAGGGGAAAATGCTTATACGCCACAGCCAGATGGATAAAGAATGTGTATGCACAAAAACTTGCATAAATGGGAAATGTGCTGTAGAACTATAGCAACACCAGGCGTACGTCTGACCATACCTACAACTCTTTTTTTTAAGCAAGGCAAGACCTTTGGACTTGAGCAAAATAATAAGGTGAAGCCATATTTAACATTTAACAGCAACATTTTCACATTTCAAATTGTACCCTAATAAATGGGTGCTATAAATAGCTGATGTTTTCTTTCTGCGAACTGATGTACTTTTTTCCTTTTTACATCTGCCAGGTCCTTTTGTTCTAAATGTAGAGTTGATAGCCTCCATTACTCTTTCTCCTTTGAGTAGTTTTTCTTTTGCTGTCTGATATCAGATCTAAGATTGCTAAACACACATTTCTATTGTGAATTTACATCCATCCATGGCTAATAAAGGGAGAGGGAATGAGCCACAGGTGTAAAAGCACAAGACGACTAACATTTATTAAACAAGACTGTGTCCATGCACAACTTTGTAAATCTGATAAAAAAAAAAATAATAATGTGTGGGTAAATTACAATAAAGTTTCTTGCATTTTATTGTAACTTAAAGACTGTTATCAGGGTGTAGATGCCATAAAAGTGCAAAAACAACTCCAAATTGATTCATTATTAATTATCTTTTCAACCTGAAAACACCAACATGAATTTTGTAACACTATCACTACCTTATCCAGCTAGCATTAGCCAATTAGCTGAAGAATTAGCTTGTCTTTTGTGTCCTGACATCCCTTTTGAAGAGGAAATTTTGACCCATTCAGATGTAAAACTTTTGCATACCTTTTATACAGAATATATAAGGGACATTCTTTTTCATGCTTTTGTCCTGGTGAAAGTACTCAAGATATACTTAACCCTTGTATGGTGTTCGGGTCTGTGAGACCCGTTTTCAGTTTTTTTTCAAAAGAAAAATTAAACAATTAATTATTTTTTCAACCTGAAATTCATTGGCTTTGGCTTATTTTCTGTGAAGAACATGAATCTGAACAAATTTTCAATGACCTCATACTGTACCTCCCCCCACGCATTTACATTACATACAAGGTGTTCGGGTCCACTGGACCCAGGTCTAATAAAAGTGTTGAAAGTGTAGGTCCTGTGTTCCCACACTCTGTCTTCCTCCTTTCTGGTGCTGCTGATAGTGTTTTCTTCCCCTCCTGCTCCGCACAAAGTTGCAACATTGTTGAAAATTCAACTATCAACACTGTCTGCTCTTACATTCCCGCACATTTTACCCTCTTTCTTTAGGGATCCAAATTTTATTTTCTCATACCCTGTCCCACCTGCAAATTAGGGGCATAATACTATAAATAAGACTTTGCCAGTGTGGTTCTTTATCACAACTGATCAAGATGGCAAAAGATTATCTGCTGCGAGGGCCATCCAATTGATTTTGGAAGAGAGAGGGGCTTCTGATGATGATGTTGACAAAGAGGTTTCAGAATATTTCACATTTCTGAGTCTGACAGTGACTTTGAAGAAGAGGATGAGGTTGAGCACCATTTAGTAACAAAACGAAGACGAGTACCCCATCTGCAGCCAGCTCCAGGACCAGAACAAGCCCACCAGACAGCAAGTGAAGAAATATGGATGTCAATAACTGGTGAAATTGAATGGTCTTCTTGCCCAAGAAATGAGCCACCCTGCAGAGCTGCTACTGTGATAAGCCAGGGCCAACACGGCTGACAGGACATCAAGTCTTCATTTGAGCTTTTCATCCCAGATTCCATCCAGAAAATTATTCTGGATTGCAGTAATCTAGAAGGAAGGTGTGTTTTTGGAGAGAGGTGGAAGGAGATGGACCAAATCCATCTAAGAACCCCAAAGGCCTACTTTGGGGTTCTTATCCTTGCTGGAGTTTTCAGGTCCAAAGGGGAATCCACAGAATCCCTGTGGGATGCAGAAACCGGCAAGAACCTTTCCATGCATCAATGTTTCTGGAAAACTTCAACAAAATTTCCAGGATTATCCGTTTTGATAACCGAGACGACAGACCAGCTCGACGGCAGAGAGACAAGCTACCTGCCATCAGGACAGTGTGGGATAAGTGTGTGCACCACCTCCCCTGTTTTACAACCCTGGGCCTAATGTCACCATTGATGAGCAGCTGATCCCATTTAGTTGTGAAACATATTGCTTCACGTGTAAATGTGTTGTGTCTTTCCACTCACTCCACTTGATTATAACAGATTTTTTTATAACATTTTATATAAAAGAAAAACGAGAAGCACATTAATTCATAAATGTGATCTAACAAAGGTAAAGGGAAAAAATTAACCATGTTTGCTGTTCATATGGCTTGTAATTGGGATGAAGTAAACATCTGTTGAGTCATTTAACATAAAATTGTTTGATAGTGTTAATTTGGAAAGCCAAAACTCTAGCGGGTCCACCAGACCCATGAACACTGGCTGAGTAACAAAAATACGAACACCACACAAGGGTTAAAAGAAAACCACCAAAGTGGAGCTCCTGCAATGACTTTGATTGATTAAAAGTGATTAAAATACAACTTTCAGTATGTCCACACTTCTTTGGTTTTGTACATATGAGAGGCAGAATATTTGTGGTTTGAAACAAATTGATATGTCTGCACTATGGTTTGATGAAATGTTCAGTAAGGTTGAATGGTACTCTGCCCTTCAGGGCTTCACACAAACGAAAACTGTGAATAGGAATGTTTGCACTTCGGTGGGTGCTGATAGTGACATCTGAATGCGAATATTGATTTTACTTGGATATGGGTTAGTACTGGCCTACTAACAGTCAACACAGCAGAGGGAAAGATACATTCATCAATGATGAAGTGCAGGTTAACATTCTGTTCTTCAAAGATGTTACTTCTTTTTTAGCCATTAATATCAGATGAATGTAGTACCTGAGGGATCGTCAGATATTCATTACACGTGTTTCTGTCCCATTTTGCTTTAGGCCGACAAAACTGATGCTGCTGCTGACTCACCAGAAATCCCAGGTAGCAGGAGTTAGATTCAGCAGGTCTTTGTCATATCCTTTATGCTCCACCAGATATCTGGCAAAGCTCTCGTAGATAAGCTGTAAACACAAAGAGCACATACCATCACACACCGAAGTGTACAGAGAGTGCTACAGAATGCCAAAAATATACAGGTTTATATTCCAAATTAAGGCTATACTAAAGACTTTCCTCATTCTTCTCTGGTTTAGGTTATTAGCATTTTTTCAACATGTTTTATACTGGGGGTTTATTTATACTGGGGGTTTATTTATACTGGGGGTTTATTTATTCATATCTAAACCATGCTTTTCTTTTCTTAACAAGTTAACACAGACTCATTGCCAAAAAAAGACCTATTATGACCCTGATATAATGAAGAACAACTAGTTATTGCTCATAACCGCTCAGGTTTTTTTATTTTTTTTTTATTTACAGAAATACTTATTATAGAATATGACCTCCATGAGTCAGCATAAGCATAGAAACAGCTGCACAAAGTATGGGTCCACAAAGGGAACCAATGGATTATAGTGCTCACAGACTCTAAAGACCCGAAGGTAACTATAAACTGGAGAGTTCACGTACTAAGCTTGTCAGTATTTAAACCTTTCATGTTACACATATCTGTACGATGCTTTGTGAATATCAAAGGAAAAATCCACATCACGGCATTAAGTTAGTTTTCACTCACAGATAATAAACACTAGTCTATTAAAACTGGACGACATCTCTATCACTGACATATCCATTGTGTGATATGTGTAAAGAATTGAACTGTGCGTATCTGACATTGATGGAAAACAAATGAACTCCAGGCCTTGGTAAGTTGCAGGAAACAAGGATTCAGCAGTTATTTATTTGTCATACGATGTCACGGGATCCAGCAACACCCCGCGAGTCCGCAGTGTTGTTATTATTTACTCTAACGACATCAGATGAAGAAGGGTATGAAAATGTGCTGGCTATCAGCAGGCCTCTGAGGGGACTTAAACACTTAAAGACATGTATGTGTGAGCATCACCGCCGACGTTCACCCCGTGAGTCACGCAGAGTGACTGCAGCAGCGGCAGCATCACATCACATCAAACCTCCCACAGCACACACCAGCGTTTTCACCAGCGAGCCTTGATGCCAGTGAAAAATGCCACAGATGCCCGCTGAGCCCGCTGGCCAGCCACGGGTTGTTTCTATTCCAGATGTGTTGCGAGCCAGCGCCTCGCGGCCACCGTACGGTTGTGTGCGTGTGAAGCTAGCCGCGCGCGCTGCACACTCACCCTGGAGGTCTCTTTCAGATGGTAGCGGCAGAGCGTGTGGTCCAGGTCGAAGCCGATAACGTCGCAGTCCGAAAGGCTGAAGTATTCGCTCATTGTTGCTGAGGCTGGGGGACGCTCCGAAGCACCAACTTGGGCACAGCAGCACAAACACTCCGAGTGTGTCAATGTCACCGTGTGACGGCGAGGATGGCTCTGCGCTCTGCCTGCGCGAAAATAATCCCACCAGCGCGGCTTTTCCTCAACGCAAATGGCTGATCACAGAACGGTTAATGTCAATAAGTTGTCCACATGGAGGCAGAAGTTTAACTCCTGTGTGCCAGAAGAAGACAAGACAGCACGCAGTGCTTCCGGGTGTGAAACCGTAATACACAGTGTATAGGTATCGGGTAAATTAGGTAAAAGTCGTCCATCTAGGGCACGCAAAGGCTAATGCCTGCAGTAGTGATTGCAGCATCCCACCACGTACATATACCCGCACTTGTACAGATATAATTAGTCTCTCCAGTTGGAGGCTCTGGGAGATCACAACAATGCACGGTTTGTCACACAGAATAGACTAAATTAATCATGTATACACTGTACACAAACAGAAAACAGCAAATGCTTACAGACAACTGAACCTGATAGCCAGCGTTAAAGACAAATACAAAAAAAAACTGGATCAAAAAATAGACAATGTAGAAAATCAAGACATAAATACACAGAACACAAAGAAACTAAAACCGCGAATAGATGAAAAAACAAAGAATTAATAAATCTGGAAAACACAACGTAATACAAACAACATTCATAAAAACATAAAGCTGTTTTTTCTAGTTGCCAGAAAAAAAGCTTTAAAGATGATGAAGAATCTGCTGAAGAATCAGCATATATGCAAAAACATACTTCTAGTTGTGCTGCTTCAGAAATAAACACACACAAACAAAAAGAAGGACAATTCAAGTCTATGAACATGAACAAATGCAGCACAGTTGGCAGATATCTTGAATAGCCAAATCATGAATCTAAATCATGTGGTCTAAAATCATGTGTTTATCCATTTATTCTTCCTCTTTGTGAACATTTCCTTGTTTGTCATAAGAACGACCTGAAACCGGAGGGTACTTCACCTTTCACCCTGTGACAGATGGGACAGATTCTAATAGCAAAACTGAACTGAAGAAGTTAAGAAGATGGACAATGGCAATGCCAAGGAGCTGTCAGACCACACATGTTAAATAAATGTATACACAATATAGACTTTAAAAATAGTTTTAAGTTAAAAGTACATTACAAATTTAAGAGAATGTGAAAAAAAAAACATACATGAGAGCAGGCTGTAGTTGACTTATTTTACTCAGTGCTGATACAACCACCGCTCCCAAACCCAACCTTAATTTTAAGGTCAATTTGTCTTACACAGCTACCACCATCCAAACATCACCTGAAGTCGCCTTTGTTGTAGTTTGCACTACTGTAGGACCACATTAGGCCATGACACATTAGGCCATGACATAACCTTACAGTAACCTGTCTCAATCTTTAGCTTTTTATTTTGTTCTCAAGAGAAATCCTTTCATTTTTCAACAGCACACTTTTATATTTTCTTCCCCATGTGTCGTGGATTTTACAGGACATATAACATGTCCAATAAGATTAATTTTAAATGTATTGGAGAAACATATTTGGTTTTGATTTATGTTTTCCTATTTTGTATATGTTTTATATTTGACCTTTTTCAAACAGAGTCCCAAAGCATTTTTATTTCAACAGCCCTTATTGCCCTTAATAACAGTTTTAACTATGTTTACCTCTTTCACCATTTCTACAGTTAAAAGAGGAAACAAAGGTCAGCAGTTAGAATCAAATTGTGGTGGCCAGTTATTTTGATATGTGTCTGAACTCCATCAGGAAGTCTGGCAGTAGCACCTCTATAGAGATGCAGTGAGTGTGGTATAGATAACAGACAGAAAGTACTACATATTATTCCCACATCATGGAGAAATGCAATAACAACATTATGGAAATAAAAATATGAAATATGCAAATTATTTAAGCATTGCAAAATTAACCAAAACTATTAATGGAATGTGAAGAAACAGCAATGACTTAATGAACAAAACATCTATGAAGTATGTTGTAGAGATCTAATCTGAAGGTGAACAGTGGCCAGGCTGGTGTAATATCAGTATGTACCCTAAGGTGGTGTGGAAAGATAATGTCCCTGCTGTCATGGGATGAAAGGCAAGGAGACAGACAAACATTCACTCTTACAACTCCAGTCTTTCCTAACATGCATCCTTTGGAATGCAGGTGGAAATCTGCACACGCAAAAGGACCAATCCAAAAGGGTAGTTTCAGAAAGAGAAAATTTTTTAATCAAAGCTTGGTTATATAATGCAAAATGAGCTCCTAAGTGAACATGATTCATAATAGTTGCTTTCTGGTAAGGAAGTCAGTGAGAAGAATGCTTGCTATGTTTGAAGCAAGGAGAACCAGTTGGTTGAGAGTGACGCATAGTAGCACTGTCCTGAAAAAGGTATCTTCCAGTCAAGTGGAGTTAGGTTTGACACATATACTGCCCATTTCAAAATATGTTCATTTGTCATCATTTAAGTGTAATTTTAAATTCTCTTTGAATGTGTTACTGCATGTCAGTGTGTTCATGTCTGGAAATAATTTTGTTCACAGAGGTTTTTATTCTTTTTGTAAACATTGCATCCTTGTCATTGTGCTAATAGTCAGTGTTAGTCATAGGTCACATTATGGTAATCTTCCAAGCTAGAATGCTTTCCTGGAAGATAAAAAAGTCATATCTAACCCGGGTTTGCTAAAAGTTGCTTTCGGATTAGATACTCATTTTCAACAGTATTAACACCAAAAGTTCCACCTTTGCCTCCTTCAGTTAAAAACTTCACACCCACTCAGCATAAAACATGGATGTAGCTTCCTGGGTTGAAAACAAAAGCCAATTTGGACATGCCTTAAACTTGCCTTCTATCTCAAGGACACCAGAAAGTGGTAATAACAGGTTGAAAAAAGTCTACAAGAATGTGGTTTTGTGCCTTGCCCTCTGTAAACACTTTCCAGATGAGTTTATGGACTCAGCCACTCACCTTTAGTCAGATAATAACTAGTCGAGTCTTTTTTGGAAGTCTTGCTCATACTATTTTTTAAAAATACTGGCAGCTGCCAGTGCCACCAGACTCCTAGTATAGACACCTATCTTATCAATCATAGTTGACATCTTTCTCGTGTTATCGTGTTGACAAGATTTTCAGAAAAAGTATCATCTGAAACCTAAGAGACCTCAAGGTGAATGAGGTCTGAAGTAAGATTTTTCAAATCAAATTCAAATTTTTCAAATCTTACTTCAACTTATTCTTGAGTTATCTTGTTCATAAAGTTGGGTGTCTGAGCCGCACACCCACTTGCCCCACAGGTAGACAATACCTCATTCAGCTGAGGGGTAAAAACAGTGCATGCTCACTGGCTAACAGCTTATTATGATTAGCTAATAAGCCTTAGAAATTGCAAGCTAACAGCACTTCAGATTACAGCCCAGATAAATGCCACACAGAGTTCCAGTAGCAGACACATCTCTACATCAACTGTTTAGAGGAGACTGCGCGAATCGGGCCTTTATTGTCAAAGAATAGGTAAAAAACACCAAGGAGAAGAGATTTGCTTGGGAAAAGAAAGACTGAATGGACATTAGATCAGTAGAGATCTGCGCTTTGGGCTGATGAGTCCAAATTTGAGATCTTTGGTTCCACCTTACAATAGGAGATAGGATAAATGGTCACTTGAAGCTGGTTATTCACTAGCCATCCTGGTCTAGGTTTGAGCATGCTCACATGAAAGGGGTGCCATTGGCAACATCTGGTCATTTACACTGATGGCTTACATTTTATGGTCAGTAAAACTGGAAAAGAGCTACTACAGTGGTGTGAGGAAGTGTTTGCCTGCCTCCTGATTTCCCATTTTTTTGTATGTTGGTCACACTTAAATGTTACAGATCAAACAAATTTAAATATAAGATAAAGATAACACAAGTAAACACAAAATACAGGTTATAAATGAAGGTGTTCATTATGGGGGGGAGGGGGGGGGGGGGTCCAAACCTACAGGTCTGTAAAACAGGTTTGTTTTACAAACCTGATAACCTTTAGCAGCAACAATTGCAATCAAGCATATGCAATAACTGGCAATGAGTCTTTTACAGCTCTGTGGAGGAATTTTGGCCAACTCATCTTTCCAGAATTGTTGTAATTTAGCCACATTAGAGGGTTTTCAAACATGAACCACCTTTTTCAGGTCATGCCACAGCATCTCAATTGGGTTCAGGTCAGGACTTTGACTAGGCCACTTCAAAGACTTCATTTTGTTTTTCTTTTGCACTTCAGCTACAGGTCATGAACAGATGGGCAGACATTCTCCTTCAGGATGTCTTGGTAGACAGCAGAATTCAAAGTTCCATTTGCCACAGCAAGTCCTTCAGGTCATGAGGTACCAAAACAACCCCAGTAGGGGGGATTACTCCGGGCATTACTCCAGACAGGCTGATGGCCTCTGTGCACGTCTGGGTGAGCCATGCAGGAAGGTAAGGTAGGTACTATTATGAGTTTTTGGGTCTTCTGAGTTTTCGCTAGCTCGTTGTTTTATGCCTCTGTATTCTGTCTTATTATTTAGCCTATTGGTTACTGTTGCCTGCGACAGACTGGTGACCTGTCCAGGGTGTACACCGCCTCTCGCCCTATGACAGCTGGGATAGGCTCCAGTGCCCCCTGCGACCCTGAAAAGGACAAGCGGAAGCATAGTACACAGGAACATCTGTGCCCAGTATAACCTGGAAGTCCCAAGGTCAAAATGGGAGCCGCCCCCAAGGGTGGTGGAGAATGACCGAGCTAAGATCCTGTGGGACTTCCAGATACAGATGGACAAAATGGTGGTGGCTAACCAACCGGACATAGTGGTAGTAGACAAACAGAAGAAGACGGCCGTAGTGATACATGTAGCGGTTTCCAATGACAGCAACATCAGAAAGAAGGAACACGAGAAGCTCGAGAAATACCAAGGGCTCAGAGAAGAGCTTGAGAAAATGTGGAGGGTGAAGGTAACATTGGTCCCAGTGGTAATCAAAACACTAGGTGCGGTGACTCCCAAACTAGCCGTGTGGCTCCAGCAGATCCCAGGAACAACATCGGAGATTTCTGTCCAGCAGAGCGCAGTCCTAGGAACAGCTCCCAGGCCTCTGGTAGAGGACCCGAGCTTGAAGGATAAACTGCCCGCAGGGGCAAGAGGGGATTTTTTTTTTTGTATGTATGTTGTCTGAGTTCTCCCTTGCCCTTTTAAATGATCTGTTCCCGACCAGAACCGTGTTTTGTTTTGTAAGTGCAAAGTAATAAAGCTGCTTTTGAGTTTTTATGTCCCATCTTCTGACTCATCCTCCCGCCTGCCACACAGCATCCTTGAAAAAAATAACATCAAAAATCAACATGCTTTCTCAACATCTGAGAGCCTGTTTTAGTGCCAGTGTTGAGAAAGCACTGCACATCTCTCCTAGGCACAATAGACCCTAAATACTTCCTGAGAGAATCTCAGCTCATGAAGAAGCTTTGGCACCCCAGGCTGGTCCAGTTGTCTGCAGCAGGGAGAACCCGTCTACATCATCACAGAACTCATGACAAATGGTAGCCTTCTGGAATATCTTCAAAGTAAGACAGCAACACTATTTATTTTCCACATTTGACCCTGTCATAAAGCAGAAGCAGCTCAAAATCACTTGAACATTGCTGCTGCTGTTCTTTGAAAACAGTTTCACCACCTGTGACAGGCCGAGGTACAGAGACCCTCATCAAAGCAAAGAAACTCATTTAATTCTAAACATCATCTGCAACAACACATTAGTATAAATTATACTTTTATCTGGTTTCTGTTAAGAGGGTGAGTTTAAATCAGACATTTTTGACCTCTGAGATCAAATGTGGGAAGAAAAAAACTGAGGTGAAAAAGATGTAAGATTTTGTTCTGTAAGGAGTAGTTGCTTGATATATTTTAGTCTGTTAATTTGATGACATTCTGTAGAAATCTAATGAACTTTAAAGTCAATATTTGGTATGATCCTAGAATTTTTTTTTTTTTTTTTTTGTAATTTCTTTAATTAGTCTTCTGAAATATTTCTCCATCTAGAATAGTTATCCATCATATATACACCGTTTTATCCTGTTTTTATCCATTATATCATTGTGAAATGCACTATACACAGGTACACACACACACAGGTCTTTATCACTATAAAAAGGGAAGGAAACCATTATCAGTCCAAATCGCCATCAGCTGTTCTCACCGGCATCTCCAGCACCGCCCCGTTAAGCCCACTGCACCACTCCTCCCCTGCAGACGCGCCCGGGACCACACCTCCGCCACAATCATATGGATACAAACTGCAGTCACATCTGCTCTTTCATTATTTTCACATGATACTTCATTCAGCAGCTATACTTATGTTTCTGCATTAATGCTCTCCACAGGCGCCATATAATTAGTGGGGATGTATCCTTGTTTGGAGGCCGAAACCCCAGTGAGGGCTTTAGCGAACCACCAATCACCGGCACTTTAAAATATCTCTAAAATATCCCTAATGTTGAAGCTAAGGTCTAAACATACACAGCAACATAATTTTTGGAATCATTTTCACACTGACAAATTAAGCTGATGGCAATTAGCTGATACTGTTTCATTGTTCAAAGTCTGACAGTACTTGTCCGTGTTCATAATTCAACAAATTCTGATAAGATGTTCAACACCACAGCCTGAAAGTAGTTCTAAAGACAATCACTCCCACCTCTCTCCTCATTTCTATACACACTGATAGCACTTTGAATGAAAAAGATCCTCATTTGGATTCTTCATGGTGTAAGACCTGGCTAGTCATCACTTGTATCTGGTCAGGAATGGCAAATATAACATAGAAAACACTTGACATATTAACACATTTGACATAAAAGATCTCAGTAAAGAAGGAGTTGTAGATTTACACAAACTGGGGAGGTCTCTTGGAACCATTTAAAAACTACAGATTCCAAGATATCATTTTACACAGTTCCATGGAAGTACACGTATTCAGATGTATGACCACTTTGCCAAGACCCCTGCAAGAATGGTAAATGGTAAATGGCCTGTATTTATATAGCGCTTTACTAGTCCCTAAGGACCCCAAAGCGCTTTACATATCCAGTCATCCACCCATTCACACACACATTTACAGACACAAACTGTCAGCATCCGATGAGAAGAAACTTATTGGGATGTTCAGGAATAATCCAGGAACCACCAGGGCTCAAGCTTGCCATGAACTGTTAGAAAATATTAATAGAGTTTTACATTGCCATGACTGAGACGGTGACAACCAAAAAGAAAGCCTCTGATTCAGAACTAACACCTTCAGTCTTGACTGAAATTTGAAGCTGCACACAAGTCAAGTCTGCTTCTGGAGGAAAAAAAATGTGGTTAGAGGGGACAAACCACCTGTCATTGTAGCACTACCAGGCTACAATGACAGGTATGTTTTGAGGAGTAAAGATAAGTAAGATATGGTTTAAAGATAAGGTTTTCAAGCCTGATGACTGTATGAGGACTGCATGCAAAGTGGAGAACACAACTATACCTATATAAAGATAAACCTTTCCATGATGACAGTTCTAAGCATTTATATGCTAATTGTCACATTAAGGAGAAATAATGAGCATATTTATTTCTATTCACTGTAAAATCAATACATTTATCTGCTCAGTTAGTGATAAAATAACAATGTAAAAAGCCTCAGCTGGCCATGAAACTGCCAGTCAATTATCCAATTACGTTTGAGCCTCTAAAAATGGAAAATTATGTATAAAAAATATTCCTAAAAGTGTCATGAATCAGAATTCTCCCACATTCATAACACGTGACTAACCCGACTATAAGCGCAGGCGTGACGTCACCCCAGTGGAGAGTGAGCGAGCCGCTCCCCATTCCTGAGCAGGTGCAGGTGATTGCTACCTGAACAGTGAGACCGATCCTCTAACACGAAGATCCACACTTAAACTACCGCTCCCTTCCCCTCACACCGATCTGTGATAGCTGGGCGTGTGTTCAGGTCAAAGACCGCCACCATCCCAAACTGGGGAAAATAAATGCGCTTGTATTTAATGGGATGTGGATCATAAAGACAGGAGGACGGATTCTCTAAACGATTTCCTTGTTTATTCCTGACAAAAACAATGACCGACTGTGATTGACGAAAGTACCATGGAGATCCAAAAGAGGTTTTCTGCCTGTTGGGACAGTTTTTTGGGGTGTTTTAAAAAAAATGGCCCCTCTGGAGACGAGACCGACCGTGGGGAAAAATCGACGGTTATTAAAAACTTGAGCGCTGCTGACAAAGACGAACAGAGCTTTCATTCAACAAGAGATTTACCGCCGCTGCCACCAGCTGATGTGGAGTATTATGTCGCCCTGTATGATTACTCTGCTCGCACAGAAGAGGATCTTAGCTTCAACACGGGGGATACTTTAGAGGCCCTGGACAAAAGTGCCGGTGATTGGTGGTTCGCTAAAGCCCTCACCGGGGTGTCAGCCTCCAAACAGGGATACATCCCTGCTAACTATGTGGCGCCTGTGGAGAGCATTAATGCCGAACCGTAAGTATAGCTTTTGTATGAAGGATCATGTGAAGTCTTCTTTATATAATTTATCAAACTTAACCATTAAAAAAATGTGTTTTATTTGAATCCCAAGCTGAAGGTTTTTATTTTATTTTATTTAGTTTGTTTTTTGAGGGGGGGAGCCATTTTTGTTTTGTTTGGGAATGGAAGAACAACTTGAAAAACGAGTTAACTTTTTTTTTTGTTATCAATTACAGGTCAAAGTAAATGCACATATTTTTTTTGAGAGTTTAAAATAATCTAGAGGGGGAAATAGGCAATAATACTACAAAATAGATGTTTATTTCCTTTCCAAGGAAAGTCAAGTCAAATTGTATCCGCACAGTCATATTCTTCTACTTACAGAAGGGTTACATACAGCAGGGATTTTCATCATAGAGTAATCCTCTCATATCAGTTGTGTCAAAAATGACAACAAAAAGTGAAACTTTCTCTTTAATCTAACACTTAAAATGTTTGTATATAGATATAGATATATAGATATGGATATAGATATATATATATTTCTTTTTTAAAAATGTATTTATTAATGCTAAATAACTGCAACAAATGGTCATCGACAGTCATCAACGGAATAGGTTTGTATGAGGAGGAAGCTAATCTTAAATTACTTTGTCATTTAAATTTCCTTGAAGGGATTTCTTCCAATGAAACATGTATTAACTTAACTGGTAGTAACAACTAAAAAGAACATACTTCCTGAAGCTGAATGGTAAATACAGTGTTGTAAAGGCGATGTCGTTAGAGTTCACTCTCAATTCTAAAGTGACAGAATGTAGAAGATGCAGAAGTACCTCAAAAACCTCAAAATTCTTTTGAAGTACTTGAGCCTGTGATTTAAGTGTTTTACTGTTCTATTTCTGCCTGAGATTGACGTTTTTAAAACATTTGAATAGTCAGTCATGTCCCACGGGTAAAAGGCTGTAAAATGTAACTGCGTGTTTTCCTTATCCCTAAAGTCTTTGCCGAAACTAGTTAATCATTCACCTTGAGACCAGGAAATGCTGGGAAAGCTTTACAGGTTAATGATTCCTGTTGAAGGTGGAGATCATAAACAAGAACCAGAACCACACATTAAAGCCACATTGCTGGCATTTCATGCCATTTAACTCTAGTGTTGAGAATAAAGACAGGATTGGTTTGTCATAAATTCAGCTTCAGGTATCCTGTGTAGGGCACGGTACTATAGAGCAACCAATCCTGGAATGTGTACCTTTTTCTTTGCTGCCATGTGTAGCTTAGTTGTTGGAAAAAAGATGACGTCACACAAATTCCTAACTAATAATGGAAGGGTTTTTTTTTTTTTTTTTTTTTTTTTTTTTTACAAGAATAAACCCAGTTCAAGAGGTAATCAGTCTTGGCATTATTTGTGTCATAGTTTGTCCAGTTGCAAACCTAATAGATAGGCAGACCTGTTCCATAATGCAATTACACAATGAATTATCCAGTCTGCCACATTGTGTACCTGCAGGAAAGCCGTTATCTGTAAATAACTAATGGAAAACTAAAAGTCAGGCCTCGTTAGTTCAGAACAAGTCGACAAAACTTGTAGTGTGTAATTTAATTGTCAGTTTAATCAAATCTAGATTAACCACATAAAATAATCTGGCTCAAATGTAACGTGGACTGGTAGAGAGCCTCGACTATAAGCAGTGATTAAGAAGAGGTGGTTGTTCTAATAGTAGAAATCAAGTTTTACACAGCAGAATCTACTACCAGTACTTTAGTAAAAATGGAAACATACAGCACTCTGAACATTATATTCAGGATATAGTGCCAGTTTAGATCAGTCATCTGAAGGTTCTTTCTAAAGACTCCGCAATTTTAGAGAGAGAATCCTATCGATGAGATGATCAGCTCTTTTGTTTTAATAATGGAAAACGGTGTCACAGCTCAATCAGTCAGTTTTATGACTCAATATTCCCGCAGGTACATTTGTTCCATTATAGACAGTGTAGTTCATGATTATGATTTGAAATCCTTTGAATTCTACATCTGGCACTATGTGGCTCTCTTTGAATTTGTTGTTGATTAATCTCACTCTAATTCTCGACAGAGATACTGTATATGTCTGAAGTGTGTGAATACTGGAAAATAACCCTCAGTTTTAACTTGATTTTGAGCATTACAAAGGGAAAGCACCCAGATGAGCCAGTTAAGACTCAAAGAGGAAAACTTATTGTGTTTTTGCACTGATGCAAACGTACAATTAATTTAAGCTGCAACTGTGCAGTGACATCATTGTTTTTCTTGGTTTACTCTGCCCATAATGGGAATCCCCGTGTTGTTAATTTTGTACTCTGACAGGTTAAACAAAGTCATAATGTTGTGTAACTATCTAGTTGAAGTATATTTGCCAAAGGAAAAAAAGTTTTTTTGTCAAAATAACTTTTCAAAATGTCAGACCATTCAAATACAGATTTGACTTTTTTTACTCTTTCAATTAGATTTTTAAAGTCCAAGTGAGCATAAATATCATAGCTTGGTTATAGAAGGGCTACGGTCATTGAAGGACACACACGCAGACACAAAGTGAGCCCAAGGTGTAGTGGTTAATATGATTCCTGATACTGGTAGATTGCCCATAAGATTTTACTTAATTTACATGTAAAACATTGACTTCTGTCTGTGACCGTTATTTATCTGCTCGGTGTTGGAAAACTTGCAAAGAGTTGACTCTAAAATTTGTCTTGTGATGATTTCTTGGTTTCCTTGGGAAATAAATAACATTAAAACCCAAATAAAATGACAGAAGATATATCTGTGTCAGCAGTTTTTATTTTAAGCATTGACAGTCCAGAAACATGTCTTCCCTGCAACATTGCTAATATGGACATATCCTGCTTCCATTCTGATGTCCAGATGGTATTTCCCTGACACCAAGAGGCTGGATGCTGAGAAGATGCTGATGGCTGGAGGGAACAAGCATGGAGCCTTTCTCGTCAGAAACTGTGAAAGTCAGAAAGGAGACCTCTCACTGTCAGGTAACCTCTCACTTGACTTCATCTCTTTTGAAGTCAATGTCATCAAATAAATTTTATAGCTTTTTTGCTTGTGAAAATTAAAGTAGTATAGCCATGATTTTCCCTTCTTTCAAAATGAGTGAGCAACACAATGCACCCATGCTAATAGTTCTGTGACTCCATAAATTCTGTTCAGTTATTTTTTTCACACATGGCCAGGCAGGTTTAAATAGCTTTTCTCGCCTCAATAAATAACATCATCATTTGTGTTTACTCGGGATACCTTTGTCTAATATTAGTTTGATGATGAATGTGACAAATATGCAAAAATAAGACATCGAGAGGGGGGGGTTTAGTAGCACTTGTGTAATGTCCTACACAAACTCACTTGAAAAATGGGCTTTTAAACTGTTTTAGTCCATTCTGTGGTATGTGTCTCCAAAACCAAACCTTGTGAAATATCTGCCTATTCTTCCATTCCCCGCTCCTCTAACTGGATAAATGACCAGAAGTGTAAAGTTGTTTCCTCTGAAAGTTGGCTAATAAAATTAAATGGGTTACATCCTAAACAGCCCTGCATATTCAGTCATGCCTTGGTTTAAGTCTCTTTTTGGCCAGAGTTTGAGAGACTTTGTTCTAAATCCCTTCTAAGTTCTTGCTAGAAATTCTTAGTTTGGAACTGTCGTAACTGATTTTTAGAGTGTTTGTGAATATGGGACCCGGCAGGTCCTATAAATGAAAATGCTTCAGAATGAAATCAGCTAAAGTAATGTGATATTGTAAAAAGATATTCTTTCTTAGCGATAAAATTTGAATTACTAACCAATAAAACACACTTACTAGCTGCTCACTTTAGTCCACTCAGGGGTTTTCTTGCTACAGTCTTACTTGGTCTGGTAGGAACTGTGACTAGTGACAGCAATCAGCTGTTTGACTTTATTACTTCTTTAACCATAATGCTGTCACATGCATTTTAGGAAGTTCACTTGTGTTTGCTTTTACTGTGGCTTTTTGACTTGTAAAAGTCTTGTGAACCTGTTTAAACATTTATGGGATGCCACAGTGTTTTATTTTAAATGTAGACCGTAAAATATTAAAACAAGACAAAATAAAACCAGAGACCTTATGCGAGAGAATATTTCAAAAAGACGTTGACACTGTTACTAAAAGTTGGTCAGCTCTCACATAGTTAACATTTTGTTGTTCCCATACTATTGGATGCACACTTTCCCTGACACTGCAGCATTGTTTAGTGACTAATGGTTTAAAGGTCAGAAAGTTTAATCGAGGTCTCCACTGCCATAAAAAATAGTAGGATCACTTTATCTCTTTGAGCTCTTATCTGTATTGTTTTCCACTCTGTCCTTGCTCTTTCCACCATGGTTGAATTTTTGCTATATTTATTTATTAAAGCCAGCTGATAACCTTTATGGAGTATTTGCAATCCAAATATTGATGCTGTTTTATAACAGAAATCTTTTGCTTACCACTTTTTAAAAAATGTATTGCTGCTACAAACATAATTATCATTCTTCTGATAAAAGTCCTATTACAATAATAATAATAATAAAAATAATAATTTTAAGTAAAGAAATATAAACTAGTTAGTATAGAAAGTCTCATGCATTTCCTGTAAGGGTCATTACATCACCAGTGCGCCAATTTATCTGTCCCATATTACAGACTATGATTCGTTTTGAGAGTAAGAAAGACTAATAAAAGTTTCAGACTTTTATCTTTGATAGTGTTTGAGATGTTCAAATGTTGCCTTATTAACTTATTTTACAGTGCTTGACAATGGAAAGGTGAAGCATTACAAGCTGAGAAAACTGGACAATGGTCACTACTATGTGTCAAGGGCCAAATCGTTTCAAACACTGAAGGAGTTAGTGGAACATTACTCCCGACAGTCTGATGGCCTCTGTGCACGTCTGGGTGAGCCATGCAAAAAGGTAAAAAACAAACTATGCTGCCACGCACGATGCATAATTTGTATTTATTTATCTAATTAATTAACTAATTTTAAATCTGTGACTCTTTCTGTCTGCAGATAGAAGTTCCACAGACTTATGGTCTGTCCTATAACACAGTGGACCAATGGGAAATCAATCGTAGCTCCATCAAACTACTGAAAAAGCTTGGAGCGGGACAGTTTGGTGAGGTCTTTGAAGGCATATGGAATGAAACTACATCAGTTGCCGTGAAGACTCTCAAACCAGGTACACAAAACGACAAGTACTCAGACATTCTGACCTTGTCAGAATAGGGCTGCTCTTAAAAACTACAAAAAGAGTGATTCACATAAAGAAACTTAATCAGCCGATGAAGTTGTCGTCAAATTATTAAACCAATAATAAGCTATTTATCATTAGCACCTGACTACTGCGTGCTTCTAGATACTAGAGCTAATAATGAAAATGGTGTTTACATTGATGGGACATATTATTATGACCTCCTTCCTAAAACTGTGTTGGGACCCTTTTGCTGTCAAAACAGCCCTGAGTGTTCATTCCTTAGCCAACTTTTGTTTTATGGCATATTAACCTAAAAGAGGCCACAGCCATCAGGGATTACCATTTCAATTAAAGGGTGGACATGCTCTCAAACAATGCTTAGGTAGTTGGTACATGTTAGTAGCACCCACATGCACGGCAGGACCCAAGGTTCTCCAGGAGAACATTGCCCAAAGCATCAAACTCTCTGCTGGATTGCCATTTTCCCACAGAGCATCCTGGTAAACGACCCACACACACCTGGCTATCCACATGATGTAAAGCAAAATGGGATTTATTAGACCAGGCTGCCTTCTTCCATTCCTCCATGGTCAAGTCCTGATGTTCATGCGCCCATTGTTGGTGCTTTCAGGAGTGTACAGGAGTCAGCTTGGAAACTCATTGTTTTGCAGCAATGCAGCGCTGTACACAGTAAACTGTGATACACTGTGCATTCGGACATCTTGAACCAGCATACATTTTTTTCAGCAATGTGAGCTACAGTAGCTCATGATCACATGAGCCAACCTTCGGTCCCACCATGCATCAGTAAGCTTTTCCGGCCCATGACCTTGGTCACTGGTTCACCACTCGTCTTTCTTTGGACCACTGTTGACTATGAACGCTCCAAAAGAGCTCCAAATTATCATTGCTCTGACCAAGCCATATAGAAATCATAATTTGGCTCTTGTCAAACTTGCTCAAATCCTTATGCTTGGCCATTTTTCTGCTTCGAACATATCAAATTTAAGGAAAGAAATTTCCTTTGCACCCACTAAAAGGTGCCACGGTGAAGAGATAATCGGTGTTATTCACTTCACTTGCCAGTGCTCATAAAGATATGCCTTTTGTGTTTTTATGTGACTGCTAATTGGTATATTTCCATCTATCTGTCCTTACTGATGGATTATGTTACCAAAGTATTCACTTATCCATCCAAATGATTAAATTCAAGTTTTACAGTGACTTCCATGGCCACAGCTGTATAAAATAAAACACCTGCCTATAAGTACTGCTTCTACAAGTTGGGTGGGCCGATATGATCTTCAACCGTATGAATTGAAAATGGGATATGACTCAAGTTCCTATGCATGAAAGCTTCTTAGAAGATTCCTTTGACATTCCAATTAGCAGTAGGTTTTTCTGGAAAGATGCCCACTTGCACCCATCTGAAAATAGCTTATAATAAATAAAGATAATATATTTAAAAGTAAAGTTAAATGTATGTCACAAACAAGTTGTATTTGTTGGCAGAGCAGTTAGCATTGCTGGGTTCAACAAAAATGACCATATTTCTAAGCTGCTTTGAGTGCCAGTATACAACCATGAAATCACTACACACCTCTGACAGGCACCATGGACGCAGAGGACTTCTTGAGAGAGGCTCAGATCATGAAGAGGCTGCGGCACCCCAAGCTGATTCAGCTGTATGCCGTTTGCACCTTGGAGGATCCCATCTACATAATCACAGAGCTGATGACAAATGGCAGCCTGTTGGAGTACCTTCAAAGTAAGACAGCCACACTCTTTATTTTGCACCTGTGATTCTGAACAGCTTCTGCTTTATGACAGAACCACCACTGCTGCTGCTGTTGTTCTTTAAAAAGTTATCACCAGTGAGAGGCCATGGTACCGAGATTTTAATCTTTTAGTAACAGATCAGATGCATTGTGTAAAGAATTTAGAACATACAAAAGAAATATATCACTGTCTTGGATTGTTAGACTTCACGTTTTAAAAAATATGGTTAAAGGAAGTAGGTGATGATAGCAGTCTTACTGAGGAGTGACTCATTCTGCTCTGCTGTAAATAGACAATTACAAGTTATCTACTGGCCTGTAATATATGACAGATTGACTCTGTGTTCTTTTGTTTTCATTGATTTAAAGCAGATTAGCAGGAGTCATCTAAGGTTCTAGGTTGGTTAGATCTTTGTAATTATTAGAATTTTTATGTATTTGTATTTGATAGTTTTGACTGAAGAGATCAGATGTTAACTGTAAAGAATATCTCCCATGAGATAAAGATAGCTGAGTGAGCGGTGAAATAGTTGTTGTCATGTTGGTTAATAGATTTAAATAGATTTACTGATTTGGTCTATTTGAGCTGCTGGACACGTGAGAGTAATCTGTGTCAAAAAGCATAGTCCTTAAGGCCATTACAGAATACATTTTGTGGTTAGTGGTTAATTCATCCAAAAAAATGATTGTGTGGGGAAAAAATTAATTCATCCATCCATCCATCCATCTTCATCCGCTTTATCCGGGGCCGGGTCGCGGGGGCAGCAGCCTAAGCAAAGAGGCCCAGACCTCCCTCTCCCCAGCCACCTCCTCCAGCTTATCCGGGGGAACACCAAGGCGTTCCCAGGCCAGCCGAGAGATATAATCTCTCCAGCGTGTCCTGGGTCTGCCCCGGGGCCTCCTCTCGGTGGGACATGCCTGGAACACCTCACCCAGGAGGCGCCCAGGGGGCATCCTTGGCAGATGCCCGAACCACCTCAGCTGGCTCCTTTCGATGTGGAGCAGCAGCTGCTCTACTCTGAGCCCCTCCCGGATGGCCGAACTTCTCACCTTATCTCTAAGGGAGAGGCCAGCCACCCTTCGGAGGAAGCTCATTTCTGCCGCTTGTATCCGTGATCTCATTCTTTCGGTCACTACCCACAGCTCGTGGCCATAGGTGAGGGTAGGGACGTAGATCGACCGGTAAATTGAGAGCTTCGCTTTTACACTCAGCTCCCTCTTCACCACGACGGACCGGTGCAGCGTCCGCATTACTGCAGCTGCAGCCCCAATCCGTCTGTCGATCTCCGGCTCCCTTCTTCCATCACTCGCGAACAAGACCCCGAGATACTTGAACTCCTCCACTTGGGGCAGGAACTCATCCCCGACCCGAAGTGGGCACTCCACCCTTTTTCGGCTGAGAACCATGGCCTCAGATTTGGAGATGCTGATCCTCATTCCCGCTGCTTCACACTCGGCTGCGAACCGTTCCAGTGCGAGCTGGAGGCCCTCACCCGATGAAGCCAACAGAACCACATCATCTGCAAAAATCAGAGATGAGATTCTGAGGCCACCAAAGCGAAAGCCCTCCGCCACTTGGCTGCGCCTAGAAATCCTGTCCATAAAAATTATGAACAGAACCGGAGACAAAGGGCAGCCCTGGCGGAGCCCATCACCCACCGGGAACGAGTCCGACTTATTGCCGGCAATGCGAACCAAGCTCTTGCACCGGTTGTATAGGGATCGAATGGCCCGTAGCAATGGGCCAGACACCCCATACTCCCGCAACACCTCCCACAGGACACCCCGAGGGACACGGTCGAATGCCTTCTCCAAGTCCACAAAACACATGTAGACTGGTTGGGCAAACTCCCATGCACCCTCAAGTATCCTGGAGAGGATAAAGAGCTGGTCCAGTGTTCCGCGACCAGGACGAAAACCGCATTGTTCCTCCTGTATCCGAGGTTTGACTAGCGGACGAACTCTCCTTTCCAGCACCCTGGCACCCAAAAATTAATTCAATTCAATTTTATTTATATAGCGCCAAATCACAACAAAAGTCGCCTCAAGGCGCTTCATAGATACAGAGGAAAAACCCAACAATCATATGACCCCCTATGAGCAAGCACTTTGGCGACAGTGGGAAGGAAAAACTCCCTTTTAACAGGAAGAAACCTCCGGCAGAACCAGGCTCAGGGAGGGGCGGCCATCTGCTGCGACCGGTTGGGGTGAGAGAAGGAAGACAGGATAAAAGACATACTGTGGAAGAGAGACAGAGGTTAATAACAGATATGATTCAATGCAGAGAGGTCTGGAAAGGAAAAACTCAATGCATCATGGGAATCCCCCGGCAGCCTATGTCTATTGCAGCATAACTAAGGGAGGATTCAGGGTCACCTGGTCCAGCCCTAACTATATGCTTTAGCAAAAAGGAAAGTTTTAAGCCTAATCTTGAAAGTAGAGATAGTGTCTGTCTCCCGAATCCAAACTGGAAGCTGGTTCTACAGAAGAGGGGCCTGAAAACTGAAGGCTCTCCCTCCCATTCTACTTTTAAATACTCGTAGTACCATATCACCCTATTAGAGCACTTCGCTCTCGCTCTGCAGGCCTACTTGTTGTTCCTAAAAGTCATTAAGATAAAATGGGGCCTGATTATTTAAAACCTTGTATGTGAGGAGCAGGATTTTGAATTCAATTCTGGATTTAACAGGAAGCCAATGAAGGGAAGCCAAAACAGGAGAAATATGCTCTCTCTTTCTAGTCCCTGTCAGGACTCTTGCTGCAGCATTTTGGATTAGCTGAAGGCTTTTCAGTGAGTTTTTTGGACATCCTGATAATAATGAATTACAGTAGTCCAGCCTGGAAGTAATAAATGCATGAACTAGTTTTTCAGCGTCACTCTGAGACAGGATATTTCTAACTTTAGAGATGTTGCGCAAATGGAAGAACGCAGTCTTACATATTTGTTTAATATGTGCGTTGAAGGACATATCCTGGTCAAAAATGACTCCAAGGTTCCTCACAGCGTTACTGGAGGCCAAGGTAATGCCATCCAGAGAAAGAATCTGGCTGGATACCATATTTCTAAACTTTTCAGGGCCGAGTACAATAACCTCAGTTTTATCTGAATTAAGAAGCAAAAAGTTAGCGGCCATCCAGGTCTTTATGTCTTTAAGACATTCCTGCAGTTTAACTAATTGGTGTGTGTTATCTGGCTTAAGAAGACATCAAGCCAAGATGAGCTAGTCCTGATGTTTCTAAACAAGTAAAGAAAGAAACTGATATTCTGGGTTCATCCAGTTCCCCAGCAGCAGGGAAGATTTCATGGTTATATCCAGAAGTTAAAGCTTTATCCAAAATGCTTTTGTATGCATCTATGCAGGGCAGTTTGAGCTCTTGTTGGCAGAGTTGGGGTCACATGTGAGGAGGCAGAGAAATGAAATCATAGAAATTACCACATAGACACAGTAGTCGGAACAAAGAATTTGTTACTGTCAAAGTGACAGACTTAAATAGATACATTCTTTGAGAAGCTAGCATTCTCTACTAACTATACTTGTTTCCTTACCGGCATGCTTCATTAAAAAAAAGAAAAAGTGTGTGTGTAAGATTGTGACCAGTAACTTGGCTTTCTCTTTGGATTACAGAGGATAAAGGTAGAACACTGCGTATCTCAGATCAAATTGAGATGGCTGCACAGGTGGCATCAGGCATGGCTTTTCTGGAGTTACAGAACTACATCCACAGAGACCTGGCAGCCAGAAATGTCCTAGTGGGCGAAAACAACATCTGCAAAGTGGCTGACTTTGGCCTGGCCAGGGTTTTCATGGTGAGTGTAAAACTGAAATTGGTATTCTACGCTTTCATGATGCCGTTCATTCCAGTCATACGTCCTTCAGAAAACCTGCATTCTTTACTAAATGTAATTGCTTGCTTTCAGGCATAACTTGTAAATACTCCTCAAACTAATCCACAGAATCTATTATACTACTGTCAGGATCACATCACATGTTTGTACTGCAGGAATAAACTGATGTGCTTTGATGATCACTTTTGGCTGGATCTTTGTGCCTTTTTTTGCTTGCAGAAAGAAAGCGAAAATGTGTACGAAGCCAAAGAAGGAACTAAATTCCCTGTGAAATGGACCGCTCCAGAGGCCATTCATGACAACAGGTTCACTATCAAATCTGATGTTTGGTCCTTTGGAATTTTGCTGTATGAGATTGTGACATTTGGCCAGATGCCGTACCCAGGTGAGATTTGATTTCTATCAAATACAAAGATCTAGCAAGAATTCCAGCTTGTAAGATTAGTACTGATGTGAGTCTGTGATTCTTTCAGCAATGACAAACTTTCAGGTGGTCCAGAAACTGGCTGAGGGCTTCAGGATGCAATGCCCCGCAAACTGCCCCAAAGTCTTGTATGACATTATGAAGGACTGCTGGAAGGAAAATGAACAGGACCGGCCTACATTTGAGACCCTGCAGTGGAAGCTGGAGGAATACTTTGAACAGGATGTGACGTCCTATGACGATGCCACTCGTTATTAGCACAACTGCCAGGCTGTGATATTAGAAAACAAACAAACAAAAAAAACTCTTAAGAAGTCGTGAATATACTGACTGGCTAATGTAATTTAAAAGGTCTAAATAGGAAAGCAGAATGGAGTTGGTGACAGCACTCATAGTCTTGTTTGAAATGAACGCACTCAATTGCATAACATGCGTGTCTAACCTAATTCCTACAGAGCGCTTAACTGGAAGACGCCTTTTTCAGCACAGCATTATGTTGCTCTCGACTAACTGGTTCGGCTTGCTCGAAGCATAGCAAACATTCTTTCCACTAACGACTTGTTGAGCCATTGCATGACAGGAGTAATGCGTCACGTTCACCTAGAAGCTCAATCTGCTGTCTTGGAGAGAATAGCAGGCACTGCAGTTTTATCACATTTATTGTTATTTTGGGGTTCTAGGACGACAACCAAAGTTGCGGTCACTAATAAGACAAATTAACCAAGCTATTTAACTACAAGCTTTTCTCTTTAGAAATTCTAACAGCTGCTACAAAATGGTGACAAATAAAAGGAAGATGGGCGTGGGGGTCCTGCAGATGTCCTGAGAGAAACCTGCTGCATACTCTGTTAAGTCATGTTTCCAAAATAACCACTACTAAAAGTTCTAAATGCAACTATTGTGCTGCATTTAACCATTTGCATAGTCGCACATAGTCATGATGGCTGTTATTCTGTTCACACTAAAAGCAAATAATGTAAATGGAAGCATAACATTAGCTACTTTAGTCTAGTTTGTTTTTTTTTCTCCCCACATAATATACTGTGAATTTTGATCAGCAGCTAGTTGTTGTAGTTGTTAAAGCTACATTTGTGAACAATCAGTTATTTGCATGCACTTTTTTTCTCCTTTAAGCACCTACAGTATCATCACAGTATCACCACACCTGTCTGCTTCACACTTCTGCTCATTCATTGTGCGACGGTTTGATGCTCTGTGACTGAAACATGTGATTTTTGATTCTGTTCACACTGCTCTCAGATCTGTGGGGTCTTTCATATTAATGGAAGCTGCGACAACAAAGTGACGGCACAAACATTCAAATTCTTGATGCATTTACTAAACCAGTTAAACTGGTGTTTTAGCTAATGTTGATTTTTTTTTTCTTTTTCAGTGTCATGCACAAATTCTTGTTAATTGTACATTGTAATCTTGACAGTGTTTATATATAATCATATTGTATTTTAACTTAATTGTCCCTAAGCCTAATATAATTAAAAGAACCGTATTTAGTATGATTTGCCTGGATTTTTGAATTTTACACTGATAGGAAAATGAAAGTCTGACATCAGAGTAACTCATCTGACACATTAAACCTTTTTTCCCATGCTTTCGACGCATGGCAGTGATGGTCTTTGGAGTCTGAATGTGTAGTCCTTTGTCTTCTGTGTCATTGTGTGCTGTGTACTTTTATTGGTTGGGATTAGCTTTTTTCTTCAAACAGGTATAAGTTTCCATAACCTATAATAAATACTGTAGAACGGAGGCTTGATGCTTATACTATGAAAAGGAGTTTGGGCTAAACCAGGTAATGTAAGGGTTAACCCTCGGTTTTCAGCATTAGAAAGGTGGTTTGCCTCTCAGCAGGATCCATTGCCATATGGCATTCAACCCTAGTTTTCTGTACTATGAAGATCCTTTACTTCAGGTGTAATTTAATGAAACAGTGGATTATAAACCAGCAGGAACTCCTATGCCCTAATGTAAGGGTTATGTTGAAAAGCCTGTTAACTTATGCAGCTTTTTGTTAGTTCTACTTCCTGCATTCCAATAGGATGAACTAGGTGATGGAACTTCAAATGCACAAACACCAGTGGTTTTAACATTACTTAAATAACTTGCATAACCACACAGTGTCTTTTCTGTTATGTTCACGCTGCTGTTCTAGATAGGAAGATTTGTTTAAAATAAATCACTTTGTTGCCTGGAGTTTTGTAATTGGTGACATTCTACCAACACCACCCCTTTTATGTGAAAAGGCTGGTTGCTAGAGTATTAAACTGTGGATTAACATGATCAGCCCTTCTGACATTAGGGTGAATGATAATAAGCTATCTTTTGTATGTGAAACTTTGTGGTTCAGAGCTCTGCTGTAAGGTTAGTCTCGGGCTGCACTTAATAACAGGACAGAATGGGTCAACACATTGCAGGTTCTCATTGTGTGGACATTTTATATAACAGGAAGCGCCATTGTTCACGCTGTCTGTTGTCAGTATATATTGTATTTTATTCATATGCATACTGCCTACCAACTTTTTTACCTTTCGAAAAAAGTTGCAACTTACCTGGAATTCCTTGTCCCATAGATCAATTTGTAAAAACTATTATAGAATAGAGTTGTTAAACAGGTCTCTGTTCAGGGTGCCTCTCACCCTATGACATTTAGGACATTAACTCTGTAAACCCTGTGGTATGGTGATGCAGTGATTAGCACTGTTACCCCACAGCAAGAAGGTCCTGGGCTCAAATCTAGAGTTGGGGTCTTTCTGTGACAAGTTGTTGTGTTCTACCTGTGTCCAAGACATCCATGGGGCTCCAGCACCCCCTCAACAACCCTGAATTGGCTACGTGGAAGGAGATGGATAGACTCTCTACACCATCTCATGGTACAAAATGGTATTGCACACCGGCTATAGTTCAATTTCAGTAAATAAACTAATGTATATGAACAAATCTGAATACTGTCAAAAAGTTCATATTTTAAACGATTTAATTAAAAAATGTAAACTAATATTCTGTTTTCATTATGTATGCAAGTACAAACTGTATAAATACCATGTATCTTAGTCTAATTCAGTACACATAAATGCTGTCATGGGAAAGACTGATGACTTGGCTTGGGATCAAAGTCCTAGAATCTGGAGGAAGAGTTGAGAAGGACAGAAACCAAGGTGTTTGAAGTGCAGTGTTTAGTTCCTGCAGTCTCTGATGATTTGGGTGCCATGTTGCATTCTGAAGTTGGTTGGTCCAAAGTCAATGCAACTGTCTACTTGGAGATTTTCAAGTAGACACTTCATGTTTCCATTTGGTGATCAACTTTATAAAAATCCAGGTTTCCTTTTTTAGTAGGACTCAGCACCTACCAGGGCTACTACCAAATCATCACATTACTGTTCTTGATTGGCTAACTGACTCCCCTGACCTGAATCCTGCAAAAAACATGTGAAGTATTGTCAAGGGGAAGATGAGAAACACCTGAGCCAAAAACACAGATGAGCAGAACGCTACTATTTAAGCCACCTAAGCTTCAGAAAAACCTCAGTAGTGCGATAAGTTGATTGCATCCATGTTGCAGTACAATGAGCTCTTCTGTTTACTCTGTTTTTTTTAATTGATGTTTTTTTTTAAGTTACTGCTGCCATCCTATCACGTAGAAGCAATCTCATCATTCTCATCTGAATTCTGGCACCAACAAGGATGTCACATTCAGTGTCTGTTAAATCACTGTTCTTTGCCATTCTGTTGATCAGTTTGAGCTTCAGCACGTCATCTTCATTTAGTCTACGTGCCTAAATGTACTGATTTCTGCTATAAAATTAGGGGAAAGGCAAAGAAAACATTATGATTAAGGCTTGAGCAAGCCTCCAGCAAATAAAAAAGGTGAATTCAACGTCCTGTTAATTGATACAAACATGATTGTGTGAGAGAGAAAGACTATATGGGTTCATGGGTTTTTTGGCAACTTGCACCAACCATGACTAAATTGTTTGATGTAACTTCCCAATGTGACCACATGGCGGTGCTGCCGGTCCGTTTGCACCCCTGCCTCATAGCCTGCTGATATCTTCCAGCAGTTTTTAAATGCAGTTATCTAAAGTCTGACTCATCTTCATCATTGGAAATGGGTTTTTTTTGTTTTTTTTTTATCTAACAGAGAGAAGTAAGTGCACACTTAAGTCAAAGTTTATGTTGAACATCAGGGTTGGTTGATAATTTTCAGCTCTGTCATTCACTGAGGCCACAACATATCCATGGTTTTAAACTGTGTTCCTAAACCCAGGTACACACTGTACCATTCTGGCCTTCCACAGATGACAGATGACCAATGTGACAGGATCATGGTGGTGTTTTTGGTTGTGGCTTCAAATCACTGGTTTTATGTTGTACAGCTAAAAAGGTTCAAAGCTGTCTGTTACAGGTGTATTAAGAGCAAATATAGGACTGATGGGCCTGGGGCAAATGTCACTTATAGCATTTATTTAAAAAAAAGGAATCAACTGTGATGGAAGTACTAGTACGCAACACAAAATCGCAGAGGAAAGTTTAGTTGAAATGTGGCAGACTGCATAATTCTAGGCGTATTACACATAGTAGAATCAAGTAGTACAAGTTATACCACATGAAGCGCCCGCGTCGGTGCAGACTATAATAACTATGCTTAATAGCATAACGTGTTACTAAGGTATTGAAGGAAAAGGTCAGATGCGTGTTTTGGTTTGGTGTTGTTTTGGCATTTGTGTTTATGTGGACCTAGTGTAGTGTTTGTACTGTTTATGGGTTTATGTATTTAAAGCAAGACTACATTGAAAAAATGTTCATCTGAATCATCGTTGTAGTTGGGACTGAAATTTCAATGCTAAATAAGTGATCAGCTTAAAAATACTTTATGGTGGTGGTGGTAACTTTATTGTCCCTAACGGGAAATTGATTTGCAGTATGTCCATACAAACAAACAAACAGACAACCAACACATCACATATACACACAAATACTGATGAAACGTGACTGTGTAAGGACAATGACACTGGGATAAATCGCAACTTCCCTCAATAATCAAACCCTTCAGGTTTTGATTATTGAAATTTCTAAAATGTCATTAGTGGCTTAGACCATAACGTTAGGTTAGGTAAGAAAACAACAGGGACATAAGTTAAGCACAGAATCACAGATCTGAATATTGTATGGCCTTTTTTGTTTCTTTTATATTTGTTTTATTCACTTGTTGATTTTGTAGATGGTCAGACTCAGCAAATGGGTTACTTGGAAGTCTTAGCTGCTGTTTTAACAATTCTCAGATGGTCACCTGGTTGCTTTATGCTGACATGGCTAGGGTTTTGTTTGGTCAACACTATTCTCACACTGTAATCTGGTGTTTTTATAGGGTCAGCTCCATCTGATAGCTGCTTGTTTATACAGGAGAAACAGTTTTATGTGGGCATTTGTCTTGGTCGATCTTACACAAATTTACCAGAAGGGGGAGCTAAAAGATCTGTTTGTACCAATGATAGCGTTAAAGATGAGTGTTTTCTAAAATCATTGGTTTTTACTGTGGGTGCAGTCAGGACCCCTTAGAGTTTACCTTGCAAAATGACTAAAATGACCTTTGTAATAATTCATTTATTTACTCAATGTAAATAAAGCACAGACTTTGTGGACAGTTTAATTTGAATCTTGATTCATTTAAAAGCCTAGTCGCTACAATAATCACATAAATATGTTTGGAATATTTTTTCCCTTTCTACCTTTGACAAAGTAGTGCAAAAAACAACAACAACTGCATTATATAAATAAACATTAAACTGTATATATATTGTACTGTAGTAAACACGCAGTCTGTCTATACCCCTGCTATAGACTGGTTTTTAATTCCTTTTGTTGGTTTCATTAGTGCAGTTTCTTTTTCAAATGAAAGTGTGTTAACGTCAATTTTGAACCAAATGATAAAGACTTAAAAAGGAATTAAAAGGCTTTGAACAGTATGTGACATGTTGATTTTCCATTAAATGTCAATATCTACAGTGGGATTACAAATATTAAAGAAAAATTATGGATAAAAGAGCTGACTAAACAAATTTACTACATCTGGATGTACTTAAGTAAAGACTGTAGGCCATCCCTGCCGACCCCTCCCTGAGCCTGGTTCTGCCGCAGGTTCTGCCTGTTAAAAGGGAGTTTTTCCTTCCCACTGTCGCCAAAGTGCTTGCGGGTTATGTGATTATTGGGTTTTTCTCTGTATGTATTATTGTAAGGTCTACCTTACAATGTAACAGTTGCCTTGTGGCAGGCTTGTGAGAGGGGCAGGGCTCCGGGGGAAATCCAGGTGAACACTCTCGTCTCTCTCCAAACAATCCAAACACGAATCCACTCGAACACTCATCACTCAGGGAACACCAGGGAAAACAGTTCAGGTCTGCACACAAAGAAACGCTCGTTAGATTCCAAACACACAACTACATGGAAAAACACTTGCTAGACGCTTGACTTTCTCTGACGCGATTCTTACAATGATCCAGCGAAGAACAGCCGTTGCTTCCTGGCTTACCGGTAAATGCCATCCACTGATGAGGCACAGGTGTTTCCTCCTCCGAGGGCGTGGGACAAGGGCATGAACCCACAATGAGTTCCGCCCTGGCGAGAGAGAGAGAGAGAGAGCGAGAGAGCTGATCAGCGACCAGCTGAACCTCCAGGCCGTGACAGATTTGGCGCTGTATAAAATTGAATTAAAATGGTCTGATACTTATATAGCGCTTTTCAATTCTCTGGCATTACTCAAAGTGCTGTATAAAACATGCCACATTTAGCCAAGCTTTTAGTGCTGCCAGCTGTTAATACTCCAATGAATGCATTGGATGTCTTAACTGTTAACCATGGTTACCTGGTAACCAACAGTTACAGCTAGGGTAATAATCAACTTGTTTGGGAAGCATGAATACAAAAAACAAGAATCTAGATGTATCTTAATTTAACAGAGAAGCTGGTTGTTCACAAGCCTTTTAAAAGCATTTCACAGCAGTAAACTCTTTGCATAATTAGGATAATAAAAAAGTAGCAATGCAAATATAATCCGTCTTGCTTTCAGTGTCTCAGAAACACATAAAACTCAAGATCCACCTTGTCTTTTTCCATTAAAAAGCATATATTTCCCCATTTACCATAATGCTTCACAATAACAAGAATGTATTCTAATGCAATCCTGTAAAACTGCAGCAGATTTGCATGTGGTCATAAATTACAAGCTGACAACGGGTGATTGCCTCTCAAAGGGAAAACAAGTGGATAAGACAGGTTTAGTGAGAATTATTCAAATGAATAGCTCGTGTTTGCATAGAGAAAAGGGGGATTTTGAAAAGACGAACAGCCTTGAATAGGATGGGTAATTCCTTTTGCAACCAACATATTTATGAGTTTATAAGTTAATTCCCTTATTCACAGAGACATGTCAAGACTTTGGTTATGCTCTGAATTCTCTCCCTTGTGTCTGCAGGCAGACGGAGAATAAAGAGTGTGCTCAGTTTGATTCAAACTGCATGATTTACATGTTGAGGCATTATGAAATCAGTATATCATAAAAGCTGAGAGAGAATGAAATTGTATGAAGTCAAGATTCTTTTTCACTGGGTTTTGGGGTCATAAACATGATGGGTTGCTTTTCTGTTTGGTGGTGTAAATGCACAGCCATCTGAGTTTGAACTCCCAGTAACCTATACCCCATTTAGCCCTGTTGCACATGGCTAATATTGTTCCCACAATAGCAGCTCTTCCCCAGAAATTACATTGATATACGACTGATATATTCAATGAGTTATGAAAAAAAAAACAGTAACTTCAATGTTTCTGTACCATTTGCAGATCTTAGTTAGGCTGATTGTGGGTATAGAAATGTAAGGGTCAGTTAAGCTTTGGCTTACATTTTCTTACCTTTAGCTATATGAGGGTTTCTCTATGGCTTAGTCCCCTAAGGAATCCAATAAAGTTAGCCCAATCTCTTTCTGTCCCCCCATCAGCCATATATGATTAGGCAAATTTCTGATTCATTACACTTTTCACTTTTTTCTTTTCTTCTGTTTAACTGAGTATCTTCTTTATCTATCATTCTGAGCTACGTTGGTTTGTACAGCAAGTCTGTGATAATTTCTCCCCTAATCATGAATTTTTTGGTCATGTTTTGCTTTCATTTTTTCTTGCCACATAAAGACACTAAACCAGAAAGTCTTCAATACCAAATTCTGTTCTGCTAAATTTAAATCTCATTGATAACAGCAGAAAATGACATAGATTATATTTTACAAATCCAACATCCTGGTATCTTAACGGTTCGATTCTTAATAAAGAGGTTAAGAAGAATATTGCAGAAATGAATGACAGTAGGTGTAATCAGACAATCCAAATGCAAAAATAGACTGTGCAGGGGGGAGTAGTGTAGAGTGTTCTGGAGACAGTTGAGGTGGTTTGGGCATCTAGTTAGGATCCCTCCTTGGTGCTTCCTCTTAGAGGTTTTTCCTTGTATAACCAGCTGGGAGGAGACCCTCTGAAAGACCTTCACGCCTTTTGCAACAACACAAACCTTTTAGAATGTTAAAGCTGTGAATTGATACAAATTATTGAAAAGACGTACAAAATGTGCCTGAATTGTTGTACTTTTTATTTACAATGCCATGACAACACTGTGTATATACAGATGCAGTCCTTATAACCTTTGATAATTTTGCCCTTTCTGCTGCACACATCGTTGCTTTAATCCCATTCCAAATGTCCAACTAAAATTGCTCATTTGCTAGGCTACTCTTTGATTGATAGGACTGGCAGGCCCTGTGTTCCTGTGTTCTCGGTCTTGCCTTAACAAAATGCAGTACAGGATTTAGCCAGTCCTGCAACTTTGCAGAGTGGACGTAATTATATAAAAAGGTAGTAATGTCCGGTCAGGGCTGCTATGGCTTTGCTAATGAATTCCAGGTTTCTGCTAAAAAGGGATCCTGCAACCCTGTTCCATAGGCATCTAGTACTAACTGCAGTGAGGCATTTATCACTGCTTCCAATCGATGCATGAGGATGACTTGACAGTTCAGACTTCGAAGGACCGGGCTTAGGACCCCAGGTACAGGACATTCATCTCTGAGAAGATGTTCCCATGCTGCCCCTCTCTCTGGGCCATTACAGTTTGAGGGATCATTGCAAGCATTGAGGGAGGAGTCTATCAATCATGTCAACCACACAGCAGCATGCTCTAACCCCACTGGACCTGGCTTCCTGAATCTCGCCCAACTCTGCCCTGCAAATATAATTACACTCTAGTTCAACCTTGTAGCTAAACTGGCCCCGAGGACATCTTCATCTCTCAGCCAGCAGTTTAAAAAAATTGTAATTTTACTTTAGAATAGTGAATATTGTTAGAATTTCTCACCGTGGCTGTAACCAGCCCTGAGATCATGGAGGTCATTTTTTTTCAGAATGAAACTGTGAAAATGGTGTGAACTGATGTTGTTGTGCTAAATAAGCTGACGCAAAGTAGTGCATGAAGTTGGTAAAAACATTATGACAGCAGTGTGAACAGAGTGATCACACAATCTGATTAATATCTTTTGACTGATGGTGCTGTTGACATACAAAGAGAAAAGGTGTTTGGAGGTTTTGGACAAAAGACTTTATAAAAAGTTGTATCGGAAAAGGCATTAGTGAGGTTTAAGAAAACTGGTTATTGTATACTACACACTGGCAGCTTACTCCATAATGGTGTTCAGCAGTAAAGGCTAATGTGGTACTATAACATGTGACTGCAGTTTTAAAAATCAATTAGTAATTCCTAATTTTATTAATCATATTATAGCAAAGAATTTGTGAATTTTGACAACTGTAAGAAAATTATTGTTTTTTTCTGCTTTAGATTCATACTGTAAATAAAAGAGTTCTCCAGCAGGGTTTGTCATCTTTGATGGATTGTTCCCAAGACAGTTATGATAGAGCCAGTAGCAGACTCTTCAGAGCCAACGT
The DNA here is from genome assembly GCF_041146795.1 of Maylandia zebra. NCBI lineage: Eukaryota > Metazoa > Chordata > Actinopteri > Cichliformes > Cichlidae > Maylandia > Maylandia zebra. Next base: position 31,436,953 of record NC_135181.1, on the reverse strand, counting down.
CAACCTGATTAAATGCTGGATGTGTACATGCAGAGCAGATTATGTATTAACACGAGTTTTGAGCACAGGGTTATGATGAAACACGATGATGCTGACAGATTTCTACTGTGTGCATTATACAACCGAGGCAGGTTATTACATTTTAAGACATTCAGATTTTCGTTTTAAGTTGAAATTTTCTTCTAAAATTCAATCCATGAAATAAATAAAGAAATGTTAAAGAAATATACTGGTAATAGATAAGAAAAAAGAGGCAATGACTCTCTCACCTCTCTCACCTCCTGAGCTACTTTCCGTGTTTACTGTGATGCAGTGTGTTATTCATACAGGAAGACTTTAAGGGATGAGAAAATTTATCCACATACTTTCAGTTGCCTATTTTGTTATGAAGGTTACTTCCTTGCTGTGTTGCTGATTTCCTCCTGTGCTCTTTATCCCATCCTCATTAGTATCAAGCCATCAAATCAGCTCCTGTGTACTTTCTGTGTCTTTGTTACATACTGGTTCATCTTTTTGGACTTTGGACATCGCACCTTTACATCACCTCCTGTTTACCCACATGATTGATAAAATAAAACTTCTTTAATTACTTTACTGTCATCATTCTCGTGTGTTGTCTCAAGACCATAATTATCAAACATGAAAGCTGGCAGCAGATCTTTGGACCAGTCTCTCTACAAGACAAGGTCACATTCAAGTCTATATTTCAGCAATGAACACTTCTAACACATTGGCATTTAATCAAGTTATTTGGAATGAACCTGGTTTAAAAACTTTCCCAAAATTTAGGATACTGCTTCATTGCACCACTTTGCTTTGAAAGGTGGTAAATGGACAGGAAAAGGAGACACTTCCACTGAAATTGCTCGCACTTGCCTGCATGCTGAAAAAACTAAAAAAATGCATTAAGGATTACTCAGCGTGTTCTTAGGTGATACCTACAGATCCTGGATGTGAAAAAACAAGTTGTGCCTCTGCCTTTCAGTTAACGCATGCCTCAGCCAAACACTTTGATTCTCCTTTGACTTGCCTGTTTCTGCCACTGAGTTTTGGGGTTGGTGCACTAAACAAGTAATGAGTTAGATTATTTCTCATTTCTTTTTCTATAAAATAATGCACTGTTTTATTTAAGTACTCCTGCTGAGTCTATCATTCTGTGCTTTACATTAATTTTTGTTGCTTCATGATATGATCTTAGATACATCGTATATTAAGAATTTAAACCATACACTGAAGTCCCACAAAGTGGTAAAAAATTCTGATCCTAATGGGAACACACATCAGTTATTTTTTTAGTGTGCTATCCTAAAACTGGCATGACAGCTGGAAAGGCACAGGTGGAAATGTGGTAATAGGCAGTTGGCACAGTTTGTGCTGAACTTTTATGCTATTTTATATTATTATAGTTGAACACACTTCTCCTAGAGATTTAGTCGCAAGTTAAATTGTGAATCTTTCAATCTTGATCAAATAGTTTACTCTGGGGAACGGTTGCCTCACAGCCTGTCCCCCTCCACCATGAACTCGATAAGCAGAAGAAAATAGATGGATGGACATCTATATATATGAAATTTGGTAGCTCAGTATAATGTTCCAAGACATACGAGTGTCTTGGAGAGGAAGACAAAAGAGAAGACATGAAACAAATCTAAACGGTCCAGTTGCTATCTTTTCAGGGACAGGGTTACGTGGTTTTACATGCTTCATGACCTGCTTGTCCTCTATAGCTTTAGGCAGTGGAGTATTTACTTTCCTCTGCTGGTATACAGATTTACAACTGTCTTGTCACTGTTGGTTGATTCAAAAATCGAATGCATTACGTTAATGAATTACTCCCCGGAGAAAGTAATTTGTTACTTAATTACCATTTAACAACATAAACCTTAGGCTACATCTCAACACATGGGCGTCAATCCACATCTTAATGAGGAAACACACATTATTTTTTGAGTTTTAACACAAAGGTGGGCTAGCAGCCCAAACAGCACTTCACATACATTGTGGGAACAGCTATTCTACAGTACAAGCAGGTAAGGCAGGAAATGGAAGCTGTACTAGGCTTACTCCTCATTACTCTTATTATTATGTAATTGCTTGTACTACACTATATTACAATGTAACATGTTACCCCAAAAATGTTGTTACTTTCTGGCCCCATTAGCTGAATATAAGGCTCGGAAAGCTGCAAAGATATTGGCTCTTTGTGGCCATTGGTGTACAGTAACAGTATTTTACCACCAGAATAACTATGCATTTGTATTATCAAATAACTATTATCATGCAACTATTACAGTGTCCTTGCTGCTTCTCTTGATCAATATTAAGCTACTGGGGTTGAAGTGCCACCTAATTGTGACCATAATACCTGCTTTGGTTGCTCTTCAGTTCAGGTCACAGTTTTCTACAATTGTGTGTACTGTAAAAAATTTAAGTGGTAATATTATTAAATATAAAGTAAAAGAAAAAATATAGATACAAAACCCAAGAAAAAAACCAAAGTAAAACTGTGGGGTCATATGTTTGACATGTTTATGGATGTCCACTACATTTTAGGACTCAGCTGGCTTCATCAGAAGGCACAATATCTGTCAGGCAGACAGACAATGAAACAGATTTGAATTCAGCCTACCTTACTCACTTCTTCTGTAAAGGGTTCATTCACACAGAGAAAATGTTGTGAAGGCGCTAGGGCTACCCAGAATCCCACTGTGCAACCGTATGCTTCACCCTTTTTGTCAGAGACTCACATCGAGGAGCAGTCTGCTGCTAACAGTCTGAGATCAAAGGGAAAAGTCCTGCAGATAAAAGTCGATTAGCGAAGAAAAAGAGACAGACTGACACAAGCTGAGCCCAGATTGAGCATAAAGTGGAGACAAAGGTGTGAAATAATTTTTTCTTCCCCCTTCAGATTCAAATTCTGTTCTTCTTCTTTTCGATTAGCATCAAAGTAATCATTACCATTACTGAAACAAATCTTGGCTGATAACTCAAATGCTTGACAGAACATCTCTGCTTCCCCTGAGCTTTGACTGCTTTGGCTTACGATAAAGTGCTAATCAGCTCCCACCTATGTGAAAAATTAACTTAACAACAGATGCTTGTGTTTCTCCAAGAAAATAAATGCCTGAACAACAGCCAGAAATGTCCCTTTTCACCTCTGGACAATAAAGTGTCTGCTTTGCCAAGTACTCTTTGACTTTGGTCCAGATGTCCAAGTCTATCAAATGGTGTTCGAGGAGTGCCGTGACCAGTGGTGAAGCTGGCCAAGAAAGCACTCGGATTTACTAATCTGACACGGGTCTGTGTGACTTCAAATAAAAAGAGCTTGCCCTTCAACTTGGATGTCTGCTTTCCACTCCTTGTCTAAATATGCGGAACATGAAAAACACTGGAGTTTTTCCATTATGCAGGGACACAAGCTGACCTGACCAAAGATAAAATATCAACAGATATTGTTTGTTACTTGTTTGGGTTCAGAGTGAGACATATTACAGTATTAACAATATAAAATTTGGTTTATAACATACAACTTTTTTCTCTGTCTGCTTATTAAAAGCTTGAACATGTCAGTGTAAGTAAACCTCACCCGAGGTATTACTTTTAAAAAGAGAAACATTTCACATTCTGAGTTTGTTGGGACAACCACCATCTACTCCTGAAAGCACAGACACGAATGATCGATTACAGTTTCCACTGGAACTTTGACTTTCTAACTCCAAGAAATAAAGATAGGCAATCATCCATCAGATCAGTGCTAGCGATAGCTTCCTAGGGCCTGAATATATGATTACATTGCTTTGACTCCATTTATCTGCATACCTCTTATTCAGCAGTGTGGACTGGAGTGTGCTACTCCACCCCAAAAACACTGTAGCCCAGAAATTTCCTCACAAGCTGTCCCAAATCCTCTTAATGCTATCAATCCTGCTTTCGCTCATTCCACTTCATTGTCTCTTTATTTTGCCACTTTCCTGCATGGGGAAGCTTGATTGATTTGGCTTTCAAGGATAGGAGACAGGAAAGTTGGGGGGCTAGGCAAAGTGTTTGGGAACATCGCATAAACTCTGACACAGACAAATGACTTGGGTCGGATGGGATGAATCATTTGACTTTCGAAATATTGCAGTGGCTTCCTTTCACACCAGCAGCCTCGTCATGCCTTTTCTCCTGCTTGATAATACAGTGACAACCACATCTGTTCTCCTCTGGCCCATAACACTCATCTGGAGCAAATGATGAGCACAGCCATGGCATTATTTTAAGTGCTATTGTAACCTCTTTGGATATTTCCTTGGCACCTTAAAATGAAATAGTAAATATACTATGTATAGGCAGGCTGTTTGATGTTTGAATTTCATCATTTAATATTGAATCACTGATAACAATGAATTCTGTGTTCAGGAAATAGCAAAGTCTGTGAGACTGGAAGAAAGCCAGAAAGAGGAGGGTGTTCGAGTTCAGTAAGCATACCTAACAAAAAGTGAATCTATTTTCCTATTAAAATACTTGGATTTTTTTTTCAAGGATTTAAGGTGCAAGTGTCTTTATTAACATAACAGCTTCAAAACAATCAGTGAACAAAGCAGACAAAGAAAAAAAATGTGAATCAGAGAAATGAAACATTATTCTGCATGCTACACCCTAAACCTTAAATTATTTTACAGCTACTTACTCACGCTGTATCTCATATTCTATTTGCTGTGAGTGCAGATAGATTTAAAATTAATTTCAGTTTTTCTGCATGTTGCTATTTTTCTTGCATTTTTGGTGTATGTGAACATTGCTTTTGTTGTTACTTTTACCTTTGGCCTGACACCACACAAAAAACTGAATGAGTTACACCTTGCGGAATTCACTCACTTTAAATAAAAGAAAAAGCACATTAGAGAAAACAAGGCACAAGGAGAAGAAAAATAAAAAGAAATGAGACCGCAACTGGCACGAAGATTTTTAGCTATGTTTAGCAATCAGCTGGCAGGGACAAGGATCCAGATTCAGTGATGGGTTCATGTCCAATGATACAATACCCCTGCAGTGGAGTGGAGGCTATAGAGATAGGTCTGTCTGTCTGTCTGTCTGATGTGCAGAGCAGCCACCTTGTGCAACATATAGGTATAAAACAAAACCCTAAGTGAGGAAATGTGTATTGATTGCTTCTTTGTTGTAAAAGTGATTATTGGGTGTTAGTCTCCATTAAATGGTGTGATTTAAATTTGCAATTAAAATTCATTTGTGTGTTGAGTAACAGAGTTAAGTATGTATGTGGGTTGCACTCATGAAAAACTTCAGATCTTTTCTGTCAATGCCAAACAGCTATTCTATTATTGACTTCTTCTGAATTTTTGGTGCCCCAGGTGTTGACAGTCATGTCAGCTACCTGTGAGCATGGACTCTACCACGATGGTCAGTTGGTGTCTGCTCTAAGAATGGCATGTATGACGGATCTGCATAGGGCCCATGCCATTGCTGATAGGATAGTAGTTTTTGGATGGGGCAGTGTGATGGTGTGTAGGGCCTGCAGTCCTGACCTCCACCCTATTGAACACTTGCAGGATTAGCTTGGGTGTACTGTTCATGCAAGAGTGACCAACACAGCCACACTGGCTAACTTATGACAAATGCTGGACAAAAAGAAAAAATGTCTTGTTTCTCCAGATTTCTACACCAAATGAGACTAAATAGCAGTTTGGCATAGGCAGGTTTCCTTTCAAATGCGGCACCATTTAACCCTCCTGCCATCCTTTAAAAAACTCACACCCATCACCCTAGGGACCATTCTCAGCCACGCCATAAAAAGACCATATATCCATATTTTATTCCACTTTAAATTAGCCAACCTTGTAAAACTACTTCTCCCTGAAATATTCATGTAAAGTTTTAATTATATTTTCGTTGTTTTAACCCTTCAAATCCCAGTGTTATTACATGAGCGCCCTGTGTTATAAGCCCCAAAAACCAAAAAACGAAACTAAATATTTCCACAAAAAACCAGTTGAAGTAATATGTGATTGTCATTATAAGTAGGCCTTTAGATGGACCAAAGATTGGCACCAACATACATTTTGACCTGCCATTATTTTTTTTGCATTTTTTTTGCAATTTAAAAATTAAAACTTCAAGGCCCTGAGTCTTCATTGACATCCAAGAAAAGAAGAAAAAATAAAATCATATGATGATAATTTGGGGTTGAAAAATAGCGTTTATAATGGAAGTCAATGGGCAGAAAATGGTCCCCAGGGTGATGGGTGTGGGGATTTCTGCTGCTCAGCCATTTTAGGCTGATTTAAGGAATTCACACTGGAATATTAACATTGACAGGTAAAAACTATCCTGTGGCAAGTTTGGTTATATTCCACTGAACACAGTGGAAATGGCAGCCATTTAACACATAGCAGTGGCACAAAAAGGTCCCAAGAAGGCAGGAAGGTTAAGGATACATAAACAGGTAACATCACATGGTGCAAAGAGTGGAATAAATGTGTTGGAAATGTGTGTTTGCAGCAGTCTGAGCGTTTGGCTAACAGGGTTTAGTTGTAATATACTGATGTCATTATTTGAAGCTTGGGCATATTTAATATGAGCACCCAGCAGTGTAACACTGTATATATGCTAGGAAAGCAGTTTTACACTTTAATATATTAAAAACTGCAAGTAGACAGACATCTTTTAAAAAAATCCAACTTTGTATTAAATTTAGCATAACTGAAATACATTGACTGACTCCATGGTTATAACAGGTATCATGACATGGTTATGCTGTTGTCACATTTTAAATGAGGTGGTACTACTGCTGCAAAAATACTTACACAAGCCTTCCGCAAGGCAGAGAATGAAGAGAGAATGCAAACAGTTTGCTTTGTAATGGAAATCTCAATAGCATTGATTTACACCATGTGCAGATTATTCCGACAGCACTGACAGGCAGCTGAGAGCCACACTGTGGGACAGAGACTTGGGGGCAATTAACAGCATTGACATAATTTTGTGTGTTGATCCTGAGCAGCAGGGTTTTCATAGAGAAGTTCCACCAGCTCCAAGCAATTCTTTCTCACTAATCCTTTCTCTTTTTAATTAAATTCATTAAATTTTTGTTAAAACCGCTTAAACATTTCAACCAGGGTTTTTTTGTTCCCTGTTGGAAGAGGCTCACCTTTGTGTATTACGAATAATTGATGGAATAGAGGTTCCGCTACAATATGCATGAAATTATCTCTGATTCCATCCAGAAAAGGAGGAAAGGATTCAGAGGCAAACAGCAGTTTAATAAAGACATTGCTCACAAAGCGTACTCTTTAACCTGCGTTTTCAATGTCTTCTAAAATCACCTACTGGGATTTTATGTGCTACATCTTAATGTGTCCAGAATGAAATATGTAAGAACCTGAGCAAAATACACTGGACCTTCTCCCACACATTTTGCTTTCTCCCACTATAATCATATCAAATGCTGATTTGAGTCAAGTGTTGCAGGTGGTGGGTCCATAGGTCAGCTCATTAAGGCTAATTATTAGGAATATGCTGCACGCTGAGTGGGTAGAACACTAAGCGCCTGAGGTGACACTAATGGCTCTGGAAACAAAAGTTGTCTAATCTTTGTAGCCTGATTAATTTGGCATTCTGCCACTTTGAGACCCTCACTGATGCCCTTTGAATGACTGATTGTCTGCAAGCAAGCACACTTTAAGCTAGTGGAGTTCTCTTACAGTGTCTGACGTTTAACATTTTACTTAAAGTTTATATATACAGCGAGTCTCCATATATTGCAGTCGTGTTTACAGGACTGTAAAGCCTATTTTTTAAGGTATTGGTTAATTGTGAGTTTTTAAAGGTCCAGTTCTGTAAAAAGATATCTGAGGTTTTATTACACAGTTTTCTTTTTAAGCAGCTTCTTCAGTTTCTGTCCTGCTAGCACCACAGAAACCCTACTAATCATGCTGGGTGAAGCAGTAGGAAAATCCCAAATCAGCTTTTTAATGAAATTATGGATATTTTAGGATAAACATGAAGAAAGTTATGTTTACAAGACAAGTAAGCTACATTTAAAATTTTAGGATGAACTAACATCTGTGAACCTCCACCGGAGCATAGAGCTTAGTGTTTTTCTGTAGGTAGGCCTACAGCACAATGCAGTATTAATGGAACCTTATGCTCGCCTCTTCTCACATTGCTCAAGGACAAAGATGGAGATGTTTTGTTACAAATGGGCAGAAAGGCAAAAAGCCTCAGTAGTGATTTGGCCAGCTAACAGGATCCTCAGAGTGGTCTTTGCTTACAGACTTTAGCAAAGTAGAAAAATTAAGATATCAGGGAATGCTGGGTATTAGGTGATCCAGCAATGAGGAGAAGAAATAGTCAACGAGAACGAGAAATCTTCACAAAATAAATAAGACCATAGATGTTAACCCTAACAACCCTTTGAATTGTATCAGCGCATTAGCAACTTAAGCTTTCTATGTCAGTGGACTTGAGCAGCATGACCTGGACTGGAGTTACAAATTTAATGACTTTGTTGAGTGATTTACATTAAAGAGAATATTAGAGTTCATGTCTGAACATGATATTATGTCACTCATGGCTTGTGTCACAGCAAGTCCATTTGAATTACTCCAATACCTGCAGTAGTCCAAACCAGGAAACAAGAATCCTGTAATCTATACACACAAAATAAATGTGTGACTGTGGTGGGGCGTGGTCTGCAGTGCCGTGCAGGGAGGGCAGACGCACCTGCACGGCATCCTTAATCACGCCCGCCTAGTTAAAAACACGGGGACTCAGGGGTTGGTGTGTGTTGTGGTGTGACAAATATTGAATAAAATGGCTCAAACCTATGATCCCTGGACCCGCCGTGTCTCATTCACACCAGTGACATTATTCATTTTATATCTACATTTCATTAGGTACTAGTGGTTTGTCTAGATTTAACATGGGTCTTGATACATTTTAACTTATAAGTGATTCTGTTGCCAGGTCTGGGTCAGTGCTTTGACAATACGTCTATTTCTCATGGTCCCTGGTTTTTTATCCCATATTATGGAGCTTTGGGTGCTGTTCAGATATTTTTTTCTTCTCTTGGTTTCATTGCCTCAGTGCTTCCCTATTTTGAATCCCTATGCTGTGTCTTCATGCCTTTTCCCTCCTGTATTCCTCTGTCTCTGTCTTCTTATTTAGGGTGATCAATAATGTCCCTTGTTTTTTCCTGTTTTACTTGAAAGGTTTGTTTCTGATGTGTCTCATTCTTGTTTTTTATTTTGAGTTTGTGATTATCTGCCTCGTCCTCCCTGTCTTTACCTGTTAGTTTCACTTGCTCCACTTGATCCTCTGTCTTGCTGCCTAATTACTCTCCCTGTCCCTGACAACCCCTCTGTCAGAATACCTGCTTATGTTGTTCCCTGTTGTTCCTTTGCTCCAGCTTGTTGCCCAGACTTTTTCATGGTCCTCGCATCCTTCCTGGCGCCTGTTCTAAATAATAGACTAAAACTAGAACTAGGCCTACTTTCAGTTTTAGAGTTTAATAACACTGAGATAAGGGACTCTCTAGAAAGAAAGCTAGAGTCAGTTACTGATGTACTTTAAGAATCTAACCTGCTCAGTGCTAAGTTTTCCACAGCAAACTGTGAGTTTCTATCCAACTCTTCTTCTCCTTCTGAGGATGCTGAAGTACATGTATGAAACTCATTTAATCAATAGTGCAATAGTCATCATAAGGACATGATCACCAGACACAGATGATCATAACTAAACATTTATTATCAGCTCAGAATTAAAAGATCATTTCTCATTTCTCATGCAAGCACTTAACTCAGAGTGAACATGTTCTTAGTTGATGAAAATATCTGATCATCCTTTCTGGAACTCGACAATCAGAGTTAATCAACCCAAAATTTACCTGTGTTCTAGTAGAGCTTATTTATGGATCTTGTACATCAGCCTTATAATTGGCTCACCACGTGTTATTTGTCAGACAGACAACAAACCAATAAGGAGAAAAACATAGTACTTACGCAAAAAAAGAGGGAAAAAATATACAGGGTCCAGTAACCATCAAAGTGGCAGACATCCAAGAAAGGGTCTCCAGTATGAAAACTTGAACAGCACCAGGCCTACTGACTGAAGAAGCTGACTGCACTCCATGAGTATCTGGCAGCACAAATAAACCAGCTGCAGGTAGATGAGAGAAAGCCAAAATGGGTAACTGAAATTGGGCAGTCCTGATCCCCAAGGACCTCCAGAAGGGACCAGTCCCATCCAACTATCGGCCAAAAACCTGCCTCAGTACCACATAGAGGCTCCTGTCAGGCATCATAATAGCTAAGATGAATAGGCATATAGCTCAATGCATGAGCTTGCCACAGAACAGTATTGGCAAGAATACCAGAGGAGCAAAATACCAGCTACTGGTAGACAGAGCAGTTGGATTGACAGTGGAATGTGATTTGGATGGGAAAAGTGTAGTTGGATGGTAATGAAGAGAGGGATAGGTAGTCAGAACTGAGGGGATTGAACTACCAGAAGGCAGCACTGCAGACACTGAGGACAGCTAAAAGTACCTGGGAATCCAACTGGTTTCCTAAAGTTGCAACCCTCAAGTACCTGCAGAGAGTAAGGCAAGTCTGAGCACAAGATCCATAGAGGCTGGGGTCTATCACACCAGGCAATAACCAAGGTGCAGGCTGTTTAAAGATCCCCCTGAGACAATCAAGCACATAACAGCAGGGTGCAAGATGCTAGCAGGTATGGCATCCTTGGAATGCCATAACTGAGTGGCTGGAATAGTATACAGAAACATCTGTGCTGAGTATGGCCTGGGAGATGCCCCTAGGGTGGTCGAGAATGACCAAGCTAAGATCCTGTGGGACTTCCAGATGCAGACGGACAAAATGGTGATAGCTAGTCAACCGGACATAGTAGTGGTGGACAAGCAGAGGAAGACAGCCTTTGTAATAGATGTAGCGGTATCGAATGACAGGAACATCAGTAAGGAGGAACACGAGAAGCTTAAGTACCAAGGGCTCAGAGAAGAGCTCGAGAAGAAGTGGAGGATGAAGGTAACAGTGGTCCCAGTAGTAATCGGGGGACTCAGTGCAGTGACTCCCAAGCTAGGCAAGTGGCTCCAGCAGATCCCTAGAACAACATGCGCAATCAATTCAATTCAATTCAATTCAATTCATTTATTCAGCGCCAAATCACAACAACAGTCACCCCAAGGTGCTTTTTATTGTAAGGGAGAACCTACAATAATACATACAGAAAAGCACAGGAACAGCAAATACACTGTGCAGGACCCTCAAGCTCCCAGGGCTCTGGTAGAGAACCTTGCAGGGGCAAGAGAGTATTATATCCTACAGAACATGCATGTTAGAGCAAGGATGTTAATATCTTGACATACAGGATGAGGGCATAGTACTTATGCTCTTTGCTTCTTTTAAACAGAAAGTCAGTTTGTTCTGTTACAGTCAAAATGCCACATATTTCTTTATTACAATGACCATGATGGTGAAAGTACTTTTTTTAAACCCAAATCTAACCCAAACCCTGATGGTAAACCTGTGTATATATTTTGAGGATAAAACCATAACACCCTATATGGCCATTAAGTTAGTAGTAGTAAGTAGATTCCTGATGACCAGTGACTTTAGGAAGTTAGGTAATATGAAATCATTCTATCATTTAGATACAGTTCATTTATTCCCATCTGTATATGAAACCCTGAAAATAGTTTATTCTTCCAATGTAAACAGTTACCCAACATCCTAACACCAATGTATGTCCAGTCTTAAATCTGCTGGTACTGGGACCACGTTGTATTACTGTCAGTCTCAAATGAGAGCAAAAGTAATTGAGCTTGATTAACCTGGCCCTTTGCCATATCATTAGATTGATAGAAGGAAGTGGCAGATCAGACAGGAGAAGGCGGGAAGCACTTAAGTCATAAAGCAAGGTCATTCTGACCATGTGACTCACTCTTTTGCAGTGTTTGTTTCCATTTCCTTTGGCACGGTACTCACAATGTTAACTGTGTGAACGAGGGCCAGATATTTTACTTTCCTGGGTGACCATCTTCTTGACAGCTGCATTGTAAATGGAAATTGAAAACAGGAGACTGTGCATCACTATGCATACACTATATTTGCTATATGGATGGCTGCAGTCAACTATCTGTTTCAGTGCCAAAAAAGCTGCTATGTCAATCCTTTTATCACATTTATTTTGGGCTATCTGATAAACAAACCAAATGCAAGTCAGATTCATCAGGGAAGTGGTTTTTTGTTTTGTTTTGTTTTTTTTAAAAAAAAGACCGAACAATACAAGCAGATAAAAATAAGGCATCCACTGTAAATGGAAGGTTTTGTCTGGCATCAAAACCAATGTAGTCGTTGTCATGTTTAGTCATTCTACTGCGTATCTGTAATAATATTCTAGGTTTTTCAGTTTATTTCAGAGCCCATATTTATCAAGAAGATAAATCAGAATCAGTATCCTCCAGAGTGTAACAACTCCAATATTTTATTTATTTTATATGCATGTAAAATAAAAGAAATTGCTGGAAAAGTTGTGGCAACTTTGCTCTTGAATAAACTTTCAAAATCTTTTCTCCAGTAAGTTCTACTTCTAGTTTGCATGCAGGCAGTTAGCAAATGATTGCGAGGCTCTACTGTGCATCCAAACATGGCTAATTTCTTTCCCATTTGGTCTGATATTTGGCTGTTATATAGTCCTCCTATCTTCATCATGTATAATGTCTCTGAATATATATGCACTAAATTCAGAGCTGAAGGTTTAGCAGGAAACAGTTTGTGTGCTATTCTTATATAGGAGATTAGACAAAGAAAGCAAAGTCTAGAGATCTCAGTAAATATTTTCAAATGAAGAGCAATATGGGTAATAAGTCTGTGAACATTTCCAGTAGCTGGGTATCTGCTGAGCTGCCCTGAGTGTGTTCTGGCTTCATTTAGGGAGAGAGCTTTGTCCAGGGAGTACGCCGTTACAGATGTTTATGACATTCTGCGGGGGAGCAGGGGCTCATGCTTGCAATGTTTGTGTGGGAAGAATTTGGGGAGAAGAGATTACATTGATCTTATTAATTACTGCCATAAAAACAGCAAACATCATTAAAGTGTAATTCCATTAGAGCTCCTCATTCCACCGGTATTCATTAGCAGAAAAGAGTGGGAAATGGGAGGCTCTGAGGGAGGCGACGTGCATCTGTCCACGCCCACACACACTCATGTAAGAGCACACACACACACACACACACACACACACACACACACACACACACACACACACACACACACACACACACACACACACATTCTCTACAGTGACTCTGAGAGTGTTGTGCAGAATCCGAATAAGGGTACCACTGTGATATGGAGACAGCTGTAGTATCA